>NC_034438.1:62285927-62578457 GCF_002078875.1 Numida meleagris
CCCCCCCCCACCCTTCTCATCCAGCTTCATCTATTCTCCCTCCTTTGGCCTCAGCACACCAGGGGGGATCTATCACAAAGTGCAAGCTACCTCTGCAGCCCTGGTCTTGCCTCTCCACTTGCTTCTTCACTCTCGACCACTGGAGTTTGGACAGTTTCACCTGGTAAAGGAAGAGAAGAGAGGTCAGTGCCTCCCTGTTCCTCCAAGCCCAGCAGATTTTCTCACTGCTTGGGCTGCCCAAGCAATGGCATCTGGCCATCACTGTGCCAGGCTCCAGCTGAAGAGCTGGTGCAGAGGCTGTGTACGACCAGGATTTGTAGAGGGTAAAAGCCACCACCACAAAGCAATGAGGCTTAAACCCCTGGGCTACCTCAGTGCACAGCAGCCTCAGGTCTGCTTACTTGAATCTCATTTTCCACGACGGGTAAGAAAAAGAGATGATTATTTAAGGACAAGACCTGCTCTCACGTTCTTCCCCACTCGACCTCCCCAAGCGCCGGAGTCCTGGTGGGAACCGGACGAGCGAGCCGCTCATTCAGGGAGCCGGGCAGAAAGCGGAGGCTGCAAAAACCACCCCCTTCCCCCGCTCCTCCTCCTCCTCCTCCTCCCCTCCCGCCGCGGGCTCCGCGCCCCCTCCCCGGCCGCGTTCGCCCCCTCCCCGGACTCGGCCAGGCCTCGGCGCGGAGCTCCCGGCGCCCCCGCGGAGCCTCGAGGCCCCGGGGCGGAGGCCGGCGGAGGAGGGGGGGGTGCGGGGCCTCCTCCTCACACCTTCCCGGCGAGGGGAGCCGCGGGGAGCTGTGTCCCCTGCGCGGGGCTCGGCTGTCGGCACGGTGGAAGGGAGAGGGTGGGGAGGTCGAGGTGGAGGGCGTGAGACAAAGGCGGAGGCCATGAAGGTGTGGCTATGCCGCCTGGCTGAGGCGTCCGGAGGGCTTTTCCCCAAGGAAAGGGGCTGGAGGCGCTCGGGCATCCCACGAGAGGCGAGGAGGTGGAAGGGCAGACCTGGGCGACCTCTGGGTGCTTTCAGCCTCTGTTCTCCCCTTTTTCCTCAAGAGCTCGCATTTCTGTGCCCAACCAAAAATTCACCCAGAAACAGGCTCTCCTCTTCTCAGCGAGACTTCCTCCATGAGCTCTGTCAGGGGCCTGAAACACTGTCTGATTTACTGTGAATGTCAGATATTTTTTCTCTGTAAATATTTTAGGCAAAGTAGAAATAGTAAACCTTTGCTCAGGCTGCCAAATGTCTCCCATGACAAATCATTGTTTTCAGATGTTCAGATTTGTGTGAGAAAACCCAACAAAGAGAAGATATTTGGGCGGTCTCAATCCTAGAGCATATATTGTTAGAGGAAGAAAAAAACCTATTCGCTATATCATTGTCCAGAGATGATGAAAAATATTATTTTCATTACACACTTTTTTAAGCACAGGTTTTATGTTACTGACTCAACAATGATTATCATTTTAAATGTGAACCACAGACCCTAAATGGCTCTTTATGAGAAACCATTGTTTTGAAATATCTGAAATTAATTAGACTGTGGCTTTGGCCAATGTGCAAATATCAAACTGAGCATCTGTGAAGAAAAAGGCTTCCCATCACTTGAAGGAATATTATGGATCTGAAGTACAGACTATCAAGGAAAATCTCACTCATCTCACATAGGTTCTCTTGACCCATCTTCTGTGGCTTGACAGTCACATTTCCTTTGTCTTTTCTTGTGCTTTTTTTTCCTTTTTTTTTTCCTCCCCAGCTGCTATGTTCAAAAAGCCTGACATAAAAGATGTCAAAGAAATAATGTAATTTGGGTGCCGGCTGCACCGCCGTCAGTTCAGGCAAATCAAAGGTCCCTGTAAAGTTGCTCCATTTGGATGACCTGCTCTGGAGGTCCCACTTTCCATGCCCTTCTGCCTACTAACAAGACATGCCATGAGAGCTGCACTGACAATGAACATGGGTCCGATCTTCCTTGTAATTGTACAGAAATGTATATTGCTTCCTGATTCTACTACTGATTCCACTATCTAAACCAGTGTGTTTTCAGAAACAGTAAATTCTTTTGAGACAATAGACTTTGACAAGTTTTTATACTGTATTTAAGAAAAGCTTTTGCCAGTTGTTCTCTTTCCTGCTAGTCACACTAATTTTTAGAGATAAATTAAAAACCTTCAAGTTAGTCAGTTTGAGCAGCGGAAGTGAGCACAACCATATTATGGAAGAAAACACATGATGGCTTATGTCAATGTTTCTTTTGTGGCAAAACCCTTCTCCATGCTCTGTATTTCTGTAGCTGAGGAGGGAGCACTAAGCTATGAAAAACTGTGAATAGAGTGTTTCATTTGGTATCAGAACAAGCCACAGTTGATGGTTAGGTATTATATCTGTGTTAAATGTAATGATTCAGACACCACATTATCTTCAGTAAGATAGCCAGCTTCCAGGGCAGCATTTGTTGGGAGGAGCTCCAGGGCATGAAGTCAGCAGCCTTTGACTGTGGCAAAACCTCCCTTCCTGCACCTACATTTTTCTCCTACGTTTTGATGCTCCCTTCTGTCCTGCCCTGATATTTCTGCCCCGATGCTATGGGTGAGGGGCCACTCTGGAATACTTTCATTTGTGTAGGGTGTCAATATTTCCACAGCTAGTCTCCCTGAAATCCATGTTGGAAGCTAGTAATGTTTGGTTCTGCTCCATATATGCAAAAAATTTCAGGCTTTATCTTTAAATTGGTCTCAAAGAGCAGTCTGCTTTATGCAGTCAGATCCAACTCTTGAAGGAACAGTTGCTTTCCAGTTTTGGGGTGTTAGCTGTTAGCTGTTTGGGGTGGAGCAGGTCACCGATGAGGTCCTCATCCACAGTGATCCCTGTGAAGAGTGAACACAGTACAAGGAAAGTGAGGAGGGAAGAAACTAGGCAATGTATCAGTGTGGGGCAGCCTGGGCCATAGTCAAGTGTTGTGCTAATCCCTGCTGTCTTGGGCTTCCTCTGATAAACTCCATCCTGGACAACCATTATTTTTATTTTGATAACTCAGTGGCTGCATCATGAGCTTCAGCGCAGAAATAATCCCAAAGAATCAAATGTAGTTGTGTTTCCTTACTGTTACCAAATGAAGTGAGTCTTTCATAACTTTTTTTTTTTTTTTTTTTTTAGTATGATACAAAGATACCACCACTGTGCAAAGAAAAGCTTGCTGGGTCTGGTAGGGTGAGCTCCTGAAACGGATCAAGAGAGATTTTCTTAACTAATCTCTTTTTCCTGGGCCTTCTCATCCCTCACTAATGCAATAACAAACATTAGCAAAAAGATTAATCCTAAACCCACTGAAGTCCCTAGAAAGACCCCGCTGACTCCACAAGTATCAGTTGGTAGTTTTTTCCCCTTTGCCACGTTTGAAGGAAAGCAAAGAGATAAAATGGAAAAGGAAGGTCCTGAAAACAGGAGAGTGTTAGGCAGCACGGTTTTTTTTCTTGTCTTCCATCGTGCATGCAAGACTCTGCTTTTCCTCTCCAGGACCACTTTTGAAAGATTAAAATAAAAAGAAATTTTGGAAGGAGTGAGGAAGCAAGTAAAGAGAGACAGAGGTCCATGTCTACAGAGAAAGTCGACCCATCTCAAGGAGTTGAGTGCAAGAACGTAGAAAGAGTGGAGTCAGGCCTATCCCTGTTATTGCTGACTGGCTCTCAGATGTGGCCAGGATAATCTCTGAGATGCCTTAATTTCAAATAATTTACATAAAAAGGGTGACAGGGTCTGCAGATACCTCTTGCAATGTTATATGCAGTTGAGAGAATTCTTGGAGTAGTGCCACGGATGTCCCCCATGGAGGACCTATTGCTTCCTTGATATCAACCTGTCTTACACAGTGGTACAGAGATATGTGTACTCACCTTTTCTGCCACAGAACATCTCTCTATAGGGCTGAGTGTGAAGGCAGGGCTGCTCAGGGCTCCTGCAGCAGCACTGGTGGTTTTCTGCTCTACCTTCTGCTTGTCACTGCTGCTGTTGGCCCCTAGGCCTTACACTGCCTGGGGAGAATAGGTCTGATGAAAACTACTATGTTCTACTGTGTGCACTATGATTTTTAGTGCTTGTTTCTAAAGGAAATTAAAGGAATTGTGATATTGGAGAAGCCCATCTTGCATCTAACAGTAAGCGTGAATCACTGTGGTAGCAGAGAAAGCAGTGAAAGCAGGAAGCAGCTTCACCATAAAGGCCTAATGTACAAATTGAAATAGTTGAAGGAAGAAACTTGGTCATGATTTTTGAAGCAATCTCACTGCTTCAGAGGGTCAGTCCTTGGCGAAGTTTGGAACTCCAGGCAAGCAGTGCAGGGGAGGATATTTCTTTGGGGCAGCCTCAAACTCCAGGCACCAGGCAGTGAAGCTGAAAAGCTTGTGCATACTGAAATTAGGGCACTCTGCCCACTACCACCTCCCAGAGACACATGCTTCTGTTATCTTTAACTGCTGAAGGAAGGATAAAATGAGGCTTTTCTGGGATCCAGGTATTAATGAAATGTTTCCTCTTATCATCATGAGTGAGGACTCCCAGGATGGGGGAGAAGGGGAACAACTATAGCATTCATAACATTGGTTACAGGAGCTAAAAATGTGCCTTCTGGTGTAAAATCAGACAAAAGTAGCACGGACTTTGTAAGACTTTTCCATGCTAATGCCAGTGAACCTACTGCAGCTGCTAGGTAGACACAGGAGTGCAGCCATCTCTCATTCGACCTGGACACCCTGGACACCTTCCACACAAATCCCCCAGCAGCTGACATCTCCATGCCCACAGCACTGAGATAACAGCTGGTGCTATCTGTGCTGGTGGTGACATGCTGCAGGGTAGATAAGGAGCTCTCACACTGGGGCTGCCTCCCACATTGGTATGGCTTGCCTGGGATCTGCCAAAATCTGCCGCCATATGGGTACTTTGCAATCACCTTGGGATCTTCCTGCTGGTGCTGCCAGCAGTCATGACCAGCCAAGGAAGAAGGGGGCTGCGGTACAATGAACACAGACAAACTCACCTGGCTGGTATTTTATTTCAGAGAGTTGGTTTGGATCTGCTCGAATTAAGAGAGGATCCATTTCTTTTCCTTGCTTTTATCCTTAGCTACATGCACAGAGTATTCAGAGGAATGCCAGCCTGCAGGCTGCTTGATCTTTTTCTTTCTCTTTGCTTTTGATCCCCCTATGCCGACGCATGAGATGCATAGGTGATGTTGTGGCTGTGGTGGTCACAGTACGGTAGGAGAGGATTTTTGCAGACTGCTTTCTGGCTAGTTCCTGTTAACTATTCCACCTCCCTAAACTGCATGGGGCCTATCAGGAAAGCGAAGTAATAGGGAGTGTATAAGTTAGAGGAAATCCCAAAGCACGGAAGCAATAACTCATGGTGAAGTAAATGTTGGCTGGTCCTTTGGACAATGCTGCCGCATGGCAGTGATGACCAAGCTGTTTCAACAGAGTCCTTTAGGGAAAAGCAACCCTCCCCTCTTGCACGGAGCAAGTCTATATCACTGCAGGCTCAGGATGTTGCAAGAAGAGGCAGTGTGTCCCCAGAATGCTCTCGGAGAGCAGCTGAAGGAAGCTTGGGGGGGAGGTCTGCCTGCTTCTGAGCATGAAAGCATAAAATGACCTGGATGCAGTGAGACAGAAGCACTGTGAGAGACAAAGTGGCCTGGTTGCAGGAGAGGTCTCTCCTTGCACAGGCAGAGGGTTGAGGAGCAGCAAGGTGCCTTGGAAAAAGAGCAAAACAGGAGACACTGTAGCTGAAGGAGAATGGGTGTCAAAACGAACTCCAGAGAATGGCAAAAGTCAGGGGAAAAATACGTGTTTGTTTTGCTCCGTTTGCTTTTTAATGAAAATAAGCAGGCCAGTGTTTGAGAGCTGTTAGCATTTCATGCTGACCTGCAGCTGGTGCATTTTTCGCCCACTTCTGTCAGAATTTGACTTTGGTACTGAACGCTCATCAGACTTTGCCCCTTGCTTTACTTAGGCTTGGAATTGCTTATACAGCAAACACTCTCTGCTAGAGTCCTCATTAATCCAATCTTTGTTGAGGTTTCCTAGAGGAATTCCTATTTGGTAAACCAAACAGAATTAAAAGGAAGGCATCTGCACTCGGGACATTCATCTTGGGTTCTCGGGGCTGTATTGTCCCCATACATCAGGCTGTGCTCGCCCGGAGCCACCGCTCGCACTGCCCCCTGTGCGGGATTCGTTGCGGGTGTCGGTCCCGGCGGCCGCTAGGTGGCACTTCCCTTCTTGCAAATTACATCAATTAACTCGCCCCCGGTGCTTCTCATCAACGCTGGCGGCCCTGTTTGGTCGCTGTGAGGGATGGAAGAAGAAACGTAATTTTTAATTATCTTTTAAAGGCCATATCAGTGAATATTCCCTCATCTTTGATTTTTAATTTTTATTTTATTTTTCTTTGTTTTGTTTTTCAGGCTAGCAGAGTTCAGTGTAATTTCTTTTCCGGTTTTGCAGAAACTCATCCCAGCTGTACGCTGTGCATGTACCAAGGACCCTTTGCTCCAGAGATAGTGCCTGTTATTGAAAACAGACAGCCTTCAGTCTGGCTTGGCGCTCATTCCTCCCTTGTTGCCTTGGTGCCGGGCTCAAGCAATACACCATGAGAGAAGGGAAGGCTGAAACCTGTGGGCCTCCCAGCTACTCCTTTCACAGGGGGAGTTTAACAGGAGTGAAAGATTCAGAGTTTGGCTCAAGAAAATGTACACTTTCTTTAAAAAGAAAAAAGGAAAAAAGAAGCAGCAGCAGCAGCAGCAGCCAGGTTTCGCTGAGGATTATGTGACATTTCACCTTGTGTTTTAAGTTTCTATAAAGCCTAGTTTAGGTCAAACTGATTTTGGCAGAACACCAGGCATAACTAAGAGCTTCATATAGTTTCCATCTGAAAACATAAATCAAGCAGCAGGCTCGCGGGCAGCCCCGCCAAGCTGTGCTGAATCTCGCTGCCCCAGACAGTGAGGCTTTCAGCGAGTGCACTCCGATACCCGCCTTTGGCTATGGTGCGTAGATATGTAGCTTGTTTGTTTTGCAAAGCATCTGAGCATGAGGAGAAGAGAGAAGATAAGTGAAATGTGGCTTTTTCCACACTTGGAGGCTGCTCTCGTCTTCCTGGCCTCTGGCAAACAGTGGGTTCTTTTACACAGCCCAGAGTGGTTCAGGGGGCACATGGGATGCCAGTGGGGACACTGTGAGAAGATCCATACATCTTTTAATGTGTTTACATCATCCATGCTGCACCCAGGTATCCACCCATACTTGTACTCTCCCATCACCTGCGTCCCTCTTCATCTAGTCCTCTTCAATTTCCCATTGTGAAATAATTTAGTAGCCCTAAAGCCATGACCTGGTTAGTGGGCATGATGGTGATGAGCTGACGGTTGGACTAGATGATCTTAGTGGTCTTTTCCATCCTTAGCTATTCTATGATTCAAATAAAAATCAACACAGATAAAGTTTGATTTTTTTTTTCTCAGAATGTTCTGCTTTTATTTTAATTATTTTGTGGTTCTAGAGTCTGTGTGGGCTCTAGCAAAACCTCTCACATCACACAACCTCTGCTGATCACTCTCAACTTCTTACACTACTGTAGTAATTTCTCTCTGATTCACAGAGGACTGGACTATTTCTGCCTTGAGCATTTGATATCCCTCAGAATTAATGCCCTTTAAAACTTCCTAACATACTCCAGCCCATTCTGCTGCTTTCAGCATTGTCCTGATGACTTTCAGCACACCACTCCATACTACAGATTCAGTGCCTTATGGACAAATACTAATTATGTCACTGTGGCCATGCACTGCAGTCATTTCCTTATATGCATTCCAGATACGCAAGACGGGGAAAAAAAAGAGAGAGAAAAAAAAGTGAACAGGAGTATGACACACAGGATGGATGTAAGGTGAGGATATTTTTCCCTGTTTCTGCCATACTGCAAGGCTGGTAAGGAGAAGCAGCTGGGGAAAACTTTACAGGGTCTTTCCTTCTTGCAGAGTGTGCCTGGTGTCTTCTGTTTATATGAGTCTTTCACGAGTGTGTGGCATATCTGCCTCCTTCCTGTGCCTCCCTGCTCTTGGGAAAACACTCTTACTCTGCAAGCTGAAGAACTCCTCACTCACCAGTTGTGTTTGGGTGCCCGTGTGGGAGCAGGACCGGAGCCCTGCCGGTGCCCCTCTCACAGCGTCACTGCATGCTGCTGCGTTTCCTCCGAACCCAAAACCCCTTCGCTGGCACAAGGCAGAACAAATCATGGGTGGTGATACCTGTGTTGCATGTATCTGCTTAACAAGCCTTGTTCCTCTCAATTCAATTAAATGGCTGTGAAACGAATGAGAAGAGGGCTGAGCAGGGCAAACGGGAAGAGACTGTTTTTACTTTCATTGCTTTGTGCAAAATTTTGCTTTTTTTTTTTCTTTTTGAGGCAGGAGTGGAGTGAAATCCATCTCAACCATTATCTTAAGTGGTAAAGTTGAGGAAATCTTTATATTGTTAAGTTTTTTATTCATTCTTTTACAGCTAAATGCAAAATGGTATAGTTCATTAAAAATCTAGCTTAAAAATGGCCCTTAGGATACAAAGTAGCAATAGGCCTTTCATTACCTTTGGGTTCACAGTTAAAATACCTGTGGACATATCAGTCTCACTTTGGGACAGTTCTTGTGGTTGGAGTGTGTCAGCCATCCAGCCAAACAAGCCCTGTGGCAGGAAAAGCTATGGAGACACTTGCTGATTCTTAAGACTGAAGGTAATGTGTGTGACATGAGCAAACTGGAAACCAGCTCCATCAATATAAACTCTAGAAATCTCGTGGCTGTGCTGATTGTGGGCCATAACAGACCCTAGTCCAAGGAATAGAGAAAACATGAGAGAGGAGTTGCTGGCAACTGAGAATTAACACATGCATAAGCCAGCAAACCAACACAGGCAGGATCAGGAGGAGCTCAGGAAAGGAGAGAAGTATGACATCTCTGTTGAAAGAAGAGGGGCCATGAGATCTCTCTCATGAGATCTCACATTGTAATAGCCAACCATTCATGAAAACAATTACTGGAGCCTTGAAGGGAAACTTTTTATAGAATCACAGAATCACCAAGGCTGGAAAAGATCTCTAAGGTCACCTAGTCCAACCGTCCACCTACCACCATATTGCCCGCTAAAACATGTCCCTTAGTACAATACCTAAATGTTTCTTGAACGCTTCCAAGGATGGTGACTCAACCACATCCCTGGCACCCCATTCCAATCACTCTTTTGGAGAAGAGAGTGATAAGGCCTCCCCTGAGCCTCCTCTTCTTCAGACTGAACAATCCCAGCTCCCTCAGCTGCTCCCCATCAGGCTTTTGCTCCGGACCCCTCACAGCTTTGCTGCCCGTCTCTGGACACACTCCAGGGCCTCAATGTCTTCCTTGCAGTGAGGGGCTATCAAGGACCATCAACATCCCTGGTCCAATTTTTTTCTGATTTTCCATGGAATTAGGCGGATCCTTAAGGATTAGTTTGTAATTTTAACTTGTGGGATATATATGTGCAACCCCACAGCTGTTGTTTACCAATATGTTTTTACATTTTTGTTATTTTTCACGACTATTATTTATTTTTAGATGTTATTATTAGACTAGCCCAAGTTTCAAAAAGAAGAAAGAATTGACGGTATCCTTATCTCTTAACGAGATCCTATATTTTTACAGGGTTCGAGGCCAATCCAAGCACAGTAGAAGACAGCTCACTGCCATAGTTTCTCTATAATCCTTGTAATTTCCTAGTAGTAGAGTTGGTTTTTGTAGTGGTAGAAAGCACATACACACAGACTTTTGTGAATATGGAAAAATGTCTTTTGAACAAAGGATTACAGAAGGAAACACTAACACTAGCATAGCTTCAGCTGTTGAAGGGCATAGCCAGGGCTGATGAAGGATACAGGAAAGTGATCCGTTTTAGGCTGAGATTCACATTCTGGGGCACTGAGGGATGCATCTGCCACTGGCTTTAATGCTCATCACAGGGCTGCTCCAACCAAAGCCACCTCCAAGCTGAGAAGCTGCCACCAAAAGGCAGCAGCAGCACAGCTCCTGTATAGCACAAAGGAGCCTTAGTTGAACCGTGTATCACGTGTCTTTGTAAGGAATAGATATTAGAGGCCTTCTGCTCACATTTGCCCATATATTAACATTTCTACTGCCATGCAGAAAGTCACACAAGAATGTTTTTCATATTCCTAACTTGAAAAAGTGCTCCCACAGACAGCAATTCCATTGCTGGATCCCAGATAGCAAATGAAAGCTCTCACTGAAAGGGACCTACACAATGACCTTTTCAGCTTAAGCGCTGTACAGCCAGCCCTTTCTTAGAGCAGCTGGTGCTCTGCTAGCAGCCAGACAAACTGAAAAGAGTGGATATTTTAATATTGCAGCCATTTCTAGTTTGGCGTGGGGCATCATCCTACAAACCTTACTAATCATCCCCAAAGCCTTTCTAATTACCCTTCCCTGAGGTGCACCCACACTGGTTTGAACAGGTAACCCTTCCAAGGATCAACTTCTAAATAGTAAATGCTCAATCTTTCTGTATTCCATCAGCATACAGGAGTGAGTATGGTATAAAATATACCTTGCCACCCTAACACAAAATATAAAAGCTGCAGTGTCCGTGCTTGCATTCCTGCAAGCTCTGAGGTTGAAATTTCTCTTCTTGTCCTTCTTATACTGTGTTTTTGTAATTAGCTCCACTCTGCTAGTGCTCGGAGGTCGTGTTCTTGACGCTCATATAGAATGCCAATGTGATAAATAACACTGAGAGTTTGATACATGGGGCTCACAGAAATATTGTGGCTGTCCTTTTAACTTGTATCATTTTTCATTGATTTACCATGAAAATGTAAGGCAAATGCTTTTATTGTATAATGTGACAGCACTGTGAGTTGCTAAAGAGACATTTTAAAGTTCAAAATGTCAGAAGCATGGGCTCTTTAGAAATGAGCATTTCAGTGTTGTCTTTTCTAACCTAGTTGCAGAGAAAAATAAGTTCAGAAATCATAAATTTTCACTTTCTTTTATTGTCATTAGAAATGCCTCTACCTACAGCCCAGTCAACAGCAATTCAGCTGTGATTCATGGTTTTTAAGCCTGAATTGTGACAAAAGAAGTCATAAATTGCAGGAATTATTTTACTTTAAAGATGATGGAGTATCTACTCTGACCAGAAGGCTTTTAATCTATTATATTTCTTAAATAAATATGCCTAAGCAACTAATCACTTGCTATTAGCAGTCTTGTATGATCACTTCAACTAGCATAACACTGTATCATTTAAATAAACTGGCAGAGTCCACAGGAGAGATTTATGGGACTTAATTTCTCAGCTCACACTTGCATTCACAGCAAATCCCAGAATGTAGCTGGCGGCCAATGTTTGTTGGAGCTGTTTATTTCATATTTTGAAAGAAATTAAAATACTTGTTGGGTAGTTTTTCCTTGTATATGCTCTATGATAAATAAAAAACTATATTAAGTAAAATAAAAAAGAATGGGATGACAACAATGCCTCTGGATGATATGATGGCATTGGAAAATGCTTATTTCATCATGACAGCATGTTATCTCTCCAACAGGAAAGCTGTGATCAGGGCCAGCAAATGCTTTGTTGCTCTGCTCAGAGTTACAGAAGTCCAACTGATGTACAGAGGGGCTGTCCTGAGAGGGTCCAGGCTGCCCCAGCTGCCAGATATCCACACGTTCTGATGGCTTACATTCTGCATGGTGCCCAAGCAGGTCATATCAGAGCTTGTGTGATGAACACAGGCCATCCGTCTGTTGTGCTGGTCAACACAAGAGATGCACGGGGATTTTTTTTAAAGCTGTTCCAAGTATGAAGATAATGAAAGAAAAGCTGAGCATGAAGAATCTTGATAATGCTGATAGGGAAAGACACAACTCTTAATGCAATCCTTTGCAGAGGGGTTCCCATTCTTCAAGGGAGATAGGAAAAGGCCAAAGCATCCACATTGCTTTGTTCACATAAGACCTGGCAGCCCTACCAGCACTTCTTGCCTATAACCACCAGAGCTGCAGAGGGAACAGATATTTTTTAACTGCTAGTTGAAAAAGAATAGAGGATAGCAAGAGAGGCCATTATTTTGGTCTGATCCAGTGTTAATTGATTTCAGTCCTCTGAAAAATGTATTTGGGATTAAGCACATATTCTCATCCTTAAGAAATAATTTTGCTTAGGTCTATAATTTTAACTTAAAGAGATCAAGAACAAAATTCCAAACTGAACGGAAATCTCCCAAACTATCTGAAACATTGCTTGGACTTCTATTGCTTTGCAGTTTCCAGTCTTTTTGTGGGGTTTTGGAGGAGTTTTAAAGGACAAACAACTTGGCAAAAATCAAATTTGATTTTGTAAAGTCTTATGATATCACCAGTTATGTATTTTTCATAGAAATTTTTTTAGCCAGCTCTAACAAACAAAGTTAGTAGTCAGAAGAGGCGTATGGCAACCACAGTAAACACAGCTCAGAAAAGTGACTATTTCCCATTATTAAACACTACATCAGCTGGAAGTGAAAATGTAAATAATTTCCCTGTTTGTAGGACAGTACTTTCTCCAAGCAGCGTTTCTTTCTTCTTTAATCACTGCTTTCAAGATCTTCGCACTGACAGAGATGAGGTAAGGCATCACAAAGATACACAGAGGCAGATGGAAAGCAAATGCAGCTTTTTCTTGTCTTGAAGTGATAGGATACAAATGCTTGCGTGCCAGCTGCTTGCCCAGGAGTATCTAAAACACCCAAACCCTGGGACAAGGCATGGCACAGAGGTTTGCCATCCGTGGTGTGGTTGTAGAGACAAGAGTAGAGGCTCCCCACATGCCCTAGGCCAGGAGCAGGATGGTGATGGAGCCCAACAGTGTCCCAGATTTGTGCTGGGGCTTGTGGGGGTCCACACAGCATGGTGAAGCCTTGTCTGCCATGAACTCCAGCTGTTAGCTCCTCACACCCTCTGGGAGCCTGCATGCCTTTATGGATGGCTGAAGGACAGCTTCCATGGCGATCACTCATCTTCCATGTTCTTCAGAAGTGTCTCTAAAGAAACATGGCCTGGTGGGTCCAACCTCTTCTACCACTTCAGGCTCTGTGACTTGTATGTGGTTTCTGCAGGCATCTTCTACCAGCCCAAAGATTTCCATTAGTTTCCTTGGTGCTTTCAGGGGAAACCACTTATTTGTGAAAGCTTGTGGTATTCTCCTCTATAGATTTTCCTTAGGATCTTTAGCTCTTCACCTTGAATGAATCATTCTGATCTTGGTAAGAAAGGGTGTACCATCCAATAATTTGCTGTGATTGAGTAGTAGTCATGCACTATGACATCTGTGCAAGAGTAAAATTTCTTGTAAGGAACAAGAATGTTTTTGTGTGCTAGTATTTTAGAAGATGAATGGCCTAGCATTAAAGTTTTTGTTTTTTTTTTTTTTTTGTCTTGTTTTTGTTGCTGTTTTAATAGGCCCAAACTTTCAGTCTGCATGTAAGCACAGATGATACCTGAAGAAATATTATGCAGAAGGTCAGTGTTTCTTACTAAGACTTAAGCCACCTATAGCTGTGTCAGTGTACAGCTCTGGAGCAGAAGTTGCATACCAGGAGCAGGGCCCAGGGTGGATCTGGACAATGTTCTGGTTTGGGTCTAAACTGCGTAGGACATGTTTAGACAATCTGACTTTTTGTACAGGTGACACATGAGAAAATTTACACAGCTTGGTCCTCTTTCTTCAGAATCTTGCATATGAGAGTTCTTGAGGGACTTGTGTGGTATTCAGATAAAATCAGATAAAAAGATCTTTTATATTTTGGGATGGCAAAAGGAATCTCAAGATGAGTGCCATTTCTCAACCTCTTATCCCAGCTAAGAAGTATTGCCAGGTTTATATTTAAGTACCTGCTGTGGAGGAGAGAGAGGAGAACGAAGCATCAGTATCTGCTGGCAAGTTACAGATCAGTTTTCTGATGGTTCCAGGTTCTTCTGTCTTATCAGTGACTTACTTAACTTTGCATACATTGACAGCACCCATCACTGATTTATTTTGGACATTGCAAGTGAAGAAGAGAATTGACAAAGATGGCACACTTTTGTTTTCATTTTTGAAGACAGTGGAAGAGGAGCTCCCCACTCTGCATAGCTCTGGTCTTGATTCACGATGTCAGATCATCCTCAGTCCCTCTGCTCAGGCAGCAGAAAGCCAGGGCATCTTCATTGGTCCCATCTGAGAGAGTAAAGATGTCCACCTAGTAATACTGAAATGCGTGGTAATTTAACCTACAGGGACATGCCTTCTCCCTGCTCACATATTCTGTTCTCATCACCCTTTAAAATTAATTGGCTGGGTTCTGTAGGAAGTAGTTTTCCAGAATCTAAATATTCCCTTTTATTTAGTTTGTGCTTGTTTTATGGAAAGCAACATGTTTTCAGGTCAGTGGTCAATGGAATTCTTTTTACAGCTGCCTCCTCCTGTTTATCTTTATCTGTCAGTAAAGTAAACTCTCTTCTAGTTGTTTAGAAATGAATGTATTCTGCACCGCTGTATCTGGGCATGGCTCCGTTGCGGCAGAGCATGAGCCATCATTAACACTACAGGCAGCATCAGAAAGCTGTGCACTGCCCAACAAGAGGCTCAACCCTGCTGACTGCTGCAGGATGGGTATGGCATGAAGACTCCTGCACTGCTGGCTTTCCTTCTGAGCATCCAAAAGCAATCTAGAGCCTCCACTTAAAGCCTCAGCCCAGGGCAGGAACAGTCATTCACTGGAAAGCACCACTGAAACACACTGCATGTCTCTAAGTGATAGCCTTGTGTTTTGGAAGCAGCCGACAACACGCCTATGCTCCAGCCGGCTTGTGCCTTTCCCTTTCCATGAGAAAGCATCTCCAAGAGGCTGCATTTTTTCTTTTATTTGTCTACACGCTCTCGCTGTAGCTATGTTCTTTTCATAACAACCCTACACTAACCATACATCATTAACCTGTGGAGACAGAAACTTCATTTTAACGTTTTCCTGTAAGCACTGTGCAAACTGAGGGCATAATACTAATGTCTTTTTTTCTTTTTTTCTTTTTTTCTTTTTTTTTTCCCTGTCTACTCTTTAAATATAACAAAAAGGGAGGCCAGCTTTAAGAAACAAACAAAAAAAAACAATCTAAGGTGGAGGATCCAAATCTGAATTATATTCTGGTAGAAAAGAGTGTGCAGGTGGTAAAACATCTGTTCTCTCTCTGGGCTTTAGGTATCCGGCATGGGCTCATGCTTAGCAACTCTTTCCTCTTCCATGTGTGTTTCTTACAGAAAGTTTAACACTTACTTGTTGCAATCTCTACAGCATTTTAAAATTCAAAATAGTCATAGAAAAATGCTCCAGGTGGTAAATCACATTATTTTCCGTAGTTTCTACAATAAAGATTCCCCTCTAAGTCACAATAGCAAGCACTTTGCCTTGTGCAAAGTTTGGGAACACTCCTAATAGAGACACCAATGCTGACCCAGTGTGGTGATATCCCTAAGAACAAAAAGTGTTTCTGGCCCTTGTTTCTGCACCTTAGGGCAAGAAACTTTGTATCAAGAGATCTCAGAAAATCCCACAGTGTCTTGAAAGTCACAAGACGAAGTCTGTCAGGATATAATTAACAGATGTAGACAGCCGCTATCTCAGCATGACTAAGCTAGTTTTATGCTGGATAAACCCAAATTGTATTTATTTTCATTTCACAACATGTTCATAATTTTAATGAGCCAATGTGAGATACAAACAGGAAAGCAAGGCACTGTGACCAATCCCCCCTGAACTGCTGGGCTTGGTATGTTAATGGACAAAACCAACACAGAAATTTCAGTGAAACACAAATCTTCCAAAAAGATTGAGCAACGCAGCTGGCAGGGAGGCAGCCTCTATCATCACGCACTTGTGACCGGACCAAGCAGTTGCAATAACAAGATCTTAAGAGTATGGTACTTCACTCCAAAGCACTCTGTGACAGATGCCAACTGCAACAATTAGTCAGCAAAATGCATTTGTTGGGCTGAAACAGAAGAGTTGTCTTTTCATGGAGGGCAACGCTACACAAATAGGTAGTAAAATATGTGGAGACCAAGACACATATGGGAAATGGAGGAAAACACACAGGTGGACAAAGGGCTCCGAAGCAAGTTTGACCCGAACTATCTGCAGCCTTACTGTTCCTGCTCCTGAAGCAGAAAATGAATTTTCTCTACAACTGGCCACTGCTGGGGAGCTCCAAGATGCTCCACAGTTGTACTTGTCCACCAGCACTGTCAATGCCAGTGTTGTCCCAGTGTTCCCTGCCATGGATAAGGATTTTCCTTGCATCAGTCACAAATCTGTGCTTCTTATTTAAGAAGTAATTGTGTGGTGTACTCAGAGCATCACACTGAGAAAACTTGATACAAAATCTCACAACACTGGCTGAAGCCCAGCTCACTTTGTGGCGCTAAATGCCATGGCAGAGCATTACTTGACCTCTGAAGACTGAAGAAACGGTGATTTAGCACTGGACCACTAAGCTTTGAGCTTGGGTGGAAGGAGACAGCGACTGCATTTGTGCTGTGGAGCAGGAGGACCTATCTACCCTGTAGAAGAGGGTAGTACAGAGCCCTGAGGAGTTAAATGGCATTCCACAGAACTCCACTCAGTGCTTGCAAGCCAAAATTTCCTAGGTTATTGTACACCTGTTTATGTAGGGATTTCCCATTTGCTCTTGCAACTGCTTTACATACAGACATACAGCAGCCTGCTAGCATGCTACACCCAAGGGAACTGTAATGGCTGGCTCAGGGCACAGTTCTACTCTCCTCAGCACCCATCCCCAGCATTGTTGATCTTCATAGGGACAGGTAGGCATGGGGCAATAAGGGTGGTGATGCCCCCAGCATTTGTCCAGCCTGCAGACACTGCCATCTCAGGGGACTTTGAGAGCCAGTGTGTAGCAATCCTTTTCCATACTTTCATTCCCATTCCTCTGGGAGCTGTGTTAGCCTTCAGCATCCACAGTATCTTTTGGCAAGGAGCTCCAGAGGTCTACATTGCATTGCATGAAGAACCACATCCTTTTGTTTGTTTTTGCTTGTTTCATTTGTTTGTTGGCTCTAGTTCAACTACCTTTGATGCTCCATTACTCACTCCCTCAGATATTCCCTGCAGCTTCTTGCTACTTTCCAAACCCTTTCTGCTCATATTGCAGTCATTGTGCATCCTCATGCATATCCTCTGCAGATTTCAAAAGTCAGAGGATACTGGAAAGTGACCTAGGATTTCTTCTCAGGATTTTGAATGGCCACAAACTGATCCATCACAGATCTTACAGCATGGTTGCATGGGATTTGGGGTTTGAGTCAGTTCTAGTTCCAGAGTTGCTACACTCAGTTAAACTCACAAGTGTGAGAGTTTATATTCTGAAATTATACAAAGCCTCAAACCCGTTTTTGGCACAGCTGGAGAGCTGAGAGCATCCCTCAATGGAGAAAGCAGGAAGTGAAGGATGACCTCTCAAGCTGCACCCATCACCAGAATGCACCAAAGGCCAACACAAGACCAGGACCACCAATAGAAACTCAATCTGCAGCCTAGACTCTTCCTTCTTGTTGGTGAAAAGTCAAGCTCATGCTTTCCAAAACCTGGGCCAGAAACAACTCCACTCCTTCAAACCACAGCTGGGGACAACACTCTCTGTGCATTACCCAGATCATCAGTGCCCATCTGTGCATCATGTGCTCTGCTTCTTTTCCATCATCTTTGCTGTGCAATGCCCTGCTGAAATGTGGCCATCTTCGTGGAAACTAAAAAGCACGCAGGTCACATCCTTGTTTTCCCAAAGTCTGCGTAACATTTGGGATTGGCTTCAGTGAGGTGAGGACTTGATTCATGGAGACCCTTAGCAAACTTGTCAAGTCATTACGTGCTGCAATTGAAAGCCATTCATTATAAAAGGGCCAAAATAAAAATCTAGCCAGACAAATGCAGAAAAAGCAGCACTGTCACTAGAATTTATGGAGATATTTTTGAGGTCCTCAGTAGGGTTTTCTTTCGTGACAATTTTCTATTCAAATTATAATCACAGTACTGGGTGTGGAGTAACTTCTCCTTGGCAAGAGGCTCCTGGCGAGATGGAGTGTGGGCACGCTGCAGGCACGACGAGAGGGACTGAGGCATGGGCATCCCCTGCAGCACCGCTCCCTGAGCATTACACACTAAAAGTCGCCTCCACTTTAGCCCGTTTTTTGTATTTCTCTCAAAATCACTAACGTGCTGAGGAGAAGAGGAAAGGACATGAGAAATTTATTGTGAAACCTGCATATATTCTTGGTGAAATGAGAGACCATGTATTTCATTTTTGGCTTGTGTACTGTTTTGTGTTAGTTAAGTTTCATTTCTCATTTTATGGACTTGAGATGGAGCAATGAAACCAGGCAGGGTCACCTCCCACAGAGAAGTGCCAATGGTTTTCATGCATAAGACTTTGGTTTCAGCTGTCTCATTTGGGGGCTTTAACTTCAGAGATGTCCTCTCAGGAGGAGTCTGCAGGTTCCATGGTCTCCAGCCCCCTAGAAGGCACCTCACACATCACTTCTCCCTGAACATTCCTGTGTGAGTCCGGGTGTCACGACAGCAATGCTGACAATGGACATTGTGACAGGGAGCGCTGATGAGCTGGAGAACAGTAGCAGGTTCCATCACAATTCTGAGCCAACTATCCCACTGAACGACAGACCTCTCCAGTGCCACCTGCATCTGTCTTTGGACTGGTTTACCTCTTCAGAGGACCCAAATCCCTAACACATGCTCATACTTCATATTCTATGTAAAGTTTAATTAAGTAAATACATCTGTTAGAAAAAATATGTGAAAAGATGATCTGAGAGCAGGTGAGCCATCAACTGAAATCTCTGATAGCAGCAGGAGAGGTGCCCAAATCAGTTCTAGCTGGAGAAAGCAGGCTGCAAAAACAGAGAATTGTGAGCTTTTTCCTCCACACGTGAAACTGAAAGAAAAATCACAATTTTTTAAAAAATGCAAAACAACAGCTTATTCTGTGCTTACTGCAGCTTATTACCGAGCAGTTGCAATAAATCATCATCCAGCTTGGCTGCTCAGCTCAGCTCTCCTCTAGCGGCATGAAGTCGGAGGGAAAGATGCAGCATTCCTGGGATTTGTCATGAGGAGGTTTGTCACATCTTCCCAAAGCTTGCGTAAGGAGACAGGCTGCAGAAGGCCAAGTGTTCGGCAGAAATTATTTCACTTCCTCCGTGCTCTTGCAGCATGAAATATTTCTTGCCATAAATCAGCTCTGATTAGTTTATTGTGGATGTTTAGGTTAAATGTCTCAATTGCTCTTTTGTTCTTGGGAATCCAATCTTATTTTTATAGATATTTATTAGTACAGCTTCTAGACAGCTGATTTCATTTCCCATCCCCTTCCCATATTTCTGGCTGCGCTGTGGGAAGGTCTGTGTCATAAAGCTGAAATTCCTGCAGACAGAAGCAGCGGGATGCAAGCTGTCTCCATCAGCCATGCAGACACAGGGCCGCATGGGTAGCCAGGCTGCGTGGGCAGAACGTGAGGCCATGCAGAAAACCACCCTCCTCTCCTCCCCTCTCCCACAGCCTCTGGGAGAAATGTGGTTAGCCAGGCACGGCTGCTGGGTGGAAGTTGCCCTGAGATAGGCAAGCATGACGAAAAAACAACGTGTAGTAATGTGTGCCTCTAATCCATATGTGGGAAAGGTTCAGAGCATGGGAAACAATTTAGTTTCTGCATTTCCCTGGTTTAAAATCTCTGTGCTACAACCTCCTGGGAGATGAGTGGGGACGGCCTGATCTGAGAAGAAAGCTGGTCCAGGCCACTGATCCTCCTTCATTTCCACACAAACTGCTCAGTGAGCTGCTGAGCTGACATGGCTCACCCATCCATGCTGCAGGACCGCTAACTGCACAGTGTCAGCTGTGGGGAGTAATTAAACAGCAGAGAGCAGAGAGGCCGTTGCATAAGTACAGATTTGCCAGATGTTGCTTACTTCACTTTTGAACCTTGCTTGTTTGATATCAGGGCCCTGCTACCCGTGCTAGGCACCTGAGTGCTCAGCTTCAGAGCCCCACTCCCGCGGATCGGTCGCGCTGCAATGCTCGCTATGTCCACACCTCATATAACACTCGCACTTGGCTCCCACCGCAGCTGTTGAAAAGAGGGTGGAGTGAACTTGACTTCAACATGTCTGGTAAAAGTTCCCTGCAGACAGCGTCTAACAAGGTTTTGATTTTCCAAAGTAAACTTACAGCAGCTCGCACGAATGCAGAGCCCCCTCTGCTCCCATAGCATCCCTTGACAGAATAGCTTGCACTGCCCATGGGCCAGCCTGGGAGGGAGCAAGTGGTATTTAAATCAGGGTGCGCTCCCAGTTGCCAGCAGCCTTTCCAGCAGGTTACAGGAAAGGATAAAGATTAACTTCTTCCCTCTGCATGAAGGAGAATTAACCATGTGCTCCCTGTGTGGAAATGGTACCAGAGAGTGTTGCTAGCACTTCCTCTCCAAGAAGTCACAAGTAGAAAAAAAAGTCACTTGGATGATGTAGGAAACTCATAAAATGTGCAGCTCACACTTCTCTCTGCATTACCCATCAAGAATCCCAAACAAAGTAATCAGTTTCATAGATGAGTTAATGCTAGACTGTATTATTTCATAATTTGACATTACTTTTGACGACTATTTAATATACATATTCCTTTGATTCTTCTTCATCTTTCATAGTGTAAAATCTCCTCTAGGCATCTCTGTAAATAAAAACCTAAAAGGTGGCTTCCTCTTTGAGGTGACTTTTCTTGTTATGTGCATTGATTCATAAGAAGCAAAGAGCATGAACATAGCAGTTGAACATGCTTTTCCCTGAATGCTGCATAGGTAGTACTTGGTATCAGCTGTGCTAAGGAGAAACACCAGGAATGGCATTCAGACTGCTTGCAGATAAAACACTATGATGAGACTTCTTTTGCCTTGAAAGTGCCCGATAACCCTGAATATTGGGTACCCTGAGCCATGTCTTGCTCTCAAGACTGCGAAAGTCACACCAATGGTGGCTACCTACTTCCCAGTGGTTATCCATCCAGCTTCAAGCAGCCTCAAGCTTCAATGTTTGCTGTCCATGTTCCCTCCATACTCATGCAGAAAGCAAGGGTTAGTGCCTGGGAGACAGCTGTTTCAGATAAGAAACTTTTCCTAATGTCCAACCTGAATCTCTTCTGGTGCAACTTGTGACCATTCCCTCTCGTCCTATCACTACTTACATGGGAGAAGAGGCCAAACCCCACCTCGCCACAGCCTCCTTTCAGGCTGTTGTAGAGAGTGTTAAGGTCTCCCCTGAGCCTCTTCTTCTCCAGACTGAACAATACCAATTCCCTCAGCCACTCCGCATCAGACCTGTGTTCCAGACCCCTCATAGCTTCATTGCCCTTCTCTGGACATGCTCCAGGACCTCCATGTCTTTCGTGTAGTGAGGGGCTGTGGTGGCCAAGAAGCTCCAGCAGGCACTACTTTCTCTTTCTTCCCAAACTCTACCCACACCTCACCTCTCAGACCTCTGTTGGACGGTCTCCTTGTTTTTAAAAACCTTGTTTTTACCACAGGTTTGGCAAAAGGGGGATGAGGTGGTCATGCATGAGAGGCAGGCCTTCCAAGTGAAATTTAATTAAATAGAGAAAAAAAGGACAGTGTGGTGTTATTTAATTCACTCATCTACAGCATGTTGAAGAGTGGATAACTATCTCTAAATTCACCTATCAGATATTCCTCTGTTATGCTCTCAAGAAAAGACAGCTCTGTGTAAGATTCCAGAAACAGAAGATAATGATAGCACTTTTCAACTTAAAAACTAGAAGGACTCTACACATGTGTTTCCTAATTTTCTTGTGAAAGCTGTTCTAGCTAGGACTCACTGGTTTAAGTCTCAGCAGAGGTATAAAGCTAAGATCTAGAGGAAAATCTTTACAGCACTTGAGGTACCTCTAAGTACCCCAAACCAAAACAAACAAAAAAAAACAAAGCAGAACTATTCCTCCTTCCCAGGAAATACCCTGACAGCAATAATATGTTCATCCTTTTTCTCCAGGGCATTAACGAACAGCTTATTCAGAAGGCTGTAAAACCAGCTTGACAAGACCTGAGAATTCTGTGAAAAATGCAATTTCTGGTGACTGTCAACCCCTCTGACCATTTGGATTAAAGGTAATGCAAGATCTGACAATGCTGCAATCCTGTTTCCCAAAGAGAATGAATTAAATAGGGTCAACTGTCTCTGCTTGTTTCTCATTCCTCTTTCTTGCCATATTTAGGACAAAAGTGCTTTCACTTTCTCTTTTTTGTCATCTTTCACATGGTCACTGCCTTTTCCTTAGGCTTATCCAGAGCTTATCCCAAGCATGCCCTAATTTTTTCATGATATTTTTTTTTTGCACTCTTTGTCATCTCTGTGCAGGCACACAAATTGCCATGACACAACACCCACCAGAAACTACTTATCCTGCAAGCCTTTTTCATGCAATGCTTAAAAGAGTTGGTTGCTATTACTTCAAAACCAAGCAGCTATTTCTCATAAATATCAGATCAAATTCCCAGATACATGTCAATGTTTTGTTTAAGTGCTTTCTTTTTGTGCCAATGCCATTAAAGAAAATGTAGAATGAGATTGGAATTAAGACTCATGTTTAGGTCCTCCACATGTAATCTTCCTTCACCTTGGTATTTTCCCTTGTAGTTGTATCAGTTTTAAAAATAGACTGAGTTTCATTTTCCTAACACTAGCAGATTAATACCAATACTGTTTATGAATTAAATTGACTTTGCAGTGTAATTACAATAGCTAGAAAATTATTTAACAATTGCAGAGAAGGATGAAAATTCAGATGTTGTCCAACAATATATGGGAAAGAAATGACACAGAGGATGACAGATCACTAAAAGGAGATTTAGGAGAAAGGTTTGATGGAAACTCAGACTTTGTGAAGGGAATTGGAATAAAATTAGAGCAGAAAAATAGTTAGCAGAAAAGAGGAAATAACCCCTGATGAGAGGTTTGATGCATTACTGGAGACAAGTGGAAAAAGAAGTGTTTCCAGAAAATGAGGAGACTCTACTCACTGCTCCTCCTCTAGTAGGATAACCATCTCCTGGCAGGTCTTTCACAGTTTTGCTCAGAAAGTGCTCAAACACATTACCTTCAGTCTCGAGGCAGTCTGGACATGCATTTATTAACTTGTTTTCTTATCATTCTTACTTCACAGTTTCAACATTCTATTCTTCCCACAAAGAAAAATAAAACCGAGAAAAAAAAGCCACTTAGCATCTGAATTCCCATGGATGAAGATTTTTGTCCCCCTCAGGTACCTCAAATCTGTTCAAACAAACTGCAGAACATGTCAAAGTATCCTGTACTAAACGTTCCCGGGAATCACACTTATAAAATCAATCATTTGTACACTACTGATAAAAAGCTAGGAAGAACAGCATATCTAAAATACACACATATACATACGAGCGTCTACTTTTGAGAAGGTAATTTAAAAAAATGATTTGAATTCCCAAAACATTATCTCAAAATCAAAATAATATTTTCATCCCAAAGGCAACATTTATTCAGCACTTCCTCAAGAAAGCAGGTGGTTTAATTATTTATTTATTTAGGTTTATTTTGCTTTATAACATTTTTTTCTCTCTTTTGAAAAAAAAAATGTTGTAAATCTTTTTGAACTAAATGATTTACTGGATAAGCTCAGACTTCAAATAACAAATTTTTTGTGCATAAAAACGTACACTCTGTTTAAGTAGTTACATCAAAAGTATAAAACTCTAGATGAGTCTAAATCTTTAATGAAAGGTGGCATGTTTTCCCTCCTGTAAAACAATTACATGTTTTACCTTCCTCTTACGTATGGTTTAAACTGCAGAAAACATTTACCTGGAAAATCATTTGCAGAGTAATATCAAAGAGAAGTACTAATTAAGGACAGCCTTTGAAGTTTGATCTGGATTTCTTAACTTTGGTTAATTTCCTGCCTTGAAAAACCATTTGCAGGCAGGTTTCTCTATTTTGTCTTCCATCATCCATAAAATATTTTGTACAGTGGAGAAGAAATTGACTGACATCTCATGTCAGGGTGTTTCATGTGACAGTTTTATAGGCATGCCTGGAAAACATGGTCTTCCAAAAGGTGAGTTAGAAAACCATGCTCACAAAGTAATTCTCAGTTCTCAGTAACTCTACAAAATGGAAAGATGAATGGAATGAGGCTTAAGACCATAAATATAGAATCATAGAATGGTTTGGGTTGGAAGGGACCTTTAAGATCATCTAGTTCCATTTCCCTGCTATAGGCAGCAAAACCTCCCACTAGATCAGGTTGCTCAAAGCCCCATCCAGCCTTGTCTTGAATGCTTCCAGGGAGGGGGCATCCACAACCTCTCTGGGCAACCTGTTCCAGTGTCTCACCACCCTCACAGAAAAGAATTTTGTCCTAATATCTAACCTAAATCTCCCCTCTTCCAGTTTAAAGCCATTTCCCCTTATCCTGTCACTACATGCCCCTATAAAAAGTCCCTCCCCACCTTTCCTGTAGTCCTCCTTCAGGCACCGGAAGGCCGCTATAAGGTGTCCCCTCGGAGCCTTCTCTTCTCCAGGCTGAAGAACCCCAGCTCTCTCAGCCTGTCCCCATAGAGGAGATGCTCCAGCCCTCTGATCATGAAGATTCATGGCCCTCCTCTGAACCCACTCCAACAGCTCCATGTCCTTCTTGTGCTGGGGGCCCCAGAACTGGATGCAGTACTCCAGGTGGGGTCTCATGAGAGCAGAGTAGAGGGGCAGAATCACCTCCCTCAACCTGTGGGTCACACTTCTCTTGATGCAATCCAGGATATGGTTGGCCTTCTGGGCTGCAAGTGCTCATTGCCAGCTCATCTTGCGTCTTTCATCAACTGACACCCCCAAATCCTTCATCATAAATACTCAGTGTTTTCATTAATGGTCTGGATCAGCTCCCTATCAGCAATAGGGAGCTTACTACATTTCCTCATAGTACCAAAATGAGAAAGAATGAGCGTTCAAAATAATCTTGACAAACCAGGGAAATCAGCTCCAAAAATAAGATGCAAGTCAGTAAAGTGAAATGCCAGTTACTAAACTCACTGGGGAATTGTCAACGGCACAAACACAGAAAGGAAAACCAAGTGACTATCTTATATCTCTGTATGTAAGACCCTAAAGATTATGGTGGTTCACAAGAGCATAAACTGGTGAGTGTTTTGTCGTAGTGAAGAAGGCGGACATTATATTTGATTTAGAAATAGTAGCACTGGCTATTGACTTACAATGGAACCCTTCTGCTCTGTAAGCTTTGGAAATACCTCACAAGAGCTCCATGAGCATGGAGGAATTGCAAAGATTCCAGCTTTTCTCTAAGACTTCACCAAGAACGACAGCATACCATATTACTTTAGTAGAACTTTTTACAATATGTTATGAGGTGTTATTACTGAGTTTCTGTCCCAAAGATCATGGGTTAGTTTGAAATTGATTTTACTTGGCATGGCCAAAGAAGGCCATTGGGCCTATTTCAGTGCATTGGGATGAATGAGTTTGTGGATAAAATGTACGTCTCCACCACTTGCAGACAAATATGCATCGTAAAGAAGTTTTGCTCATTTTCTGTAGTTTTTGTAATACTACCTCTGTTCTCACAATTAATATGTGCTCATTTTAGCACTAGACTAAGAGGGTCTTTCCTATTCAAAGACAATTGGAAAATGCTACACTCAGTTGGCAGATGTAATAAGTCTGTCAGAATGTTTATTTGCCAACAATATCCTGGAATACATCAACAGAGGGGTGGACAGCAGGGTGAGGGAGGTGATTGTCTCCCTCTACTTTGCCCTCATGAGGCCCGACCTGGAGCACTGTGTCCAGGCCTGGGGTCCCAGAAAAAGAAAGTCATGGAACTGTTGTAGTGGGTCCAGAGGTGGAGTAGGAAGACGGTCAGAGGGCCAGAACACCTCTTCTATGCCCTGGGCATCCTGATCTAGTGGGTGGCAACCTGCCCACAGCAGGAGGCTGGAAATCTGTGGACTTTGAGTTTCCTCCCAGCCAAAGACATTCTAAGATTCTGTGGAACTTCACTGGCAAAGAGGCTACAGGTTCTTGCATAAATTCTTCAAAAAGGGGCATTTCACTAATACAGTCTTACACAGTTGTGGAGACTGACATGTTGTAAATGGTTTTTGATGGAGAGAGGGTGTTCTAGTGTATACAAACTGACTCACCTGATGGGAAACTGGCTCTGTACCATGGCTACTCTAACTAGATGGCACACCATGTTCTCAGTATGTACACCACCATGACATTTTCTACAAAATTCCTGCCTTGATTCCTGGCTCAAACAAAATATAAAGCAATAAGTATTCTAACAGATTATTACATCCGCTGAGTGCAATATTTGCTATTTTTTATTAACATTTTACTATTAGAAAGCAACAGTTTCTCAAAAGCAGAACTTTGCAGGATGTTCAACTCCATTCACCTTCATTTTCTGCTGCAGGCACAATTAAACCAAGCTTTTCTATTTCAGGTTAAATCATGGAACATTTTCACCTTGAAATTGCAGCTATATACAAGCTTTTGTTGAAAGCATTGTCAGATCAGCACTGGAAGATTTTAAATCAGGCAATACCTATGAATGAGTGTATGAATAGGCCTTTTGTGGTCCTGTCATTTCTCAGGCACAAAGCCTATGTAGAAAGCAAAATATTTTGGCCATTCATGTTTTTATTGTGTGATTTATAACATTCTCCCAAAGACCTCTGTGAATTTAAAATGCTGTGACCATGTTTTTCAGAAAGGAATACTTAATTTTAATATTCCCAAATCCTCATTTAGGTTTTTAAATGAGTCCCTGATTCTGCAAATACTAACATGGGTGCTTTTTAGTTAAGTATAGGATTGAATTTTGGCAGGATCAGGGCCTAAATAAACTGGTATTTTAAAAACATTAAGTGGTTTCCAGGGTTCACTGCAAGCCATAGAACACAGAAGCGGAACTATATTACATAGTCCTGCTGATTTCAATGAGATTATTCAAGTTTAAAACTCTTGTTTCTCAGACAGAAGAATAATAATTAATAAAAACTGATCCGGGCTTTTAAAATTGCAAAGCAGAAACCTGACATACATGCTTAGTTCTACACACTTGTCAACCACTGAAAGTAAACTCACATTGCTAACTTTTTCTTAAATCTAAATGAATGTATCAACACCAGTCAGGAAGAGGTTATGCGTTACAGCATTTTGCCAAGTGGTGCCTTTACTTACAGATTGTCTAAGCAAATAAAATCAAAATCAATGCCTTTTTAGAAAGCATTTTATTGTTTTAGAAATCACATTAGAAAAATAATGAAATATGAAAATGCCAATTTAAAGGCTACGAGTTTCTATAGAAGGCTAAAATAGATTCGGTCTTAAATTCTTTACTCTCAAATGCAAGAATGTACTTTGTAATGCATGATACTACAAAGACTTCAAATAAAAATCAAAATGTAAGTTCTTTGGATACTTCATTTTTGAATGACATATATCTCATTTAAAGTCAAGGATGAATTAGCTAGATCACGTCGAAGCTGAGCTCCCCAAGAAAGGGGTGGTATATAAAGTAAGTACAGTGATATCCTTAAGTCTTCAGTTTGTTTGAATGATTCTCTGGAGACATCTGAAAAACAGCTGATCCTGGATACAATCAGCAGCCAAAGACTGTTATGATGTAAAAATGTTGTGATGGTGCCCTCTTTCCCCATATATGTGTGATAAAATATCTCCACAAAGGCCAAACTGATTTCAAGGCTGGCACAAACAAAGCCTTAGGAAACCAAGGGGTCAGCAACTGTGTAGTGAAGAGTGGGGACAAAGGCAGTGCAAGAGGATTTGAGCAATATGTCATCACATACCATAAAGATTTCAGCTGAGTGACTATAACAAAGCTTTTTAGTTTCATAGCTCAACTTGACATGAAGCACCAGTCTCTCAGTTTCTCAGCCAACACATAGTTAGATGTCACTAAAGAGGTCCTCTGGCTCACAAGTGTTTTCCAGTGTTTCAAGAGACATCACATCCGGGGAGTGCTTGCCTGATGTCTTCTGTGAGGCAAGATCAGGTCTGGAAGTATAAAGCAAAGAAACAGATTTGAAATAAATACAGACACAGATATAAACAAATCCAATGTACGCACAGCCAAGGTGCCCATTTAACAGTGTGCTTTGAGATTTCTGTTAGGGTTATGTGTAAGAGACTTAATTATGTGCTGAGATTGCAATAGCAAAATACAGATGAAATTCAGCTTACAAACGTCAAGCCTTTAGCTATTTCTTACCACTTTTGAGACTCTGAGAATGATCATTTCACCCACTAGATCAACACAGAGAGCTGGGGAGAACAGAATAAATGCAGAAAAAATCTTGAGGACTTGTTCTGCTGCTTCTATATGAGATGATGCTCAGCTAACTGCTCTTTTTACCCTGGTACTAAGCATGTGTTTGTCGTCCATCAGTTTGGCATAGAGGCATTAAGAAGATTCATACTGAGCTGTCTCAAAGGCCTGCACTCTGAGGGTGCAAGCCTACCACCAAACTGCAGAGCAGAAGAAAACAAAAGTAAGTGCAGAAAATCCTTCCATAGCATATGCTCCCCACCTCTAGAATCCAGGTATTCAGAGACTTCCAAGCCCTTGGCCTCCACCTGGGCATATGTTATGTTTACATTTTCCATAACTGTATGCAAAAAAAAGCACTCATCATTCACTGCTGTTTGTAAGCTAAGGTGTAAGTTTGTTCTCAGATGTCTGGACACTACAGAGTCCTACCAGAAAACTTCATGCTTGAATCAGACATCTGCTACACTGGATAATACACTGCTTTGCACCAACCAATTCTCTTTAGCTATTCTTTGACTGTCCTCATCAACACAGAGCACTTAAATATCTCTTGGTTATAGGAGCTCCTGGCATTTACCATGAGCTCTGCTTCACATTCACTGCTTCTCCTCTCTCTCTGAGAAACCATACTGACAAACACAGGTGATGTGTTATCTTAGGTTTTCAAAGATTACATTTATGACAGCTTCCAATCCCAACAAGAATTAATAGGTGTAGACTGGATCCACAAAAAAATCTTTGAATCCTGCACAGACAAACTTGGTTTTGTGAGCTTTAGGAGAATTACTAATTACTGGATTTCTCGCTGATGTGATATTCCAGGGTGGTATCACTAGCTGCTTTGAAAATGGGAGCTAATCCCTTAAATCTTTTCACAGTAGACGGTAGGGAATTGGTATAGCAAGCAGTGAGCAGACGTGATGTGCTTACCCTGTAAGGTTTTGTGCTGGTTGGAATTTCATGAGGATTGGTGGCTTTGTGCCCAGGTATATTCCACTGGTATAATTCTGACAGAAGTTAAAAAATTCTTACATTACCAAGGCTAACATATGATCCACCAGTTTGGGAAGAACTAGACAGAAATGGTGGAAAGTGTTATTCTGAAATGCTGCTATATGAGGACTTAGTGTAATGAGGCATTCAAAAGCTATCTTAATTTCCACACTAATTCAAACCTTCAACCACTCCACAGCTGCCAATATAGTTAGACTAGACTTCAGCAAAGCCTTCGACACTGTCTCCCACAGTATTCTCCTGGAGAAGCTGGCAGCTCATGGCTTGGACAGGTACACTCTTTGCTGGGTAAGGAGCTGGCTGAAGGGCTGGGCCCAGAGAGTGGTGGTGAATGGATTTAAATCCAGCTGGCAACCGGTCACAAGTGATGTTCCCCAGGGGTCGGTGCTGGGGCCTGTCCTCTTCAATATCTTTATTGATGATCTGGATGAGGGCCTTGAGAGCACCCTCAGTAAGTTTGCAGATGACACCAAGCTGACAGGAAGTGTCAATCTGTCTAGGGGTGGCAAGGCCCTACAGAGAGTTCTGGACAGGCTGGATTGCTGGGCTGAAGCCAATGGGATGAGGTTCAACAAGACCAAGTGCCGGGTCCTGCACTTTGGCCACAACAACCCCAGGCAACACTACAGGCTTGGGGCAGAGTGGCTGGAAGACTGTGTGGAGGAAACGGACCTGGGGGTGTTGATTGATGCTCAGCTGAGCATGAGCCAGCAGTGTGCCCAGGGGGCTAAGAAGGCCAATGGCATCCTGGCTTGTATCAGGAACAGTGTAGCCAGTAGGAGTAGGGAAGTCATTGTCCCTCTGTACTCAGCACTGGTGAGGCCCCACCTTGAGTACTGTGTCCAATTTTGGGCCCCTCACTGCAAGAAAGACATTGAGGCCCTGGAGCATGTTCAGAGGAGGGCAGTGAAGCTGGTGAGGGGTCTGGAGCACAGGCCTTATGAGGAGCGGCTGAGGGAGCTGGGATTGTGCAGTCTGGAGAAGAGGAGGCTCAGAGGAGACCTTAGCGCTCTCTGTAACTTCCTGACGGGAGGTTGTAGTGAGCTGGGGGTCGGCCTTTTCTCTCCTGTAGCTAGTGACAGGACGAGGGGGAATGGCCTCAAGTTGTGCCAGGGGAGATTTAGGCTGGACATCAGGAAATACTACTTTTCTGAAAGAGTAGTCAGGCGCTGGAATGGGCTAGCCAGGGAAGTGGTGGAGTCACCATCCCTGGAGGTGTTCAAGAAACGTTTAGATATAGCGTTGAGAGACATGGTTTAGTGGGGTTATTGGTGGTAGGTGGATGGTCGGACTGGATGATCTTGTAGGTCTTCTCCAACCTAGCTAATTCTATGATTCTATGATTCTTAGGTAAAATCAGGACTTTTGATTGCTGTTTTGAAATCTGGCTTCACAGAGATTCAGAACCAAAATTCCCATTCCAACTGGAAAACTCCAGGGAAGAGAAGATTTAAAAAAAAACACTGTAGTCTTCAAAATGTATTAATTTTCCCAAGACCTCAGCCACTACCTGATTCATAGCTTCTAAGCCTTCAGGTTTATCAATCCATTGGAGGTTCAGAGCTCTCACTACAATGTTTCCTGCTGTGGACTTGGAGAATGCTTTCCTTTTGGAGGTGAACCCTCTGTACTCCTTGGGAACCAATAAAAAAACCATTCAACACTGAGTTTGGGATGCCTTCCCCTCCTACCATCTCTCCAGTACTCAGAAGAGTTTCCTTACCACTCTATCTGTCATTCCAGTTCTGCAAACTGTTATAATTTCAACATACAATTTTTTTTTAGGTTATGATTATTACTGCCTCTAGAAATCTAACTCGATTCTTCTGTGAACACTTCAAAACTCTCTCGTTCACGTCTGAATTAATCATTTCAAAGTATGCAGTGATACCTACAGAAAGGGGGTGTGACATCAGAAGTCACTTGGACTAACTACAAATCAGTCCTGCCACATTCAGACGCTGTAACCAGCAACCTCTGCTCAGCATGATCAGATCATTCTGTAACTCATTTGTATCCTATATTTTTTTTTTTAAGTATAGGTAGCATAACTAAACGTGATGTGATGTTCAATTTAGCTAATGAAGGTGTACATTTCTTTCTGCGTTGGTCTGAAGTGATACATCTTTAGTGAGAACAAAGGTGAACCACTCAGAGTGCAGTAGCACCCCAATCAATTAACTTGGAGTGGTCTCACCAGCAAACAAATTAGGCCATGAAAGATCTCTTTACCACCACAAATTTCAGGTACTGGAGGTCCTATTTAGAGTAGCTCAGGAATTCTTCACTGCCCATATGCCATTTAGGCATTATGATAAGAGTTCTGAGAGTCCAGATTTGTTAACTTTCAGGTTTCAACTATTGCAAAATTTTCTGTTTGAGAAAAGTACGCCTGACAGTGCATAAGAATTGCAATGTCAGTAACAATTTCATCCTCATTAGGTAAATTAACTGTTTTCAACACTAGACACGAGAGCCCATCTATAAGCCAAGCTGCTGGTGGGTTTTAACATTGCACAGCTAGAACTATTAAGCTTCTGTGTTCTTGTAACAACATGGTCCTCATTTGATCTCCAGAAGTTGTAATACCATGCTTGTGAATAAACCCAACTGCACTTGCAAAGTGGAAGCATTAGACTCCTTATATGAAGTTCATAAGCTACTTAATTTTGGCTTTAAGACTGGATGATTCATATTTGCATGGCAGCTATTCACAACATGCCAACAGCTTGCTTTGTGCTGTGAAATTATTTTCAGTCATCTTGGGTTCTCACTGGAACTTTGTTACCATACCCTGATGCATAACATAGTTAATTTCCTTAAATTGCAGTGAGTTGTATAGCCCTGTCTTGCCAAAAAGCCTGTAAGTAAGGCATTCTTCTTGAAAGTTTATTCTTCTGTTGGATCACTTTTGAAGTCTTGCCTTCTGGTAAACTTAAACTCCATTAACACATCTGGAGAACTGCTGACTCTAAGAGATCATTTCATATTTCCTGACATTTAGTTCAAGCCCTTCATAAACTGAGACAGTAGACCAGATCCACAGCTGGTGTGAATCACTGGAGCACTAATAATGTCAGTGGAGCTCTGCTGACTTACACCAGCTGAGATTTTGGCCCAAGATTTGGAAGAAAGTGGTTACAGTACTTGATATTTCTTTCCACAGCTGAATAAGAGCCATAAGAAACAGAAGACATGCAACACAGCACTTAACTAAGCAGTAAAGTAACAGCATGATGGTTTTGCAAAGCTTGGGAGAAAAAGCAACACCTTTTTTTGCAGTAGGACAGATGGACCAATCCCACTTGTTTCATATGATGAATTGGTCCCGAGTTCACACAGACCCCAGAGAAAATCAGCACAACATCAGTCCTGCTGCAATACACAGCCAATTCCACTTGGTAATGTTTTTGCAGGACTTTGAAGGAGAAAATAATCTCTAATATGACTGCTACAAATGACATGGTTAAAAAGAACTTCCTAGTGGTAAAAAGATCAAACAAGTTGTAGCTGCTCTGAAGCAAAACCAGGTCAGAGGCTGCAACATAGCACAACTGCTAATCTTGAGGTATTCTTCCTGGAAGGATGAAAGGTTCTTGCACTGAGATATGCTTGCCTATTCAGTGCAGCACATTGTGGTTATGCTTCTACCAAAGATTTTGTTCTCAAGCAACACTCATGGGATTGGAAAAGAGCAACACTTTGGTAAATTAACATGGCTACTATGAAAGTTTCCTAAAGAAATTAAGCAATCTTAGAGCCATACTTGTACGCTTAACCCACAGCATTATCTTCCCCATTTTCCTTGGTAATTAAAATAACCACTTCCAATCAAAAGCTGACATTTTAATAAAATGAGATTTCAGCTCTCTCAGCTGTGCAGCTTTTTGTTGTTGTTGTTGTTGCTGCTGTTGCTGTTTTTAAGGAAAAGGCTGAAAGTCTTGGTGTGTGTATGTCTCTTCTTCGTTAGGTTTAACAGTCCGTTCCTGTCATTAATCTGAAAAAACACAAAGGCTTAATAATGAGTAGCTATTAGCAGGGGATATAATCTGATATATACTTTCTTCAGTATCATAAAAACAGATGGCAGCAGCAGCACATAAACAGAAAATTGGTAGTCATTACAGCATTAGCCGTGAAACAAAGGTGAGGCACTGACTGACAGGACAAAAGCTGAGAACAACACTCCTGCTCTAGAGATGATTCACTCAGTCCACCCCAAGAGAAAAGCTCGGATTCTTTGATTTATCAGCAGTCTGTCTAGGTGGAGACAACCACATCTTCACAGAAAGTCTAAAGAAGAAAGGTACTCATCAGCAGTCATTAATAAGAAAGGATTATAAAAGGAGCTTTGTCTATAGACCTGGGTGAAACCTCACAGACCTTGTGGCTATATGTAAAACCTTGTTCTTGAAAAACTGTTCCCCCATGATGTGAGCTCTTGGGAGCCATCACATGGGCTGCTACTGCTATTGGCTGAAAAGTGGAAAATTGAGACATGGGAAGTAAAAGAAATGGTGTGGAGGAGGAGAAAAAGCCTCTTATATTTGTAGATGCATATAGAAAACCATATGCAGACATATCTTTTTAAAGACAAATCTGAAAATATAAACAGATTAAGTTGAAGCTACATGGGATTCAAAAGGTGATCAGAAATTCTCCTTTGTAGTAATGCTGACGACAATAACATAAGACACATTGTAGAAGTATTTTCCCTTTTAATACAATTTAAAAAAATTGGTTTAGGTTTTGGAAGTATTACGATTATTCTGCTCCTTGATGTGTCTCTACTTTGGTATTTCTTTTATATATGAAAACCAAGCCATGCATTTCGAATTGTTCTTACAAAATGTATATCCCAGATCAAGAATCCTAAAAATCGTGCTTACTACAATCATCCTCATGATCAGAAATTACAATTGATGGACTTTTCCTTAAGTTGTTAGGGAAAAAACAAACTTTTTTTCTGCTACTTTCAATCATCTGAAGAGACCAGGGGCCTCAGGCATCATCAGAGCCCAAGAGGAAGCTGGCCCTGAAACAAATTAACAGGATTGAGAAACATGCCCATGAGAGAATATAGAAAAAAAATAAAGATTTCTCGCTTAAGGAATATAATCTCTGTCTCTCTTAGAGAATCTTCCATGCGTGGCATTTTCACACATTCAGCATATTAGACAAAATGTCTAGACACAGTCGAAGTCAGCAGACAAACAATAATAATACTAAGATTGTCCAATTATACTGGAAATGAAGAATATTTCCAATGCAGCTACTATGAATTTAACATTCAGCCAGGGAATTAATGTTCTTTAATAAGTTTCCTCAGGCTGGAAGCCAAGCTGCAACTGCACCTGCGCTCATCATAACTATGCCGAGTAAGGTAGGTCTGTAATTCTTGCAGTGCACAACACTTAAAGCATAACTTTTGAAAAAAGGACAAGTGCTAAGCACTACACTAAGTTCTTGTAAGTGCCCTTCTTTGTTCTCCAGAACTACAAACTAGTGAAAGAGGACAATTTTAAGTTACATTAGTTCTTTTCTTCAAGTGTCACCCTGGAATCTTTCAAAAGGAGAAAAGTCAACTGAGAATCTGTTAACTATAGTAGAAATAGACACATTTATTGCAGCAAGAACAAACTTGCAAATAAATCTGCTACGCTAAGAAGATAACCATCTCTCTCTTTTTGACACATTGATGACCAGCATAGATGAGTTCTCAAAATTATTTTCATTTTCTGCTCTATTTAGTCCTGCAACAACAACATAAAAAAAATTCTAAAGATCCCCAGAAAACCCTACATAATGTCTAAAATGGCTGTGCAGACAGCAAGACAGCACATCACGTAAACAAACAACGCTGACAGTACTCTTTCAGAAACTTCCATTCAGTTTCAAATTTCCAATTAACTTCAATTGGCATAGGTGCAGGTCCTTCTTTAAAAAGAACATTCCAGTGTAGGAAGATAAATATAGCCTTGGATCTTTTTGTCTAATCAAACACACTTGCAGATGCTTACTAACAAAGATCTACTTAAAAATGCAATAATAGATGTCACTTGAAAGGAAAAGCCAAAACTATATTTGTTTTAGACAAGTGGCACACATTTCTGTGGCTCATTTCCACTTAAACTCCCTCTTGCTTAAATAAACTAGACCGCATTCAGCTTGAGCAACGCACTAGCGCCACAGCCTTCACTGGCAAAAAATACAAATCTCTTAATCATAACTACAAGACCATGCAGTAAAGGAAAGCTTGGTTTGTTTAGGAATTTTGTCAAGGCCTTTCATAAATCCAGTACATTGTAATTTTTTTTTTTGGAGAACGTGAGAAGCCATTTCTCATAGTCATTAAGCACTATTTATCACATATACATTTATATAACACCAGCACTGGCTAAACTGTGTCGTAACCCTTTTCAGACTGTCAAACTTCTGAGGCTGCTTTCTCAGCCCTTACTTATCCCCCCAGCGTGATCAAGAACAGCAACAAAAGGCTGAAGGGGGCAAATAAGAATCCCTGAATGAGCTTCTCACACAGAAACACACATCCTTGAGCTCCTCGACCTGCTGTCCCAAGCGTGCCTCCACCTGTGGGAGCCATCCTACCAGTCAAAGCATGGGCTGGCTCTTTGCTCTTGTTATAAAAATACCATGCTGATGGTTTCCACTGGCACAACAGCCTGCAAAATTGTGTTGAATCCAATCACAAAAACAAGGCACTTAACCAGAGGAAACCCAGAAACAATGAAACCTAAATTGCACTTGAAATCTTCCACATCTTCTCTGCTCCTTTCTAGTACTAGGCTCTAAGTGGCTGTTTAAATCCTACTGACTTCATCAGCTGCTAAACACTTGCTTAAAGTTAAGCATGTACTTAGAAACTCTCCTGAACCATGGTCTCAGCTTGCAGATCCCTAGGGCCTACTCTTTACAATGACCACCACATAAGGAAACTTAGGAATTTCATAAACAGGTAAAATTAAATAAGATCACTCTTACAGAGCATTCATACAATGAAAAGTCTTCTCTTCACATTACACTTGGTTAGTCTGATGTCTTTACAAAATAACTAGGTACAGCTAAAAAAAGATCCAGCTATCTGAAGGGTGTAAGAGAATACACAGATGTCATCTTAACAACTGTATTTTAAACACTCATGCCTAAATTAAGTAAATTTTTTCTTCCTGCTGCACAATTTATACATATATACTTGGACCACTGGCAGAATGCTATTATTGCCTAGATTACCTATTATCTGCAGATCTGCTCAGCAGGTTTTGAATCATTCATTTCAAGCAGTTTGCTGTAGAAAACCAGTCTGGATCAGATACGACTTATGACAATATGCTCTTAGAAAGACAGAGCTGCAGTGAGTTCTTAATAAATATGTGAGCAATTAATTAAATGAATTAGGAGCAGGTTCCAATTTACATGTTATGGCAGAGCAGACAAAGTGTATCAGGCTTCCCCCCTCCTCCAAAGGTTTCTAACAGATCTCTATTGAATATAAAATTATTTTCATAATGAGAATTGTCTTTTCCTTCCTTCTGTCTCAGAACTCCCACTTGATCTGCCCTGTGTTCCTCCTGCACTCTACCAGCCATAGAGCTGGATTCATTCATGCTTTTCTGAAAGAAGTTCAAACTTTCAATATTTGAGATCAAATCTCTGCCTGTAGTGACGCCTGTGAGAACTGAAACATGTTAGCAATACCAAAAGTTAAAAAAAAAAAAGAACACGAAACAAAACAAAGAGAGGACAGCATGCCAGTCCTTCGAAAACACAAGGTATGAAGTAAAAACAGTTAAACTCCAACACCGGAGAACACAGTAGAGCAGGACTAAGCAACAAATGGTGCTTTCTGACTAAAATGGCATTTTTTTTCCTCAGCATTTTCACCACAACTTGAGATGTCTCCTCACCTAGGGTATAGAACTGACACTGACTTTGTCCATTTAATGTCAAGCCTATTCCTTTCTTTAGAGTGCATAAATCAAATGAATGTGGGCGTAAGAATTTGGTTTTGAACCTCTCAGCTCTCTGGTAGAATTTCTCTTTCCCTTGGTAATGTAGCTATGATATCTTACAAACCTTTCTGCTATACAGCACATCTATGAAAATGTCTATTTATTTGGTAAAGAAACCACTTTCAAAATATATCACCTGTTACTACAGAAAAGCAGGAATTATCTGCAGCCCATGATGTGATTGCTGTAAGACACAGACAACAAACATGCACTCTGGTCTCTTCGAACGTTATTTTTTCTCCTCTAAAATCCCAAACGGTCTCCATCCATTCTAGCTCTTGGGGTCTGCCTTGGTGGTGATATCTACACTAAGTACTTTACCAGGAGCACTTAACAATGGAACAAATAGCCAAGTCATTACTTGATGGATAAATGCTGTGAAAGAGTCTAGACTATAAGATTTTAAAGAAGGGTTGTACCACCTCCAAAAACAACAAAATCCCAACTAACCAGGAGGACTGGCTTGGCCCTGTGTGTTTCTTTCACAAAAATTCTTGTGTTAACTGGGTTTTCTTTGTAACAAACCTCTCTACTTCTTTTTTTTAAACAGTGGTCAAATTCACAAATAACATTTTTTTTTAGCCCTAAAATTTCAAAGATTTCCTTTTCTGGCAGAACAATTTTCATGCATGTTGCAGCAGAATCAAGGGACACTCTCATCTCACTCATGCATGCCTGTATTTCCCTTATTGTTGCAGTGATAGAGCTGCACACCTAATTGCTTCAAACTCTAAAGCACACCCTAATTGGCCGTGACAGTGATGGGCTTGCTAAGATCTGTCCCCAGAGGTCAAATGGAGGGGATGCAAAATGGTGACCACTCAAGATCTGCCACTGTGTTAGCGGGCCACCTATCCCAGTTTTGAGAAAGGAACCGAGACAACCAGCAGAAGGCACGGATTAATGAGCGTGGCAGGCTGAAAGACAGCAGTCAGCCCAACATTCTGAATGGAATTTTTCCGTTACTACTATTCCATGAATATGGGCCCAGTTTCAGAGAGCCCATATTCCATATGTCCACCTGGCAGATGTTTCTTCTCCGACTTGAGGCTTTCAGAGACACTCAGTCATAGAAGCAGGGTCTCAGAAGGATTGTAGGTCACCTGAGGCTATCAGGCTCTTCAATGCTACTAACCAAATACACAAACGCAAACCTGAGAGTACACAATGCTGGTGTCAGACAGCCAAGCCCCCTCAGACTGCCAGCGCTCAATGCCCTGACTTGGGAGATCACCTTACAGTTCACACTCCAGGCCTGCCCAGCACCTGCCTAACTTGGCACTGGGCTCGGACACCTGCAATTTCTATTTCACACACAGCATAGCAAAAAACATTTTGCCATTTTGGTCACTGTGGCCTGGATTGGACTGAAATAAGTGCCTAACTGGAATGAAGAAATAGGCCATGTCAGCCAATCTGAAACAGGTAATGAAAAAGATAATTTGCCAAACTGCTAGAAGGTAGGAACGGCTGTCCTGGGTCAACCCAAATTAGCCTAGAACCTCATCTCCAACAGCGGCCAAAAACAGACACTCTTTGAAACATGCAAAGTGCTTTTTCAGTTGCCAACTGTTTGTATTTCAAAGATTTCCTGAGTTACAGTGTGTTTCTATGGATTCAATAACATTCAGCATATGTCTTTGTCACAAACTGGCCCCAGAGCTCATGTACACCTCTGACAGTCTCAAAATCTTCAAGGATTTCCACATGTAATTCACAGGAATGGGAAAAACACAGCAGAAAACACAGAATGGGATGAAAAGGGGAAAGAAATGTGACAAGATAGATCTGAAACTAATGTACAATTGATTTTCTTCAGTTGTTTCAGGTCGACAGCCTAAATCCTATTTTAATTTTACTTGTGACACATTACTGTAAACCAGAAGTAGCTCCGCCAACATTTTCTTGTATTGGTTTGGCTCAAACCAGCATTCAAACCACTAGCTTTATAAAATTGTAACCTGTAAAGAACATTGATAATTGTGCCAATGCTATGCTGCTAACAAATTTAGATGGCTTGCCTTTCGGTGAGTTCTCTAAAGGATTGCTTATCTTACAGATGCAATAAGAAAAAAGGGAGCACCATACAGTTAGGCAACTGGGATTTTATCAGGAGAATGTGGACGTCAATCAAAGTAGATTAATCATGCTGTGCACGTGAAACAGATGCTGCTTGTGTAAAATAAGCCAGTGTGCTACACAGATGAATCATTGAAAATGCAATTACAACTGCATCTTTAGTTATTGGTAATACACTTATTTGAAACCCATCTAGTATTATCCACACTACATTACCAGGAAACACGGAACGAGTAATGACCATTTTTCAGGTACACTTCCTCATCTGTCATCTCCAAAATCAGAATCAATAGCAGGTTTGTAGTCCAACATCACATGGAAATCACTGTCTTCTGATAGTTAAGATTTTGACAGTTTTTACATTTGGAATCTTGTTTTTGCCTGAATTACATTTCCTTTACAAAAGAGAGAGTAAGGGGCAGAAAGGAAGAGTTCCCATCTAAAATACAGCACATTACTTCCTCAGTCTCATGATCAGAATGAACACTTCAGATAGTACAAATGGATGCAAACAATTTAGAAGACCTTATGGTTTAAAAAGCTTCTTTTTTTTTTTTCTATTTTTTATTATAAATAAAAATGTCTGTTTGAAAAACTTTCCAATAAATCTGGCAGGCAGAAAGCATTTCTGGTACTATTAGTAAAAAAAAAAAAAAGAATTTTTAAGAACCCAGTCTGAAACTTAAATTTTCAGCTCAAGAATAGTTTCGCCCTTTTAATAAAATCTGCTTCCTTCAGAGCAGAGTTGGGCTAACTAATTGGCATTTTTTAAAGGTTGGCACATGGAATTACCAATGCTCCACTGCTCTGAGGACACATCACAGGGGCGATGATTTCCCTTCTGTTGCTGCTCCAGCAGCAGTGGAAGGTGTGCTGTTGCTCCCTCCATGACACTGCTGGCACAAGGCCTTCCTAATCCACCAGCAATTCCTCACAAGAGTTGTATTATCAACAATATGCAGCAGAGCAATTGACTGTATTGCATATACTCTTGCATGCTAACGATTATAGATCTGGTAATAAAAGATGTGGTCATGAGGTACTATCTAAAACCCACTGGAATCCATGGGCATTTCCCCATTGACTTTATTTTTCTTGGTATAGGTTCTTTGTACACAACAAACCTGTATGAGCCTCCCAAAACAGCATGGGCTGCTGGATTGTTTTCATAATCTGTATCCACAATTATTTTTTTTTTTCCACCAGTGACCTCTGGACTCATCAGTGAGGCAGCATTCCAAAGTATATGGCCCTCTTATTGCTGTTTACCTTTCAAAACAAGTGACGAAACAAAAAACAATAAAACAAACATGTCAGACCTGGCTGCACACCCCATTCAGTTTGGACTCAAACCAGAAAGGATCCCCAAGCACACCCTACTCATTGGTTATGTTTTGATGGTGTTAATTATGCATTAACTTTGTATGTAACTGCTTCTGCTTTGTTCTGTCAGGTACACAGCATCTATGCAAATGTCTGTCTGAACGTAAAGTGTTCAAGAGAATCAACAGAGGAATTAACAGATGCTGACAAATAGATTTCATTCACATTTTTGAACTGTGAGAACACTTTAAAAAATTCATGAAATTACAAAATATTTGACAACGATCCTTACAAAAGTTGTGATACAAGGTAGATACTTAGTACAAAGCAAACTGGAAAGCTTGTTTGTTGGTGAGGTTGTTTAATCACCAACATGAGCTTTAAAAATTATTTATCAGCCAGCTTTCCACCACATACTATATGAAAAGGAATCCATTCTACATTTTCATATTCAGCATTGGTAAATGCAATGAGCTATTCAGGCAACGGTACTAAAAGCTCATTATAAATCTAGTGGAAACTGATGAAAGCAATTATGGTGACGGCCTGGTACTGTCAAACTGTCAAGTTTCGTGTTTAATGTAATTCTTCAGAGTTTACACCTTTCCTACTCATGAAGAAAAGGACTGCAACTCAATTTCCACTGAGAATGCAACAAGACCAAGGAAACAGATCATTTAGCTGCAGAATGCTGAAAGAGTATATGATGCACCAGTAAGATTTTATCTAATTTCACATAAATTCTTCAAGAAGGGAACCATCTTGCACTTTTGGATATTACTAGTGAACGAATATTACAACAGCCTTTAGGCCCTTGGCAGGGAGTGCTAGAAATTTGAGAGGTCTATGAAGAGCATTCATTTACATTTTATCAACTGTTTCTGTTTTTCTAGGCTGGAGAAATGTTCCATTGTGGAGGATACAATGAAATAATAATAATAAAAAAACAATGGGCAGTCATTAGGTTTAGTCTGAATATTGCCCTTTATCAGCAGATAATATTCTGACCAGCCTGCAACACTAGCACTGATGCTAATACAGTATACACACACACTCACCAGTTGCACAAGCTTCGTGATTATGAAAAACATCAAAGGAGATGCAGTTTGTGTCCTACTCAAGTATGATGCATGCAGTAACACTGAAAATACAGCTCCTGATGTGTGCTTCATCTAATCCCCAGTGGAGTTAGCTCTGCCATGCCAAGAGGCCCTTCATGAACAGCAAGGAGCCACTGGGTCTGTACATCAACTTGGTCTTAGCTCCCCAGCTAAAGTTTCTTGTGATGGTGAAAAACAATGCTAATGATGACTGGACGCACCGGGAGGCTGAGTATTACTTCATCTGTTTGCTTCAAATATGCCATGAAATGACAGTGAACCTGATCTGCAGATGAACTTCTTGTGGAACAGCCAGTGAATAGACAGCCACCATAATGATCCATGAAGTCAATGCCACTGGAGAAAATATTCCACTGTTTTAATTCTACACTGAGAGAATGAGATTTTCTTTTTTACTGTGGTGCCTGGCACATTAATCTTTATGAAAGATAGTACAGCATGGGGCAACAAAAGGGACCTACCCAATGTGATGGAGGTCTGGTAGAGATACAAAACCTTGGCAGGCACAACTTTTTCACCCAACTCTGCTGTGAGCACCAAGGTACCATCCATGCTTTTTATGTTGTATCTGCTTGCCTCTGGCAAAGAAGAGGTGTGGACAAACTAAAAATAATGGTATATGAAGAACAACTGAAGTTTTTATAGAACTAGTATTAATAACTGGTATTGGCTAGTGAAGATTGCTACACTTTTTCTTTGAAACTTTCCTACGACAGCAAGATAACAATAATAATGATAACAACAATATCAACAAGAGAAGGAATGTGTTAAATTTACGGCCTAGGAGACTGATTAGAGAATAAATTAAAACACATATGTCCCTGGACATAAGGGGCAGAATGCAGCAAATATAAAGCAATTGCTGGACACAGTATCATTTGCTGCTCAAGAATGCTTAGAACTACAGAAATGAATTCTGTTCCAGACTTAAAACTCTTGTATTCTTTCTTGTACAACAGCTTTACTAATATATAGGCACATTTAATAGATTCCTTCTTCAGAGCAGGAAGTGAAGTAACAGACAGAAGAAAGAGCTGGTAGACAAGACACAAAGAATAAAATTCTTATTTGATTACTACAGCTGCTGGAAAAGCAAGGAAGCAAATATATCCATGCTTCCAGATACAATTTGTATTCTAAGATGGTTTTTTTGCTCGTTGCGAGCATATTGGAATGGTTCCTAGTGTTACCAAAATGAGCAGACTCAGAAGGCTTGGACTCAGACTGGAGGCTTATCAAAACTACCCAGACCTAAGTCCACTAGACCCAGTAGAAAACCATGAAAGAATGTACATCTAGTGAGATTTCTGTATTACTGCTTTGAGAAATATGAGAGGGGGAAAAAAGCAACATTCCTGCTGCAGACTGAGAAAAATGGAATAACATGAGCACTCAGGACAATTCTTTTGAAGTTTGAATCAAGCTTGGGGTGGGAGGAGAGGACAGAAAGTTACTACTTTCACAATTGAGTCATTTATCTTCAGTACTTTTGTGTGTTTATGAAGCGTCAGAAATCACAAATTAGACAACAAAAGTGTGATAAAACTAGCCATTCCTAAAAACCACCCAAGGAATATGCTTAACTCAAAGGAGCTTTTTTTAAATTTTAATTGCTGGCTGAAAAGACAGAAACTCTAGTGAAACTCTCTGTTGAATAGTACAGATCAATGGAAGGCGAAGAGTTAGAATTTAATCAATAAAGGGGATAATGAAGTCAAAGACAATTTTCTTTAAAGGAAAGCCCTAAGTGATTCAAATTCCCTCAGAGATCCTGCCCTGCCTCACTGGAGTTGACTGACCTCCACAAAGCGTGAAACTGATGAACCACTGTGCTGATAGAGTATCTTAAGGAAAAAAAAAAGGAAAATGATTTTGTCCAGTAGTCCATCATTGTGGGAATGGCCTTTAGGGCACCCCACTCTGTCCATCCCATGATCTGAATCCCTACTGCAATTCTAATACGGACGAAGAGTGAAAATTAAAGCATTACAAATCCAGGTGAGGGAAAGAAATGTATGGGTCTCCTAGGACCACTCAAAGTAATAAGAGTTTGGAGAAAATCACATTTAGAGAGAGGCTGCCATTGGCAGTCTGAAGGTGGCTGCTGGAGAGAGGCGAACAGACACCATGCTATGTAGTAAAAGCCAGTTGTTATTGGCACAGGTTTAGAATAGTCACATTGCAAATGTGTGTCTAAGACACAGTGCCTCATGCAGCTTGCCCCAAACAAGTGCCAAAAACACCTATTTTCCCACCAGGCCTCTCCATGCATTTCATTTATTGCTTCCATCCTCATCTTCCAGCAGTCCAAATGGCAAAATCCAAGTACTGCTTCTGACGGCCTCTGACGGGAACAGTAGCTGGCTGGCATAAGCCCAGTGTGGGTCCAAATTGGGAGAAGCTGGATCTACGCCAGCTACAGAATAGGCAGCTTTTGGTGACAGGAATAGGTTTTAAAGGTCACGTACACCACATTCTAGCAGAACATCCAATGGATGATGTATTGCTACCCTTTCCAAATGTGAACTCCCTTAACAGAGAAGCAAGTTCCAGAATCACTGAAGAGTTTGCTGAGGTAATGCATTAATATTACTTCTTTGAGTTATGGGGAAGAGAATCTTAAAAAACAAAACAAAACAAAACAACATCAACAACAAAACCCAACCCAAACCAACCAACCAACCAACCAAACAAAAAAACCACCCAACCCTGCGAATGAACACACCCAGCAATGATTATGGCAACCCTAACCCAAACATATGTTGAGATGTCTGTTGAAAATACTACTGGGAAAAGTCATACAGGTAAGTATTGCTAAGACTGTTATTACAAAACAAACAAACAAAAACCAATAGTGAGTCATGCATACTGCAATAATGAGTACTTTGCAAGGGCAGATTCCAACCTGGTAATTCAAGGGAAAAATAAAACAGCCTTACACAGGAGATTGGGAAAGACTCATCCAACACTTCTTGAAGCCAGTTTGGTAAGAAACTGCCTAGCTATCCATGCAGACTCTGGGCTCCAGCAGTCATCACATCCTGCAATATCCCGCCTATTACAAGAACTCCAAGGAAACGGCCTTGATTCAGAGACCTCCTGAATCCATCTTCCCTGTGAGAGCTGTTCTTTGTAGCACAGCTAAGGGGTGTACCTCAAATTCTGAGCTACCTGAAATTGGAGGTTACTGAGTAAATTTCATAAGGATACATTCTTGCTGATATTTCCTAGGAATAATCTATGTGTATGAAGCTAGTTACATCTATAGCCAGTTGGGAGTTTTCTGGCTATGTTTTTCAATCAAATCCAAGATACATTTAAGATACACACCCACAGTAATTTCAAGGAAAGTTGGGAAACTAGGGCTTTGGATTCATAAACCAGTTACCTAATTATACTTGCCCACATACATCATTTTTCCTATTGGTGAGAAATGAAATGGCAAGCATGCTTTACAGTCCTTCCAGACATTTGTTGTGCAATGTTCCTGTCATAAGTGGTACTCTGCTCTTCCTCACAAAGGACTGGTTTAGAAACTAAACCACATACATTGTCTGATAAGTTGTCAGGCCTCCCTCAAATTTAAATACCTAATTTCTGGGAAGAGATATTAAAACAGGCTTACAAAATGAAATGGTATGTTACACTGTTCAGCATAAATCTTACATCCAGTATTGATGAATAGCATGACACTGCACCTTGTCCTGATCTGCAGGGAACAGGCAGGGACACCTCCCTCTATATCAGGTTGCCCAAAGCCCATCCAGCCTGGCCTTAAATGCTTACAGGGATGGGGCATCCAACTGGGCAACCTGTTCCAGTGTCTCACCACCTTCACAGTAAAGAATTTCTTCCTAATATCCAGCCTAAATCTAAACCTAACCCTAAAAACCCTAACCCTAACCCTAAAAACCCTAACCCTAAAATCCCTAACTATAACCCTTCCAGTTTAAAGCCCTTTCCCCTCATCCTGTCATGTGTTTACAGGTGTTCACAAAAAGTGAAATGCAGATAACACTCTTCTTTGTATTGGAGCTTTTAAAAGTGCTCTGCCTGTTGAACAATGCCATTGTTTCCCTCTAATGTGTACTAGATACATCACCGTACAGTGGGAGCTGTCTAATGTGTGAAGGCATGAAACTCACAGGTTTTATAGTTTGCTAGACAAAAAAATAGAAATAGTAAGAAAAAATTGTTTTTGACTAGTCTTGTCAGAGAAGCGAGCAGAAGAATCATTCTATTAGTTGCTGTGATGGGACAACATTTATTCTCAGCCTCTTTAGCTTCTCTCATACAGCTGTCTATTTCTAGGTGAACAGAACACTAAATAGAGTCTAGATGTAAACATCAAACTGATAACCAAGAGGTGAACAAACAGCCATTTCTGAAACAAACTTTTACTTTAAGCAGTCATTTCAGTACATTAGTCACTTGAACTTCTGTGCTATTGAGAGTCTACTAGGACAATATAATAGAACTAAAAAATCCAGCATACCTTTTTGTATATACTGATATGTTAAAGTAGTATTTAAGACATAGTAATTGGAACAAATCCTCCAATCTGGACAATCATAGCTTTAAAGTAATTGAAAATCTCCAACAGGAGTGTAGTTATTTCAACAAGAAGTATGTTAAAAGACTTTGCATATGTTCATCCTACCAATTCATTCCCACATGCCATTTTTCATCTCAAGTGTTTCGTTTTAGAACAGAAAGAACTGTATCTTGGTTTCTATCAAGATTAACACTGACAACACATAGTACACAGAAAATAATCCAAAATGAAAAAAATGAATTTGGAAAATGACATTCATTTACTCAGCCAATGGTGAATCATTCTAGTTTGGGGTTTACCAGATTTGATTTGAACCATAAACTATTCCTTATCATACAGCTCCATGGAATAATACTTCCACGTGACTGTGGCAGATTTCCCATACTAAAAATGTAATTATTTTCTTGTCTGAGTAAATACTGTCTTACTTTAATGATGACATTGTAAGAAATTCAGGCTCTTGATTAAGCATAGTGTAGCTGAAATGGAGACAGACCACCTTTTAAGTTTAGTTTGATTAGTTGGCATTAATTTTCCATAAAGATATCACGTTGGTTACATTTCCTATGACTTGATTTTTTAGAGACGCATTTCACAGACTGATTAGGATCTCTGATTCACAGACAATACCACTGTTTTTCCCTTCCTATATATATTTTCCATGTAGCACTTGCAAGACTACAGACATCTCAGGCAGCAAGGTGCAGGACACAACTTCAGAGACACACGCTCCTTCATAACAGGTTCAAGGACTGAGGAGTTTTGCCTCCTTTCTACCTATGCTCTCCACACACAGCTGAAATTCACTGCTATCACTAGCACTATTTTTTCAGTACCTAGCATGAAATAACTGACCAAATAATTTCACAAGGATTCTCAGGAATGCACAGATTTCCTTCCCTATTTCTTCTGGTTTTGGTCACATACCTCTCTTTGTCGCCCTCTCCTTTGATACTGTGCTCTGTGCTACAGTTAGTTACTGTGGATGCACAAACAGCTGAGCCAGGATTACAAACTCTGACTTCGGACTCTGCCAAGACTGTAAAAGCCCAGGATGAAGAAGCAATTCAGTGATCCAAAGTTCCTGTTGCCTAATCGGTCCTTTCACCCTAGCCAGGAGGCAGACATGCTTTTGCTGTGGTTTTGCAAAATACATGAATTATATAGCAGTACAATGAACTATCAATTACTGACCCAATTTGCAGTGCTGGGAATCAAATCCCAAAGAATCTAAATGATCAAAGAAGAATCGTAGGTTGCAAATTTTATTGCTGTATTTTTACTGGAACACAGTTTACTCCTCTTAAAATCATCCACATTAACACAATACTTGCATGGTCTGGAGCTGTTTAAACAAAACCTCCTTCTATCGCTCAAAGTTTCAAGGAAATTAGCCAAGTAATATGACAAAACATTTTCTTAGGAGTATTAGGAAAAGTAGAAAAAGTTTTTAAAGTTTAACTTTAGACCCTGAAGACTTAATCTGGAATAATTTGGAAATCAACCACACAGCATATCTTTTCCAGGCAATGAGAGGTATTTGCAATGGACTTTAGAATTAGATGAATGAAAATTGCTATAGAGTGTTAGAAATAATCAAACAAGTGTAAAGAATTCACCACTACATAAAAACTATCATTTATTTTCTTGTGTATTTACTCATAGTCATTAGAGAAGAAGTAACATTTTAAACTGAAAAAAAAAAAAACACTAAGAAGTTAAGGACTTAATGTAGAGAGCAAAATATGAAGATCATAGATCAGTTTAGGGGATGCATATTGCATATGCATATGCAGCAGTGCAAACAACACTGTTTTCATTGTTCTCATCCACTCTACATCCTGTTGTTGGGAAATCTGAATGTGTGTTGCTAAAATTACTGGAAGCAGGCAAAGCACAGACTTGCAGTCATGTCAGCATGAATAAGATTCACACAGAAGAACTTGCTAAATTTCTTGTTGCCACCATCCATGTTTTCATAGAAGGAGCTTTAGAAAGTAAAGAATCTTTGGTAGCTTTCCAGTGAAGTTGAGCCTCCAGGAGAAATTTAGGCAATATCAGACTGTAATCAGAAAAAAAGCATCCCTCTTATCTCACCAAGCACTGTCTTCATCCCCTAGCTGGGGGCAGAGTGTGAAAAAAGACCCATTCTGGAGGAGACCAGAACAGTGTATGTCTGAGAGCACTTGCTTCAAGCTGTCTTAGAGGCTTCAAGCCTTTTTTCTATAATTCTGCACACAAGAATCTTACACTTGAGAAGGAGAGAAGGGACTTCAGAGTGTCATTCTGCTAGCCTTAATATGACTACTATAATCCCACTGAAAGCAGTGCTTCTGAAACCAAGAAACTGAGGAGACATTCAAAGAGGTGAAATTCTCCTGAACATGCAGACAACACACTTCTTTTCAGTCCAGGTAAACAAGGACTACAATGGATTTAACTAATGTTGTCAGAATATAAAAGGAAACAAAAAAAAAAAAAAAAAAAAAAAGAAATGGAATGAACTGATGCATACATCAAGGTAAAGCAGTTTTGTAGGATCTCACAGGAGCAACAAGCAGGATGTTCTACTGTATGCCAGGCATACAGATCTCACCAGTGTCACACAGGAATCTGAACATAAGGACTAAGACACAGCTCCCATCTTTGGACAACTACCAGGGCAAGACAGACTCACATATACATACCTTTCTAGTCTGGAACCTCAGATGCTCTCAAATTAAACAATATAAGCAGACTTCATAATATACTGTAAATAAGCTGTACCGATCTTACAAAAGATGCATACATGACATAAAATGCTACATTTAAAACTGAAAAGATCCCATAGCTCTTCTCTTCTGTGTGCCACTGCCAAGAGAGACAGGATGATTCCCTTTACTACAGTTCAGCCAGTTGAAGAGCCCGCCTGCCTAGAATGGAATGAGAAGCACCACAGAAAATCATATTTTTTCCTTCTGCACATCTCAAGTAGGTTTACAGAGCAGTTCACATGTTATGCATAAAGGATCACCCTCTACATACTATCTAGCTATGATTCCAGGCTCACTAAAAAGTAGCAGTGCTTTAGTTCCTGTGAGTCTCAACTTGAGATTTAGGTTCTCCAGTGTTTTCAGTGCTTCAGAAAACTGTATCATTTGCTTACAGTCAATCTGATACATGAAGAGTACTTGAGAATTGCAGGATCAGACTGCAGAAGAGGCACATATTCACACGTACTGAAAGTACTGTAAGGTCCTTTTTACACGGTCCAAAGATGATTTTTAAAATGACATCAACTCGCTTCAGCAGAAACTACTCCTTAACACCGATGTGGATGCCACTCATTGAAATAAGCATCATTTGAACTGGTTGTCCTGCTAGCCTTAATGAAATCTCAATCTACGATCACGTTCAGTTCACCTAATCTCAAAATAAAGTGTCATTGGAAGAATCACAGACAAAGAAACTGAGGTAACAATAATGGAGAATACACTTTTTATCCATATAAACTATTTGTAAGAAAACAAGATGCACGACAAAGAAGGAGGCAGGATGTTCCGACAATTTAAAAAGAATTTTGCCAGAGACCTTAGTGTCTGCATCTATCGCTGTACACAAAGCTAGTGCTTGTACTGGCTCTCTTGCATGCTCACACAAATTCATTTCTCTAACTACATTCATTTTCTGGAACACAATACCAGAAGAGTAGTACTTATTTACCCATAATTCCTTACAAAGAACTGTGAAGACAAATAAACTCTGTGGAGTTAGAACTTCAGACAAATGCACCTATTTTCTGGCACAGAGAACTCTTCCTCATTAATTGTATTCTTGCAGCACAGCTCTAAATGAAGCAAGAGATGCAGCTTCTTTCTTCTTTGGAAATGTTATTTTGCAAGCTAATAGATATAACGGACAAATTCTTAACATATTGTTCAAAAGCTTTTTTACATTTCAACTCATCTTTCTTAATCCCTTTTCTCATGTTAAATTCTCTGCTTCATGTTGATACCCTTCAAGTATTATCAAAAGTTTCCTTTGTTGTCCTCTAACCAGCCTGTATGTATTTAACCTAAAACCGTTCTTCATAAACCTTGGCTCCAAATACCTTTCCCAAGCATGCTGTTCTTCTCTCCATCTTTCCAGCTGCCGGTATCTTACTGCTCACAAGACCTCTGTATCCCAAGTGATAGGAGAGCTATGCTTATTCAGAATAAAATCAAATTGGTCTTTATTGCTGTCAAATCAGCATGCTAAATTCATGTGTAGTTTGCTGTCAGCTACTATGTTTAAGTTTCATTTGGCACTACTTCCTTCCAAGGTTTCTCTCATTCATAGGATCTATCTGTCAGATTATTTTTTCCCTGAATAGTCTTGAACTAATTAATGCATCTAAAATGCTTTTAAAATGGAAAGCATCATATAAATATTAACTGTTCTTATCTATAATGAGGAACATGCTCCATTATAGAAACTTTGTATCAACATACTTTATACACAGATCTTGGTCATGGACACATGCTTTCCTACAAAGCATTACCAACTGACTACATTAATGGGAAATACTTACATGTAGGCTACAAATGCACAAGAGTTGGGGCAAATATATGTGCTATACACACAAAATATAACTCAAACAACTCTATCTGTTGTTTATGCCTTTAATATAAACAGAAATTTAGTCCAGTTCGCAATTTTGCATATGTATTTTACACTGATTTTTACTGTATAAACACTGTCTTACTGAATTATTGACTGCCTAACAGTGTCGGTGCAGGGAATTGTACAATACTGAATGAAATGACATTTGGCACGTTTGGACATCTTAGGTATTAATTATTAAAAAAAAAAAAAGGCAAAGTCAAAACATTAAAAAAAATCTGTACTTGCGCTTCTTTGTATTTCATATGCAGTCTTTGTATATTTACTGTGTATGACTCATTTGTACAGTTTTAGAAAGAAATGCAAAATATACCTCTGCACTTCAGCATCCTTAAACCACAGGCAATTAAGAAGACTGCAAGCTGCTGTTACTGCAGATGATACGGTGTGGCACCCATTCTCAGCAAGGAGCCGATGTCACACGGTGCCCTCGGGGACTCACAGTTCATGGCTTACTGGGACATCACAAAAACACGTCTGAGGGGCCAGTGAGCACAGGAGAGGCAAAGGAAGGAAACTGACCCAGATAATTTGTAAAAGCAGGCATTAAATAGATTAGCGAGGTTTGTTCTTACTAAATACTGCATACTTGGTCCTGCCCCAGTAACTCACTTACCATACCAGTCAACTGAAGTATTCAGAGATGTGAAGGTTAAATTTGTGTTTACATATTCTTTTTGGTTGGGATCTGCACAGTCGGCATACTTCAGGACTGCCCCACCATTTAGCAAAGGTTTTTTTTTTTTTGACCCTACAAGCTTCTGACTCAGAAAGGATCGTGACAGATTTTCTGTAAGTCTCACACTGACGGGAGGTGGATGGAATAGTTTCACTTCTATCTGTATCTTTTTCCAACAAATCTACTTAATATGGAACATTTTTTGAGGCATTTTAAGATATTCCACCTTTTTCTGGAATAATGTCCCTCCCCAAAACTCAGACCAAAGGACAAAACCAGCTCTTCTGAAAGGCAGCAAGAAAACCATTCTATTCACCCATCTAATGCCTTTGTATGATAGCTTATATTTGCTGAAGCACACCTTGTGATGACAGCTTACTGTGAGCTTACTGTGTGACACCTGCAGGGTCATGTGTAACAGTCACTATTCCTTTCCACAGGTGGTGGCTGATACACCTGTTTCATATTTGCTAAACCATAGTTTCAGATAAAACACGAGCAGATTGCTTATTTTGGAGATTTTTTAGGCTGAACAGCACACAGCCATTGCACCCGTCATGCCACCACCAGATCAAAAAAGCTGTGTTTGCCTCCCTTATAAAACACAGAAGGAGGCCCTAAACTCATATAAAATGTCTAGACTCTGGATAAATAGTCCCCAAAGCCAGAGCTGTTGCTAGTTACTGAACTGCCGTGAAGACGAAACCATACATCAGTCGTATCTCATTCAGTGTCAAGGATGAGAAGCAGATTTAAGATCATCTTTGTCCTCTACAGTCCCCAAGGTGTGATGATGAGAAGGCCTCCCTGTGACTGGAGCAGGCCTTGGCAGTCAAACTCCACGAAGACCAAGCAGCTGAAGAAGCAGGTGGTCCTCAGCCCTGGCTGCTCATTGACTGAAGCACCCCTGATCTCCTAATGCTCAGCAGTACAAGAAGACGTGCACTTGCCATATCTCTACTCAAATCTCTTTTACTATTTATAATTTTGAACACTGGTCTCCTCTGTAGCACAATATAACACAGCTCACTCAGTTTGCAAAGGCCTCCTCTTCCTGCCACATATACTCATAAAATTCATGTAGAATTATTATGAATTCAGGATAATCATGGCCAAGCACAAGGGAAATTTAAGGTGAATCAACAAAATATAAAGACAAAGGATGTACTTCACTACATACAAATGGTTTCTTTCATCAGTACAGTGTACTTTGTTCTACATCAACCTTGTTAATCATGCAAGTTCAACCTGTTAATATATATGCACCGACACAACACTTTAAGTTGAATATTTCTCTCCAAGCATTTTGGTGTGTTAAAATTGCTTCAGATTTTGCTTCCTGGCAGGCTGTATATAAGCTATGACAAGGCAGCTTTGGAAAAAATTCCTGTATTCTTGTGGTTACACAAACAAAAAACACATATAATTTTTATTTATACTATTATTCATACTTAGAATTATATTCATAGAAGATAACTACATAGAATTATTCACAGAAGATAACTACTACAACGATAAGGATTACCACAAATAGTTTGCTTGGGATTTCTACAAAGCAGATACTTGAGATGATTGCAGCATCCACAGTAAAACTGTTGAAAAATTCAGACAGTTTAAGAAAGTGATAATGTTACATAAAACAAATATACATATCAGTAATGATTTAGTTTTACGAAAGCAGGAAATACAATCTACATGAGAACTTAATGTTTGCCTTTGCCTTCAAATAACAAGTAAAGAATGCAAAAATTAAAAACCCTACATGCACTTCCAATTAGAGATAAAATATCATTCATTTTCAACAGTTTAGCTTGCTACACAAGAGCATTACTGCAATTCCAACGGCTGACTGCTTTCAAAAACACCACTGATGGTGATACCTCAGGAAATATGACAAGAACAGAGCTCAGCACAAAATAGTCAGGACACCTCCAGACAAAAACCTCACTTGTATACATGTACTCAGACCCCACTAGAAAGGGCGTGTTCTTCTGGATTTTAGCTCTTGTGAGAAAAGGAGGCACAAATTTGGTAATCTTGAGAATTAATCTAAGAACAGCTGTTCTGCTCCTGAACTTACTTGTAAATGCTCCTTTCTTAGCCTCCTGTTAGCAGAGACCGCAGGCACTGTCACGAGTTGGCTGCCTGCATGAGTGTGTTTCTTTCCTATGTAGTCTACCCCCTATTTTTTGTACTGAAGGAAATAGTTACAACAAAACCAACCCGATGGCAAGAAAAGCACCTGCTGCTGTCTCCACAAGCAGCAGTTTTAAAAGACTCAGAAACGGAGACAGGTTGGAAAGAATTTTACAAGTTTTCATCCAGGAAGGCCTGTACTTTGGCTGAAAACCAGCCGGGTTCTGTGCTTCAGAATGGTTCTGCAGCTTTTAATCAAAGAGTCTGATGGGCTTCTGTGACAACAGGAAATATTCGGAAGACTTTGGATAAGAAAATGAGATCCATTTACATCAGTGACCGAACAGCAGCTTGAATCTGGATTCAGGTATAAAAGGTGAACAAGTCCATTCTTTTATTCTGCTCATACTTCAAGTTACAGAAGCATAAACAGATAAATGTGGCAATAAAATCAGCTTGCTTTTACTGCATGGTAAGCTCTTATGAGTAACTAACCCCTCCCACCACATTTTTTCAAGAATAATTAGTTCCTAGCCAAAAAGCCTGTATGCCTAGTTTCAGCACAAAATAAATTTTTTACAGCGAAGTTATAAACTTTTGAAGAGTGGGTTCTATGTACTGACATACACTTCACTATTACAAGGGTAGCAGGTGTCACTATAACAAATGATGTAAAGCCCAATTTAAACATCACAGAACATACTGAAATACTTTGGAAATTGCCAAAGGTCAGAAACATTTTATGGGAAAGAAAAAGAAGAAAAAAAACCCCAATCCCCCCCCCCAACATTTCGTTTTTTCCCCTACAAAGTAAAGTCAAGAAAACACAGACCCAGATTCTTTGTAATTAACAGGACTGTGGTTTTAACACTAAACAAGGGCCAAGAAATGAAAAGTTAACAAATCATTAGACATCATACACTGCACTGAAAGAGAACTATAACAATCTGCAAAATAACTCAGGATACATGAGCATGAGGTCAACTGTTTTCTGTAGATAATTGTAGGTATAAGCATCTTTACCTCATGGATAAGGCATGCAACATAACACAGTAATATTCTGGCATTTTCAAAACAATTATATTTGCTTTCCACGTTATTCTAACAAACAGAAAATAAGGTCACTAATCAAAATTAAGATGTAAATATTAAAGTTTTTTTTTCTCCTCCATTCCACCTATTTTTCTGCATGTCATCACAGTTTCCATAGCAGCTACACTGTTTACAATACAATGGCCTTTTCCCTCTCTTCGCTAAGACTTCTTGATGTTAAAAAGGACTTTAACACCTACTTAGCTTTGAATCTAGGGGATTCCTATGAAAGCAGTGGTACCCTGAGGAGATGACTAGATGCTTCACTCAGTGCAGGAACAAAAAGGGAATATACCACGAGACCTGAAGGAAAAGGAGAAATGTAACTGTCTGTTCACTTTGAGAAAATTCTCCTTTTCCAAACTGTCCTTCTGTTAAAGTACTCAGCTTCCAACAGGACCCCCAGGTTTCACATGGTGATTCCAACTCCCCCTGAGCCAGTATCTGATCAAGGTTGCACCTGGTAGCCTCCACGTGCTAACAGCATTGTACACTGATCAACATTGTACTCTACACACTACTGCCATCAATATTTTGTCTGAAAAACTTACAGCAAGAGCAACCTTTGCATTTAACCAAAGGTACCCTCTGAATTTCATAGAGACAGCAGCAAGCCCTGGATGTGAAAGCCTCTGACAGCTCCACGGCATGGCCCAGACCACAAAGCTCTCCTCCTGGATGGACACTTGATCAATGCTGCAAAGCAATATAAACTACATTAGAAATCTATCAGATGGAGGATGTTTTTCTGTTTAAAATAAATTTTATAACAATAGGATCATTATCTTGGAAGACCTTAAATGACGGGGTGCATAGCTCTGAGCTGTGCATCCTCATCCTCCCAAAGACTTGTGGTCCATGAGTGGACATGTTCATGACTGCCAACGTAATCTGTCAGACATCATATGGTAACCTTTTACGTAATGTGCACACAGAGGGACAATACCTGACAACTTGCCCTCAAAGCCAACACAACTGCACATAACAGAAAACACTGTGAGCTGAGGGCAGCAAAAAGGAAGTCTTGGTGCCACTACATGGACAGTTAGATGTTGAGATGCCTTTGCAATGTGACTCCACTTTTGATTCCCTCCAAGTCATTGTGAATGTGTCACACACGACAGCCAACATTTCACTGGGTTTTTCCTAAACTGAACATATTAGCATGTGTGCTCCTGAGTATGCTTGATCTCAACTTTGTAAATCTGATCTCAAGCAACTTCAACCACCATGTAACATGCATCGTGGTTGTCCAATGTCACACCTTTCCTCCACATATAAGCACCGCATATCATCTGGCCTGTATTTCTTCCTGGCTACAAAGGCCTTCTCTCCCTGAAAATTTGGCCGTCTTCACCAACTGATTTTCTCAGGCCACCTACAGAGCTCTGGCATAAGGGCAGTGATTTAAACCCAATATGCAAAAAATGATAATGCAACAGCACCAAGTCCAAATGTCAGAGATTACTAGCCAGGCAATACTTAGCACATGAGTGAAATAATTCAGGGAGGTTTGCCAAATGGAAGTTTTAGTTTTTACTTTCCTCTTGAAAAAAAGAAAAAGACATGCTCTGGGCAGATAGGTAAGTGTACACTAGCTGTGAGTGAATATTACTGCTTGTTTTGCTCCTTCATTATTTTTTCCAGTTCTGCTAAGCAGCCTCTGTACCTTGCATCAGGAAACAAGGACCTCATTGTCCCCAGCAGCTTCCTCATCTACAGTTGTCATGGCTGCTTCTTGTGACTTGTCCTCTCAATCACAGGGCTACAGGGAATCAGCTGGCCAAGCTGCAGATGCTGCTGGAATCATCAGCCCCATCACCTCCTCCTAGGAAAAGCAAGCAGGCTGCAGGTTCTAGCAGCCATGTACTCAGCAACTGCCTGCTTCACCTGTGCCTGAAGCTAACTGATATTTAAGCTCTTCCTCTTCTTGAAATGAACATTTTAATCCAAGAAGTATGAATATTATCTGCTAGACAGTTTCTGCAGCTTTTTGCTTTGTCATAACAACTCTGGCTCTGATTCAACAATGCACTTAAGCATATGCTTAAGTAAATGAATAGGCCTGTTGAAAAAATACTCTATTTAACTATAAAATTGATAATGTGCTTTGGTGTTTTGGATTAGGCATTAATTGCAGGAAAAGCTTAATGCCATATTGTATAACACTTAAACATTGACCCACAGGCAAGTTTATGCTTTCCCTTAAAACAAAAAGTTACTAGTGCTCCCTCCAAGAAGCAAAGCATAGTTTGAAAGACCTTCAGGATGAAACTAATATTACCTACCAATGTGACACATGCGCTTGAAAAAAAAGGTAAGTGATTTTTCTGCTAATCTTTCTTGTCACAGACAAAACAGGCTTTTTTTTTTCATCAGTCTCCATAAACTAGATTACATTGTTTTGAAATATCAGCAGTTAGGGTCTTTCTTGCTGACTTGCTTTGCATTCAAGTCCATAGTTCACATCATTCACAATTCCAGACCACAGTGATGTCAGCTCTTCTTACACAATTAACTGGGAAATTATAATTCCTTCTATCGCTATCTTCCTCATCCTACTTTTAATAAGAGAACAGTGTTTTAGTTTTGTTCTGTAATATCCCAAACAAACTCTTTAAATGGCAAATAAATAGCATAAACATGAACACTGAATATGTATTCTTTTTTTCCCTCCTTACAAAAGAAGTTTCTTCTGTATATGCTTAGCGAAAAAAGGAGATTTGTTCCAGTCTGAGAAGTATCATCCTGTTTAATTTTAATGTTTAGCATGGTGAACTTCACTAATAATGGTGAAATGACAGACAAAAGTCTTACAGAACTCTAGAAATCTTACAGAACTAGCCAAATCTAGAAATTGGAAGCACTTTAGCACATCAGTGATTTGTCAAGTAATGAAACATGCAGAATGAAGATGCTTTTGTGAGGAAGACTTTCTAGATATGAATATAATCTAAATGAATATGAATAGAACCTAAATGAATCAGTCATGAAGCACAAATTATATGACTGAAATCCGAGAATCAGAAGGACTGTGAAGTTCCTAAATTAAGGAAAATGCTGGGTCTTCAGACCTAGCCTTCAGCTCTCTTAAAGTCTTCTTCAGTTGTTTCTTTCTTAGTGTAGATTACAATTGTACCTCTCATTTCCAGTGAGGTCCTGAGCAAGGCGTGGGATGACGCATCAGCTGTGCCAGTTACAGGAAAATATTTATGGGGTAGTTGATAGGAAAAACACACAGCAAGAAGAAAGGATTAAAGAAGACCAGACGACATCTCTCTCTGCAGCTGTCAGTAGGAGGTTGCACAGCAAAAAAAAAAACTTCCAAGAAGTTTTAGCAGCACTTTATTCTCAAGAGGCATGGGCACAATGATACCTATTCAGTAGACTGAGCCTCGGAAAAACAGAGAATTATAGTTCACTCTTTATCTGTCCACATACGTTGTCAAACAGCAAACAAGACAGAGTTTTTGTAACAAAAAAGAATTGTATATTTTTGTACTCTCAACATATTAGAAATGCCAAACTTTTATTCATAGCATCTACATGGTAAGGCCTCTCAAAAGATAAAGAAAAATATTTTACCAGCCTGAATCAATACTGGACTTTCTCATCAAACACTGCAACACTTTATTCCTGCAGGGTTGTCTGAGATCTATTGTTTGAAACCACTGCCATCACATAAATTAGTTTGTTTTTTTTTTTAAATTATTAATAACAAGAATTATCCTCGCAAATTTAGTGGTAACAGCATTTGCATATAGATCTCTTTAAAGCATTTCCAGTGCAGTCATGTATCTATTCTCTGCTTCTGTCTTTGCAAACAAAGTCCCTACAAGTTATAAGAAAACACTGTTGCCGGTGAGCTGCGCCTCTAAAATATCTGATTTCTCCGCCCTTTATTACAAAAGACTTAGTGATCTTTCAACGTGCGAGATATGCAACTATGCTAGTTTTTTTTCTTTTCTTTTTTTTTTTTTTTTTTACCAGTCCATTAGATGGTTCCAAACCAAGCAAGGTAGTACAAACACTTCTCAGGGCAACATCTGATAATCAGTGCTAAGGAATACTTAAAACATATGTCAAATGAAAAGTACTGATGTTAAGACTGCAAAATAACCCCATACACTGAGTATTTTAAAATTCAAAAGTTTTCCTTCAAAAATCCGTGGTGATAAAAACAACCAGATTACTGGCACCAAAGATTACAATGGAGGCATCATTAGAAAAAATATATCCCTACAGAATATTTCAAAACATTTTTACTTAATGATTCATTTCTTTTTTGAACTGAACATGCTTTATATTAGATGTGACTGAATCAGTATCTTCTTTAGATTATGTCAACATGACAGGCTATTGCAGTCAGAAAGCAATGAGGAAGAGACCCCATTACTTTCTGTGCTAATGAAGCAACAGAAAACAGCACAGATTTCTATATATGTACATGGTTGGTTGACTTAGGTTTGAACTATGACCATATAAAAGAGTATTTCTGGCGTGGCATAAGGTGCCACAGCACAACCCAGTCATTATAGAATGAGACCACTGTGATTGGACCTTTTTGCTTGACAGATTATAAAATCAGAAAGTGGTACAAAGGGAAGCACAACAAATTAGAGTGACACTATTACTTGCAGTTTTATATTTCATTAATGTTAAGGCTTGCATGCCTGAGTAATTTTCATGCATATAGGAAGGACTAATACCGTAATTTCCTCCTGAATTAAGTCATTATTGATTTATCTTGTATTTGTGTTCCTCCTCCATTCTCTTCAAAAAAATGCACAGAAGGGAGTGTGTAGAGGGGAAAACTATGTTCAATAACAGTTGGATGACAGGGTGCAGAACACTTTTTTCTCTGATTTTGGTTGATAAAAGTAATAGTATCAGGGAATATAACTCTCTAAAGAGAAAACTCACTCTGCTGTGTGCCTTAACCATCATTATTTAGAAAACATTTAAAATTTCTCCTCATCACTCTGTGTCCAGTGGTACTGACATGGGAGAGTAATTATCTCTGGTAATTGAGAATTTTGAAAAAATTATTTTAATGATCAACCATTAATGATGACAAAATTGGATGAACAAATAGTTTTTCATCTTTGCAAAAAAAAAAAAAAAATCCACAGATTGTGTTAATGAAATAAATTCTGTGCAAAAGTAGTTTTCTCATTTTCAGACCTCATAATGATTTCAAAATTTCAAAGCAGTATGTCTTTTGGGTTATGAAGCAACTTGTATATGTCTCTTCAACAGCTTTTTTTCTAGATAAGCTTCATAATGCAAAAAAAAACATCGATTTTTGCTACTCAAAGTAAACTATCAGAAAGGTCCAATTCACTTTTTCCTTTGGCAATATCTGAAACAAATCAAAGTGCTACAGATTTGAAAGATGAATGCCTTAGATTCACAGCTTTTTTATGAACCTACAATTTACCAGGATACAGTAATGAGTTGAGTTTGTTATACTGCAGTGCTAATAAATTACACTGAATACAGGAAGGTTGCTGAGAACTTACTCTTAGGTGGATTCTTCTTTTGTTTTACTTAATTTGCCATGGACTTAAAATTGTATGAGCTCTACTGTGCATCTGATGCTGACAAAACCTCTTTGCAGTACTGCCATTTTTTTTCTGGTTGATTTATAAACTGAAAGTGGATTACAACATGTCAGATTAAAAAATTATCTCCTTTTACTTGGCAATGATATTGTGCTTCCATTCTCATATTGATGTCCACAGACATTAAGTTAGAATTACAGAATTGTTTGAGTTGGAAGGGACCTTTTAAAGGTCATCCAGTCCAACTCCCTTGCAATGAACAGGGACACTTAGAGCTAGATCAGGTTGGTCAAGAGCCCCAGCCAGCCTGACCTCGAATGTCTCCAGGGACAGGGCAACAATCATATCTCTTGGCAACCAGTGCCAGTGCCTCACCAGGCATCTCCCCTCTTTTTACTTTGAAACCATTTCCTCTTGTCCTATCACACCAAACCTCACTAAGGAGTCTGCCCTCTTCTTTCTTAGCCACCTTTTAGATACAGAAAGGCTGCTGTCAAGTCTCCCTGGAGCCTTCTCTTCCCCAGGCTGAACAGCCCCAGCTCTCTCAGCCTGTCTTTGTAAGGGAGGTGTTCCATCCCTTGGCTCACTTTTGTGGCCCTCCTCTGGATGCACTCCAACAAGTCTGTGTCTCTCCTGCACTGAGGACTCCCCATCTGGATGCAGTGCTCCAGGTGAGGTCTCACCAGCACAGAGCAGAGGGGCAGGATCACCTCCCTTGCCCTGCTGGCCACGCTTCTTTTGATGCAGTGCAGGATATGATTGGCTTTCCAGGCTACAGTGGCACACTGCTGGCTCCTGTCCAGCTTGCCATCCCCCAGTACCCCTAAGTCCCTTTTGGCAGGGCTGTGCTGAATCCTTTCATATCCTAGCTCATACTGATAGTGGAGGTTGCCTCGACCCAGGAGCAAGACCTTGCACTTGGCTTTGTTGGACCTCATGAGGTTCTCCCAGGCCCACTGCTCAAGCAACAAAGGGCAGTGAAGCTGTAGATGTGTCTGAAGCACAAGTCTTATGAGAAGCAGCTGAGGGAACTCAGATTGTTTGGTCTGAAGAAGAGGAGGCTCAAGAGATACCTTATTTCTCTCTATAACTCTCTGAAAGGAGGTGGTAGTGAGGTGCAGGTGAGCCTCTTCTCCTAGGAAACAGTGATAAGGTGAGAGGTAATGGCCTCAAGTCGCACCAGGGGAGGTTCAGGTTGGATACTAGGAAAAAGTTATTCTCCAAAAGAGTGGTCAAGCATTGGAAGGGGCTGCCCAGGGAAGTGGTGGAATCAGTCTCCCTGGAGGTGTTCAAGAAACGTGTAGATGTGGCACTGAGCGACGTGGTTTACTGGGCACTGTGGGGATAGGTTGATGGTTGGACTGGATGATGTGTACTACATGATGTAGTGATGTGGAATACCAATAACAAAAATAATAAAACCATGACAGAATTTAAACTGATTTCAATTGATAAAATACAATTTGAGAAGAACGGTATTCTCTCTCCCAACCCTCTCTCCTGCGTTGTAGTCTGTATCTCTTTGTAGGCATCTTAATCCAAGACTAACGTTTTGCAAATGTTTATTTGCAGGTGTAATTACTAGTACACCAAGGAGTTCCATTGAAGTCTGAGAAGACTATTAAAGAAGAATGCATCCCAGGAGACCAGCTTAGTCTGAAGAATGTTGACAGGGTGTTTAGACAGTGAATACTAAAACAGTCTGATATTTACGTAAATTTTGTAGTCTTTCCTAGCAGAAGAGACTCATTATACAAGCTAAAAGTAGTAAACTGAAAGTTCAGAGTATGTCATCCTGCTTCAGAAATCTCAGCTCTAAATTTTTAAGAGCAAAATATAAATGGCTTGTTATTTTTTTTCCCCACTGAGGCACACACTCATGTATACCGATTTGTAACAAAGAAAACATTAGTCTTCTTTCAAATCAGTGCTAGGCTTTTGAAGCCTCTGTTTTTACTAATTCAGAATAAAGGGGGATATTTGCACAGAATTACACTACAGAAACTCCATAAGCAACCAGTTTTGAGCTGCCTTGCAGAATACATTTCCAATGGCTAGGTGAGTTTATTTTCAGATGCTTAGCTCTACTATGAAACCACTTTAAAAACCACAACAACAACAGCAACAACAAACAACAGAAATCTAAATCTCTAAATGCTCATTAATACCCTCAGGTGAAGCAAGTAGGCTTTCAGAAGATTTCTGTCATGGTTCTCTGTCATGCAACTTGCTTCTTTTGATGTTATAGTGGGAGAGAAACTTTATGAAATATGTGTTTGGTTGCCTATGATGAAATTTTTACATAGCTAGCTATGATTCTTCACTGCAGAGATTTATATTAGCAGCATGCTTTCCATTACATTTGGCATTCCCTGTGATACTTGAGAAATTAATGGCAGAATAGAAATTCATTTTAAATGAAGATGAGAATAAAACAAAAAACCGCCTCACGAGTTGGCTAGAAGTGATATGATGGTGGAGGAATACCACCAAATTGGTAGTCATCACAGCAGTGGTATGGTGGGTGCGAATAGGCAGACAAGAGCTTCCCGTACAAATGCTGTCTTTCTTCCACTTCATAAACCAACATTGTGCCTCTTGGAGTGAAAGAACAGCCTACACAAGGTCCAAACATGTGTTACACCCACGCCAAATGAGTGAGTGGAGTTAAGTACTCACATTGTATAAAATACATTTAACCAAGTGACCAAGGATAAGTAGGTGAACAAAATTTCTCTTTACTTAATATCTGTAGGAAAAACAAGCAAATAAATCACAAAAGGAAAAAACAAGTTGTAGGAGTCAGATAGGGAAACAATTATTTGCTTCAGAGTAATGAGAAAAGAACCTTCCACCAGGGAGGGTGGTTTTTGTGGTTTTGTTCCTTGATTTTTTCCTTTGATTTTTTTTTCTTTTTCTTTTTTCGTTGTTGCTTGTTTGTTTTTCCCTGGAAACAGACTACAAGTGATATCCCTTCTACCTTTTGCATTAGTTATTTCAAGGGCTAAAGATGATTCTGCTGCAAAACAAAAACAAAATCATGAGTATCCTACATAGTGCATTAGAAAAGACAGTTTGAAAATGTAGTCCTTGTATTCTACAAATATTATTCCAATCAAGAAATTCATGTTTTTTCAGCCTTCTAAACAGAGGTTTCCAACACCTCCAATTTTTATGAGCTGTCACTCATTTTAGTCCCAAAGGTACCACTCTAAATATTGATCCTGGAAAGTGTGATTGAAAATTCCTACTGTACAAAAAAAGAAAAATCCTGGCCATTTCTTATGAAATAATATTTTTATGCCTCTGGATGCCAGTATATACTGAAAAAACACAATTTGGTCTCTGCAGGATGAAAGTGATTCTCAAAGACAGTAAGTGACATCAACTTAAGCCAATAAAGATTATAGAATATCTGGGTTGTTTTATTCCCACTTTAATCCCTTATAATATATAATGTTTCCCATTTCATTGTATTCAGATTTTAATGATGAACCAGAAAAAATTCTGTTAGCAATCGAGTTTTACATAGTGGCTTATACAGGACTTCCAAAAACCCATCCTACTGCAGACTTAGAATTTAAGCACTTTACATTAAAGACGGGGATAATCCACAAAATCAGTGCACTGCCTTGAAATTCAACGTGCTTCACAGAGAGAAAGCCAGCACTAAGAAGTCAAGTAAAATCACAGATATTGACTCTTTCTTAGGTGTTTTTTTTTTCAATTTCTTTTTCAAGGGGCTCAGAGAGTGGAGAAATTAAATATTAATAATGTTTTCTAGGGCAATGATCAAAGAAATCAAACACTTCAGCAGAAAAAGAGAGAGAACAAATAGCTACATCTACTGTGTTAATGTGCCTGCCTGCCAGCATAAAACTGACTGAGTACTATGTATACAATATTATGAAGAACTTATGTCTCCATTCGCTTATACATTATCATGAGAAGCAGTGGAACTGTTAAAAATGAGTCAAAATGTATTGGAAAATGTGTTAACAATTTTCCTTGCCTCTTTGTTCTGGCTGTTTTTTAAAGAACATTAGGGATATTTCAGGTCAAAGGATTCAGCTGATATGAATTAACACACTTCCCAACTTCACTGTAAGCCACTGATTTACAGAAGCTAAAGTATCAGATCAAACCAGAAAGCATAAATAAAACAAGGAGATTTACCCCATATTTTATCAAAATGTCCTGTGTTATCAGCATGACAGCTTTAAAAATCAAATCACCTATGCAGTCTGACCCAAGTGTTGTAACGGTTCTACTTCTGTTTATTAGGTACACAAGACTACTTTTAATTTGATGAATAAATATAAAAAGATAGCATGAATAGTCAATGTCATACTACTGCTTTTTGCTTAAAGGATAAAACCTATGTATTTAAAATGCATTTAAACTCATTAAAAATCAATTTATTATTATAAAATCAAGAAGTAATCTACTTTCACATGTTTCAACTAATAAAACCTACGAGACAAAATGAGAAGAAAGTTGCCATCACTGATGACAAGACTAATAACACAGCAGCTGATGCAATTCCTAATGTTGATGCACATATTAAACCCAATAAGTGGAAGTGCTAGAACTACAAAGAGTTCCTGCCTAGCAAAAAAGAATAAAACATTTAATATGAAAACTTCTTTTTAGTAATAGAAAGTACTGGCAAAGGACCTTGTTTTCACAAAAAATCAACATTCTGATTTGTGACAGCAACCCCAAATTCTTCCCTGCTGAATGGGAGTAAAAGACGCTTTGTGGTCATCTTCTGAAGACCAGACAGTCTCAGCTCCAGACAAATGTGGTGGGTATCCATGCAACATGGTCACCATTGCAACTGGTGCTTCACACGTTCCTTGACACGTTCCTTGTCCTGCGGAGGACAATGTAGAACTGAACGAGTGAGACAATATATAAACAAGATAGCCTTGCGTCCACTTGCGTCCAATTCTGCTCAGCAGAAACTGAGATCTCAACCCTCAGATCTACCAGTTTGGATCTCCGTGAGTTATTTTCTGGGAGGACAACTGCCTTAAAATTGCAGGATGAGTTATGTTTGCCTTCCATCAAAAACCAGTAAGGGCCCATGTGATCAGACATACTGCTACTATACACATTGGCTAGTTGTTTGTACAGTAGCTAAAAAAAAGGAAAACATCTGATAATATCATACCCTTGCTTATGCCAATGTCTAGGAAGTGTCATTAATTTCTTAAAAAATGAAGTAAGCAACAAAACAATTATTGGAAAAAAAATAATCCCCAACATAATTTAATTTAAATCTGCCCTTTCTATTCTTTCTTCTTGAAGTTCATACTATTTTGTCAAAGCAGTTGAAGTAAGATAAATGTGTAGAGTCCAACTATATTGATTATATATGCAAGTGTATGATGCAGTTTAAGTGCATTTTAATTTAAATTTTATAGACAGCCTTATTAGTTATTAATTACACAATGAATGAGCAAAAAGCCTACCCTCCAATAACTCCACCATATTACTAGAAGCGTAATTGCTTTTTTTATATTCTGAGGTTGGTTTCACTAAGTCCTATTGATTTTCTGAAGTGTTAATTTTATCCTTTCTTATTTGGCTCTTCTTATATCATTCTTTCTCTCTGACCTAAAATAGAGCTCTGTACAGCTTGGGAAGAATGTGAAATATGGCATAAAATAATAATGGTCATAAAAAAGAGTGGCTCAAAATTAGTGTGCTGCTTTTGCAGCCTCATTGTGGACTTTCAGACAACACAAATCGAACGGGTACAGGCTTTACCCACAAAGACGCCACTTGTTGTGACTTCTCAGTCTTCTTATCTTGACACGAAAACAACAGAAAAAATATTGGGTCTATTTTATATTTTTTATCAGAGAGGAAGGCATGGTTTTTTAAGTGTTGAATAAGTAGCACAGCTCCGAGGATTGACCAGCTAATATTTAAAATAAAAGTACTTACAATCTACGGAGAAAATCTGTGGAGACCATCACTACAAAGAAGAACAATACCTGTGAGAAAGCACACGGCTTGCCACTGCATGTCTGCAGTGTTGTTTCTCAAATTCTAAATTTGTCTAAAGGTATCACTAAATTCTCAGCAGATGAACACAGAAATGGTCCTTATCTTGAAAGCACTCAACCTGTAACAAAACAATATCAAAATTGCACAAAGTTTCTCTACATTCATAAAATTTATTTAAATAGAACCTCCAAGACCACCAATTCCTTACCAAAACTCCCCAGTTTTCCTGCTAATGTTTTGAGTTTTGAAAATCTGCAGTTAATTAATTTTAAAACAATGATCACTGCAAACTGAAGCTGCAGTGTGAAAAACAAGCAGATGTGAGGGAAGTGAATGGACAGGGTGCAGTATTTCAACTGCTGAGACTCTGAAAACCAGGTTAATATTTGTGTCAACAGTGAAAAATAAAGCATGCCAGCTTTCAGTTCAATGAGAAGCATAAGGACTGCGATGTGATTCGTGATACTCAATTTGGCCTTCTTTTCTGTGCAACTTCCTTCCAGTCCATCTATTTCATAAGTACTGACTTAAAAAAAAACCACAACCACCACACCACAAAGAACAATTTTCCTCACCAAAACTGAAATCTAATCACTGTTTGGTGTAACACCCTGGGACAGTGAAACAAATGTTATTTATAACATCTAGCAGTAATCCAATATCATCAGATATTCAAATATATGCCTTCAGCTGCAGCATTTCCCTAAAGCATTCAATCCTTTTAAAGACTCAGTTTTTTTGCAGCAGAAGTTAAAAAAAATGTTCCTTCTACCTGATCAAGAGAACTATTTAATTCCCTAAAGGTATTAGATGTTACGTGTCAGGAATAAAGACAAGAATTGAGCTTTGTTTCATAGAAGAAATATTAAAAACACTAGACAAAATCAGTGTCACTGCAGTACGTTGATGAAATGTAGTGTTTGGGAAAGTGCTTTGGTTAAAAGCTGCTGGCTAGGATCTAATCCAGGAAACAGCAAAACCAACACACACATACAAAAAAGAAAAAAAAGTAGAAAAAGAAATCAGCAAGCCGCTTGGAAAGGCTTTTAGAACTTGATAAACGCTATCAGCAAAGGTCTGTGCTCTTTCATAGTAAAAGAAGCAGACAGACCGGAAGTTGCTGTGTCTAACCTCTCCAAAAAGAAGGAGTCAGTGTTAAGTGTCAACACGAGGTGAGGGTGGTAGCAGCAGGGACCTTCTGTACAGACTGAGGGAAGAAACAAATCTGTTTACAACTATTACTTTTATGACACAAGTAATTTTATGCCTGATAAATAATTAAGAAAAATAAAAGAAACAAAAGACAAATTCTGTCTCTCATGTGCTGTAGGTCTGGGGTTGCTGAGGGGGTTGCAGGATGAGTCAGACCATGACTCATAGAACATAGCATGGCAGGGACGGAGAGCCACCTTCTGTATTACTCTCAAAGTGGGTGATCTGGGCTCAGCAGCACTGTGCTATTAGTCATTTGACTATTAAATTCGTGGGACTTCTGAGGCTATTTGCCATAAACATGCAAGGCCATAGAAGTAGAGAAAGGGTAAAAGAGCAAAGAGGGAGCAACCATGTGAATGCTCTCTCATAACACAGACCTTTTCAAATTCTAGGTGGTTGCTGACTCAAAAAATGTGGACAGGAGTCACCTCAAGACCAACTCACAGCCCCTGAACCAGATAGGGATTAAAGTTCGGTCTGGGTTAGGGTACACCACAGTTCTATGTGAGTTTTATACCTCACACGTGTTATATGTGAATTACATAATCTCACAATAAATGAGCATTCCACAATTCTCTTAACGAGCATGGATCTTTATACCATTTTCAATAGAACACGTCAGGTGTTGGGTGTAATTCCTGTAATTCCAGCACAGGCCTTCATTAACTTCAAAAACAAAATTTCTTCTGTGACTTAATGTTTCCAAGCAAGGTAAGAGTTGCTGAAGGGTGAGGAAACTATATTCCTCCTGCTCAAATGAAAGAAGCTCAGAGGCTCTAAAAGAATGGTCAGAAACTCAGACATTCACAAGAACAGGACTAGAGAAATGGAACACTATTACAAAATGCTCTGTTCCAGCCTGAGGGCTTGTCTGCTGCGAACAATTTCTGAATTTTGGCAGGAATACATGCTAGCTTAATTTGCTTCTGCAAAACTTTGTTTACTTGCAGTTCTTTCTTACTAATCCACAAGCTGTTTTGAGCTACCACTCCCACCATTATTAAAACATATACACAAACCTGAAAAGCATTTAGCTCATGGCTGCTTCATGGTTTTCTTCTGGAGGGCATATACGAGCCAAAGCATTCACAGATTTTAATACATTTAATATGATTGAGAGCTATCTGTCTTAAAAATGACCAGGATAACAATGACATTAATTATAAGCTTTGAATTTTACACCACTACTATGTGAGGCGCATAACCCTCACGCTAGGATTAAATCAATCTAAGATGCATGGAATTAAATTTTTGCTATGGACAAAGACTTCAGCACGTCAGGGTCAGAATTGTCAGAAACTCTGGAAAAATCTCTCATTAAAAAGTTTTAAAAAACAAAGTCTGGAATTGATATTTAAATGTGGCAGTAAGATAGGACTGTAAACAAATATATATACAGTTGCAGAACAAATTTAATTACTCATCATTGCAAAAGATGGGCTTCGTTGGTTTAAAGAATAAAAAATCATTCATAAGTAAAATAAAAGAAAAAAAATTAAAACTTTCCTGAACATTTTCTGCTTTGAGAAACACATCCAGTTGTAACTTTCTTTTCCCTCTCCTTCATCTGTTTATTAATTAATGCAGTAAGATACGCAGGAACATTCTAATATTTTCTAGGCAGGTAAAAAATAATGCATAATAGAACAAAATGAAATAACTTAATTTTCCATCCAGGATGTGCAAGATGTTTTAGCCTAACTGTAAGTTACAGAGGAAAGTAAAAGGGATTGTGAGAAAAATGTTTTTACTTATTCCTTCTTAATAAGGTAGCCTTTGTCTTCCTAAGATACAAAACCTCAAGAAACTAATCACCTGGAAAAAAAAACCATAAAGCATTTCTGCTGCCCACAATATGTGATGAAACTCTACTGAGGGTGCTTAACTAGCAGGAGGAAAGGAAGGGCAATGCAAGAACCGGAAAAAAAGGAAATGGTGTGTTATCAAAGGGCTATTAATTGCTCCCAAAGTAAGAGCAAGTGATGATCTTCTTCCTTTATTTACTTGGTCTTTCAGCTGCTGAATCAAAGAAATGTTGTCTTGGTTGTGCTGAAAGAAAACTGTACCTTTTGTTTCAGTTATTGCCCACTAGACCTTAAGGGCTTTCATTCGATTGGTTTTACAGCTCTCTACTGCACTTTAGAGAAAAAGAACAGCAGACGGCTCCCAACATCAGCTTATATGGTTAGTAAACAGGAAAAGAATTACAGAGCAGCAGTTCAATGATGTTTTGTGGCTTTCATTACACAGTTGGTTGCTCCTCCAAAGCTGACATTTGAAGTTTTAGTGAATTTACTACATTTGGAAATCTGACTTTCTAATTATAATTAGCTTTAATATTCAAGCCAACTGATCAAAAAAATCTATAATAAAACAAATCCCTTTCTCTTTCTACAGGGAAGGTTTAGATCAGTGACACAGAATTGTTTGGGGTACCTGCATCCCCTGTTCTTAAAGAAAAGCACTTTGCAAGTATAAGTGCTTATAGATAGCCTCTGACAGAGGAAACAAACAAAAAATGGTTTCTTACTGCTCCACAGACCTCGGTATATCAGATTTTTGCCTTCAACTCTAAGAGCAGGAAGAAGAAAATACGGAAATGCTCTTCTTCCTTTTGTCCTTCGCTCCCTGCATTCCCCTCGTAAGATCCACTCATCAAAGTGTACCAAAGGCCTGAAAGTATAAAAGTACTGCAGGTATGATATAACTATTTTTTATTTTTTTTATTTTTTAGATACTGACTGAGTAAACTGTTTTCTCAGGAATTTGGGAACCAAAGCACACACACAGAAAAAGCAGTAAACTTCTATCTGCATTCGTAGGAACACAGACACCATTAGAGGAGCCAGTCTTCAGGACATGAGTAAGCTCATGTTGTACCAGGCCTGGTCACAAGTTTGACATCTTGGAGAAGCAAATGCATAAAAAGACAGGCAGTCTAAGAAAAATCTTGCAGCAGGACAGCAGAACAGCATCAACTCCAGGTCAAATCTTTACTTTTCGCACCCTTGCCCCTCTTTCCCCTTTGCCCCAACTGAAGCAATGAGCAGTGAGATGAAAGAGGAGTAATCAAGTGCACTAAAAGTGCTTAACTAGCAGAGATCGGGGAGGAACATTTGCTGAAGCTACAGCAGGAAGCAACAACACGAGGTCATTGTGTCCCAAACCTGTCCGGACAAAGGCAGCTCTGTCAGTCTATTTACTTTTCCCAGTTTATCTTGCTTTGTGCCTTTGATAAACTGTCAGAATTAGTTCCTCCAAGGACTGTATTCCCCCCAAAACATTCTCTGCCAGCCTCACATATGGTACAGCTTGTTGCACTTCAGAAGCCACTTATGAGAGTTCTCACAAGAACACTTCATGTTTTCCATAATAATTTTTCATACTTTTTGCATTTTTTTTCTCCAGCTGTGTTGTGCATGGACTGAGCAGCACCACAAATCCTTCCCTATAACATAGCTTACTCATAGCTAGTGCTGCAGTCTTGTGGGCCAAGTCACAGGCATATAAAAGAAGCAAAGATTAGCTAGCAGGATGAAAATATAGTATCAGTGTATGCAAAATATCCAGGCACTGAAAATAGTAATTCAGATCAGTTCATTTGGCTGTAAAGATGCTGAATGCTCAGCCTTCTCAGCTCCAGAGGCATTTTTCAAAAGCTGATCAAGCAGAACTACCTCCTAGAAACTCAAGCTTGTAAAGCATCTATTTGATAAAATAACAATTTTTAAAGCTCTTGAAAGAGACAGGGTTCTTCTACGTCTGAAATACCCTGGAAGAGCAATTGCAGATCAATTTCTCATATGGAGCTTCTTGGGCTATGTGGCTGCCTTCTTGGGGCCAACCTTTGTATCCCTTGGAGCTGGAGAAGCTGAAGTACAAAAAGTGACAGTTGTGGAGAAGGAGTATCATTCAGAGACTTGTGCAATACCACTGCTCCTTAAATTCACTGATTAAATTAATAGCTTGTTTAGCAATAATTTATCTACGTAATCAGCTTATAGCAAGGCCCACAATACAAGAACTGTTAATACCAGGATGACTAAGCTGTACAGTTGCAAAAGCCAAGGAGAGAAACAGGATAAAATGCATGTCTGAAATGTTCCACAAGAGTACAGAGTGGCCTTTTTCTGAAGAGTGGTGCGTGCTCAGCAGCTGTCACTGACCTCATTACACTCTGCTGAAATTAAACTTCCTATTCTGGTGCTTTCCTAGGAGGGTAAATGAAGAGGATTTTAAACTTGCAAGTCATGGCTGCTTAAACATCTTCCTTCCACTGGTAGTCACAAGGACTCAGATGCCGAAACATTACTCGTGCTCTGCAAAACACTGTTCCTAGGAAACCAGCTTTCTGGCAAGCAGTTTTCACTTTGAATAATTTCACCTGCCCATTTTCACTCACCACCCCCTCTGAGTTTCAACAACTGCAGTTCAAAATGAGAGATCATGTCTGGCAAACCTAAAACAGATCACCGATAAATTGCTTCTCCACCTAATAAGCTGTTTTTCAGCACATTATTCTGGTCAATTCACTAGGTGATCCTTCTGACTGTGAAGGCACAGATACCTGAGTGAATGAGGATGAAAGCTTTTTTTCCACAGATAACCGTGGTACATTTTTAATTCATTAAAGGACCTTATCTAACTCCTTTAACAAAAAATAGATTGTTTACAATGCTCTCTAGATGACAACTGTAGTAGGTTATCAACAAATACAAATGCAAACATAATCCATATTTGAGAACATGTCCGTGGCTGCATACAAGTATTGTCTGCCTGTCATCAGAATTTTTGAGCATTTTTTGTTGTATCATTAAGCTTTCATTAACCTAAAGTAGCAATGTAAATATTTGTGTCAAGTACAGTTCAAACTGATGGCTTCAGTGGGACAACACGCACCAACTTGAAATATCATGTTCCCATATCCTGTTCTTGATGTCACTGAAACTGTTCCAAGTAAGGCACCAAGAGTATAGCCTATATTTTCATGCTTTGCCATAAAGCACTTTCTTTATGAAGGAGCTGCATGACCGTCCACGTCAGCAGTGGCTTCCTGGGAATGAGAGAGTTCTCAGAAGTTCTGTCTCTGGAGACACTTTGGAGGACAACTATAAACCTTATCTAGCACTCTCATTTCACACTGTCACTAGACTCTCGCAGTCTTTCAGGGAGAAATAAGATGCAATGGCTTCCTATTTTCCCTTGTTGACATCATTTTGAATAGATGTCTCAGGCTACATTCCAAATCCATATCAAATTAGACTGTTGCCACTGACATTTTGTTGATTTTAAGCTTTTGCAGACCACCTCTTTATGACACTGTCATTTGACAGAAGTTCTAGTGGGACTACAGAGAAAGAGAACAGCAGCTACATTTTCCTTTATTACTCTTTCACTTTGGAGAACAAAATTCCTTTCCATTTCCCAATCAAAAAACTTCATGACATATGAAAGAAACACAGATGAAATTTTGCCTAAATCTGAAAAAGAAAAATCCATCTCTTTAGCAAAGCCCTGCAGGTTATCTAAAATGGTAAAGCTTACAGTTTGGTTCTATCTTTTCTGAGACAGCAAAATCATCTATTTAAACAATTTCTGGAAAATACAAAATAGGAAATTGAAACTTCAATCCACCTAGATAAAAAACTAGTTGCTTATTCTAGCTCCATGTAGTTATGGCATTACCCAAACAAGAACTGCATTCTGAAAATTCAAGCCACCAGAATTAATATTTTTCTGCTTGTCTTCATTCTGAATAAAAATCTCAGTGTGACTACAAAAACAAGAAGCCAGAGGACTGATGAAAGCATTGTATAGTCTCAGTTATCTTTTGTGCATTCAAAGAGAAAATATTATTCAGTTTCAATATTTTCCAAATGTGAAGAAACAATTGTAAATTGCAAACAGTAAACCCTCTGTGTTGAATAGTAACTCTAGGGACCACTTATCATGCATGCAAAATTTATTACTTTGTTCTTTTTTCAGAGGCAGGTGTACAAAATACAAGAAACACTACAGCAATCATCAGACTGGATTTTGGGGATTATCTTAAAGACAACTGTTTGGATAGAAAAAGGAATATAAATAAAAACCACACAATAGATTTCACTGATTTAGCCCACTCTGAGTGTGTAACTCATCAGGGTGTTTAAGAACATTTAGATGTGTTGTTTGAACAGCAATCCATGTCTGTCAGTGCTTTGAATTTTAAATTCTTGCATTAGCTTCAGGGAATAGCAGTGGGTGTACTGAGTTGTACGAGGAAGAAAAGATAAGGAACAGCAACATAAAAAAGCAAGAAAAAATGTCTTTTTCCAAGTGTCTAGCGTTAATTGTTAGGCTATGAGCCAAAAAGGAAATGAATAAATATTTCAGTGATGGAGTTCACAGTATAAAAATAAATTTAACTCAGAATTCAAAACAGTTTTAACAGATACATTTTCTAACAGACAACTGCTTTTTCAGTTTATGAAGTATTTTTCCTGGATTTCTGAATGCAGCCAAAATACACTACACTTAAATCTATCTTTAATAGCAAAAATCATACTAATTTGAGTAATGACAGCAGAACAATGACAATAACTGATAGATCATGCCTGAAACAGACGGAATAAACTCACTTTGTTCTGAATTAGATTCCAGTCTCCAGTAATCGCAGGAGGCTATTTCAGCAGGTGCACCCACTGATGTAACACAGTGAGATAAACGCATGGCTGAGTGGATTAGACGAATCAGTCTAGCAGGCACTGACTTGTGAGGCAATTAGTGAAGCGCTGTGTAGTCTTGTGGAACACAAGGAGTTTTCCTGTTCTATGGGTTCATAAAAAGTCCAGAAGGTTTTGTGCCTACAAGGTATCACCTATCCACAGATTAAGAAGAGGTACTCCACTGGTCTATGGGATCTGTACAGTGTAAGGGAAGGTTCTGTACCATTAGCACTGGTTTGGGGAAATGTGTAATGGATGAGAAGAATAAAAGAAAATAAATATATCTTGCTTTGAAGTCATTATAAGAGTAAAGGTATACGATGAAAATTGTGCATTCTAATCCAACCGATAATCATGCATAGACAATCAAATAACACATCCTAGATCTGTTATGTACAGAAAATGACTCTCTAATTGGATGAATTGAGGAGACTAACACTGTTGATAGCCACTATCCATCACAACTGAAAAGTCATGGCTCTCAGGCAAAGCCCACGGTGACTGGAAAAAGGGAAACATCACTTCCATTTTTAAGAAAGGGAGAAAGGAAGATCCAGGGAACTACAGGCTGATGAGCCTCTGTGCCCAGGAAGATTGTGGAGTGGATCTGCCAGGAAGCTATGTTAAAGCACAGGTGAGATTAGGAAGTGATCCAAGACAGCCAGCACAGCTTAACCAACGGTGGATTGTGCCTGATCAACGTGGCGACCTTCTACAATGTAGTGACAGGATTGGTGGACAAAAAGAAGGGCTATAGATATCACCTACCTGGACTCCACATCCTTATCTCTAAGGGGGAGAGAGATAGATTTTTTGATATTTATAAGCATTGATAAGATCCCCTCTCAGTCTTCTCTTCTCCAGGCTGAACAGTCCCAGAACTCTCAGTCTCTCCTCATAAAGGAGATGCTCCAGACCCCTCATCATCTTTGTGGCCCTCCACCAGACTGTCCCTTATTATTCCCGGTCTTTCTTGAACTAAGGAGCCCAGAACGGGACATAGTACTCCTGATGTAGCCTCACCAGGGCAAAGTAGAGAGGGAGAATAACCAACAAGAATGTTAGAGAAGACTTACAAATTCTAATCTGGCAGTAGATCCATGAGAATACAGATAAAGAACAGGTATGTTAATAACATCTGTAAGAGCTTATTAAAGATGAAGGACATTGATTATGTCCTGTCACTCTGACGATTTTAATTTATTCTACATCACAGAGTCCAAGTATGAAGAGTTTCCAAGAATACAGATCTCATCAGAGTTTTCTAATCCTCTTGAATACATGTGTATTTCAGAAGTTCTTAGTTAAAATGTGATTTCACACTACCAACATTATTCAGTATATTTGGTTATATATAAATTAATATTGGAAATTTTTGAAATCTCTGGATGATATTGCTCCACCAAGAATTGAAATTGTTCACTTAAGAATTGAAATGGCTATTTGGTATAAATATTTTTGAGGAATGTCCAACTTCACAAGCAACTGAAATCATTAAGCACACGTAATGCGGCCTTGCACAGAATTCTCATCTAATCTGGAATTAGCAGGTAAGCTCCATGACTCTATCAAGAGAAACTTGTAGAAAAGAGGCTCAGAAACTCTGATGAAGTTCAAATCCAGTTAGTTATAAGCTCAACATAAATCACATACTGCCCCATTTTCTTATGAATGTAGATGAAAAGTCTTGCCTTTTGGAGGTTCAGGATATTAAATTATACACAACCTGAGAGGGTGAACTACATTTTTTTGCAAATCCATCAGACTTCAAATATTCATATGGAACTGAGGAACTATGTGGCATCTCATCCTGGATCTATACTCGATGAATCAGATTGTTCATTACAGTTCTTCAAAGGTACCTACTTTTGTTGATTAATCCTGCAGAAATTAAAGCAGATATGTTTATCAAACAGGATCTACCTTACCTAGGGCCAGATCTAAAACTCAGGTGAGGTAATTGCCTCAATTTGACAGCATTTATGGGACAGAGTGGATTTCAAAAGCTACTCCAAGATGGTAGTGACACGGTTAGCCACTGCTTCAAGAAAAAAAAAATGCAACTATGGATATTCTGTTTGTGTTTTTGACTTGTTCATCTAAATATTTAATTGAAGTTGCTCAGAAAGACAATCTGTCTTCCCTTTCTTCCCAGCTTCTTTATACATTTTAAGGCTGTCACTTTTTTTTTCTAGAGACAACAGAAACCGTGTTACAGTAGACAACATAGTTTTGCAAGAGCATACAACTGAATAATAATATTTGGAGACATCAGATGATTGCAAGTTAGCCTACAAACAGGTGCACGTTTATGTACACAATGTTAGGCTCCAGATCTCTAGATAATTACTAACAATAATTACAACTAACAACAGTGAAGTTTTCAATATGAAAAGCACTTGCCAACATGACTCAGTCAAGAAACATATTTAAAAACAGAGAACTCAATTACATATAGAATGTCTCTGTCTTGCTAAGGACAGCAATTTCAGGTGTGGCAGAAAATTTAATGCCAATGATTTGGAAGTCCTAACTAAGACTCAGCTTTTTAATGCAAGGAAATAGTATTTAAATAAATACCGCTGAATGTATTAAGGCTAAATGCCACAATTAATTATTACTCAGGACAGGAATGTCTAGCAAAGATGTGAAGATGTGAAATAAAAATGTCAAGAGCTAGTTTAGCTCAGAAAGATTCAAGTCATTTGAAAGGCTTGCATAGAATATTCAAACTTAAATTGCCAACAAAATTTAGGCCTGCTTATGCTCCACAAAAAAAATGATACTTAACTTTACTAATACAAGTATCCCTTAAATTAGCACTTTCTTTCACTCACACATTTCTATACCAAATAAAGATATGTCTTTCAGTTGGTTTGTCATGAAGGTTAAAAGGCTTTTGGTAAATTCTTCTCAAGAACTCATTGTGGCTCGATTTCATTCTTAAAGGAGATTTATCATTGATTTCTTCTAGGCTAGCTTCCAGAGCATTTGAAAAGCATTTTCAGTTTTCTCACTTTGAAGTCTTTTTTTTTTGTTAGCTGTAAAAATTCCAACAAGTCAAATGCTAGCACACGAAGGCACACATGCTGATACAACATATATCATTGTATTAATTGCAACCTGTCTATAAATTAGTTCGTTTTCCAGAGAGATCTCAGCAATGGAAAGCTTAGAATTATTGAGGAAACAAAATGAGTTTTTTAAAAATCTTGGCTAAAGGAGAACATGAAGGACGCAGGACACACTGCAGAACTGGGAGTGGTGTTCAAGAAACCATGAAAAAGAGGAGTGCCTGTCTAACACTGTTTTAGACAAAACATTGACTTTTCTGTAAATCTAGTCTAAGAGAAGGTTATAACAGCATCAGAAAAATTTCAGCTTTGCAGATCATTTCATTATAGACATTGTGAATTTAGGATTGTGGTCTCTGGCAACATCCTACAACCAGTTTTTCACTCAGAAGGTGGTGACTCGCTGGAACAGGTTGCCCAGAGAGGTTGTGGATGGCCCATCCCTGGAGGCATTCAAGGCCAGGCTGGATGTGGCTCTGGGCAGCCTGGTCTAGTGTTTGGCAACCCCGCCCATGGCAGGAGGGTTGAAACTAGATGTTCTTTGAGGTCCTTTTCAACCCAGGTCATTCTGTGATTCTAGGATTCTATGGTAAGTCACACTGAGTAAATAGTCTAACAAGCATTCCCACTTCTTCCTTGAGACATGATGGCTGACTTGGTATTACTAAGAGCACAAATAGCGTAGACGCATATCAAGCATGCATATACACACCTGTCAAGTGCTATGCTGGATAGGAGAGAGCATGAATACAAATAGAAGACTGAGAGGTCTGACACAGAAGAATGAATAAAATCTTAAAAGGCTCAGTTAGGCAATGCTGAACCTTACTCCACATCATGATAGTCCCTCCAGCTCTTAACAATTTTTGTTAGTACCTTGAGGTTTACTTCATTTTTCCAAGATGATCTTCCCTGATAGACATACAGTAGTGTTCACTGGCCAAGGGTATATACACAAATACTTCTAGTTTCCTCACCCACCTACTGCAGAAACACCATGTCCTGTACCTCCCCAGAGACATCAGCTACCATCTGACAAAAGGTGCTAAGTCTAATAACTGAACAACATAATGTCATGTGAGTACAGGTGTATCATCAGAGCCATCGGCAAACTGTTGTGTTTCACTAGTCATTCATCGTCTGCCTGGACGCCTACCCGCGCAACCTAGTCTAGGGAGCCTGCTTTGTCAGGGGGGTTGGACTTGATGACCTCTAGAGGTCCCTTCCAGCCCCTACAATTCTGTGATTCTCTGACTGTTCATCAAAGGACAAGCAGGATACTATTCCTCTGTGGCTTGTTGGTCCAATCAACCACTCCTGTTTCCAGCTTTGGGAAGCATGATGTGTATAATTTTATAAATAAATATTATTAAGATATTTGCTAAAATTAATTACAAATATCTAAATATTACTTAGATATTTATAAATTTCAAAAAGGAGATGGGAGGCAAAGGATGAGGCTACGCTGTTCTTGGTGGCATGTAGCAACAGGACAAGGAGCAATGGCCTAAAACCTGAACATAGGAAGTTCCATACTAACATGCGGAAGAAATTCTTTATGGTAAGGGTGATGGAGCACTGGAACAGCTTGCCCAGAGAGGCAGTGCAGATATTCAAGATGGGGCTGGATGCCTGCCTGTGTGACCTATTGCAGGGAACCTACTTTAGCAGGGGAGTTGGACTCAATGATCTCTTGAGGTGTCTTCCAGCCCCTGCTATTCTATGATTCTGTGTAATGATAGTAAGTTGTGCAAACTCGATATGTACTGTAGCAGAGCTGTTTTGCTTCTTTCTGCTCCTCTTCTCCCTTGCTTGCCTCCCACACCATTATCACTGGTTACAGAGATACTGGTTTGAAAGTTCTCCTTACACTAGTTCTTAGATTGCTCTGACCTGTGCCGATGAAAACTTGGTGCTTTTGGTAGTTTTTGTAACTTTGAATTTGGGGCTCATAAAGTACTCTGAATTCTTTTAAGGTGTCAACAGGGAACTCATTATGATGATATTTTATTTTCACTTGGAGATCTTCAGGAATTACTGTAGCTAAACACATAAATAAATAAAGGGTACTCTTTATGTACTATTGGGACCTTTTTTAACCTGAAGTTTCAGTACATCTTGCAATGACACAGAATCTGAGCAAGAAAAATAATTCTACATACTTGTGACTGCCAGGAAATTAAATAAATATATTTCTAGCAGAAATATTATTTAATGGTGTATTTTATCCTAAAGACTTGAGAAGTTTATTTACATAAATATATATTTTTTAGCACATACTATAATTTAAATAGGATTTTGTCCAGGTAGTTTAATAGTTATTCAGGCAGCAAGCCCAGAGAGACAAAAGCATAGTCTGGCTGTTTCACATCACCACTAGAAACTAAGTGACATGATTTATCATCACTTTACCTCAGTTTCACACTTCTGCAACTTCAAGGCTTAGGGAGCTGCACTGGAACATTGAAGTGATAAATCAAGCACTTTATTCCACTTAGAGTAAAAAATAATCACTATGAAAATATTCTAAAGTGTTCCTTAGGAATCAGAGGAGCAGATTGGGGAACAGTCTGAGTGGAGAACATTCTAATGTAAATCAAAGTTTGCTAAGCGTTTTGTTCCTGTAGTCAAATAATAATCCAGAAGCAAAATGATTACAAATTTTACCAAAAAAGTTACCAACTTTTTCAACAACCTTCTCACAAATTATTTTCCCAAGTTACACATCCTTACTCTGCCTTTTCTAGAAAAACTCAAAAGGAGAGGTACCACTTTAAAATGTGAAGGAAAGATTTGTCACCTTGATGTCGAATTCTTTTTCTTTACAAAAGTGTTATTATAAATATTTATTTCTTTAGTCTTGAATAATTATCAGCTTTTAAAGAAGAAACATATTAGAACTCTCATCTATATCTATAATGGAATTACCCTCAATAAACAATAGCATTTACATGCACATTTGAACATTTTCGTGTCTTAATTATTATTACTGTAATCATTCTGAACATACAGAATGAAATATTTGTATCAATGGCCAGACTATTGTTGGATTTTAATTAATCCTAGTATTTGATGTCTTTTGAATCATTAAGATCATTTCAAAAAGAGACTTCTATTTTAGCCAATGTCTGCTATTTAACATGGATTATAATCTTGGCTATCTTTTGATCATCTTTTTTGAACACTGAATAGTTTCCCTCAGTTTGATTCCAAATCTTTATTCATACTTATAATAGTTGCTAATTAATAATAGCTAGTTAATTATTGCTCATTAGGATTTGCTAGTTAATGATATGAAGAAGGTATAAGCATGTAATTATTTTCATAAATATCTTTTTATTTTCAAAATAGTGTTCACATGTACAAGCTGGAAATATGTAATAGCTACTGAAAATTATTATGAATAGTTCAACAGCTGAATAAAGTAGGGGATTTACTTAAGTGCTATTAAGTAATCAAGAGAGTCTTATAGCAGTATGTTAAATGTCCATAAACATCCACAAACAAGGATGTTATTAATCCAACTCTGTACATCCTGCAGCTCTTAAAAAGGTCTTGTTTTTGCTTACCTTTAAGGTAATTGAAACAGCGGTAAAGTTTTTAAATACAGACATAAGGTTCAATTTGCCCAATTCTTCCTCTTTTTCTGTACTTTTTTAGACTGATGCACAAGAACATGCTATATACCTTCTCATAGATGGCAGAACATATCAAAAGATACTGGCTAATGTCGTGCTGAATCTTGATGCAAGTTGACAGAAACAGATGAGTTCTCTCAATGGACCATGAAAGTGCATATGCTCATACCACATGTATTAGTCACAGAGTTTAAACTTACGAGTATTTATCCATATGGACCATATTTGGGGATGTTCTGAACATTATTGAAAATCCACTGCCATGGATTTTAGATGTTAATGTACTGCTTCACGGAAACACATATACATGAGTAATAAAAGAGTAAATGCACAGTGTCCCTCACCATGCTCCCTCTCATCTACCTGCTCGTTCCCGGTGTCATCGCTCAACCTTTTCTACACTACTCTCCATACTTTTTCTTGCTCGTTCTCCAAGTCATTTTGAAAGACCAACATCTTCTGTGAGGCAGAGAATACAGGATTAAAACAAAACTCATCATAAGTCCTTTTACTCAGAGGCCTTTTCCCTTTGGTTTTTCAATATTTTTGCACTATATTTTAAGCATTCTGGAAAACAAAATCTTTTGATGTTTGTATCTTATTCAATTTCAATCGCATATTTGGCAAATATGAAACAGTAAATCTAATGAGCTTCACATAAAAGGAGATGGACAGAAAGCCATAGAAAATATTACTAAGTCTACTTGATGTTATACACTATATATTGAAGATGTAGCAGATCACTTAAGTCTCTGTAATATTTCTTACTGTCTGGATTTAGTTCTTCATAGTTAAGAGTAATTAGAGAAATTAAGCAGATAAAAACAGGCCATCTAGACATGGCCTTCATAGTTTGAGGAGCGAAGTCGCTATTTGACAGGTAAATCACATGGATTTAGTTCTGTGGTTTTTATACATAGGAGTAAACACTCATTCTACCATAAAGAAATGGAAAACTGTTGCCACTGAATGGTGGCTTTGTAGTTTCGCTTTGCTGAGGTAGGACCCTTTGGAGCAGGGAAGCAAGGAAGTAAGTATAATTCTTTATTAAAAAGCTACTTAAAGAGAAAGAACAATTAAAAAGATTAATAGCTTCATGCTCTGAATCCCACTTCTGAAAAGTCAGCACAAACTGAGCAGAAGCTGAGCAATTGCCTCAATGGAACATGAGAATTTGCAAGTATTTATGAAATCATTTCCCAAATCCTACTTTTTAAAGTACTTTTGTGTATGAGATTTTCTCCAGAATGTTTTCTGGGATCCACAGTGAGTTAAAACATTATTTGTCTCCACAGACAGCTGTGCATTATGAAATACTCTAATTTAATCCAGTGTACAAGCCATAGTTCATGATCAGTCTAATGAACAAGAAAAAAAAATCTTGAAGCAGCTTTATCTCATTAATACAGCCAACCTTTCATCTCATATTCTTATGTACTGTCTATTTTTAATATCAGTACTGAGCTGGCAAGCATGATTGCTTAGGCTTTCCGTCAGGCTAGCCCTAATCTCCTCCCAGCGCATACAACCAAAATATTAGGCAGCTACATTACCTGTTTCTTCCCATTAAAAATAACATGAAAATAATCCTGCTTGATGAGCTGTTTTAGGAAATGTGTATTTAATTGACACCATCATCAAAAGCCCTTTACAGAAATGTTCGTAAAAACTGCACATTTGCTGCTGTATACGAATCATGAGGAGTTATGGGGGGGGAGGGTTAAATACTGCCTTCTTTGTTATTTTTAATGCAATGTCCTTCTGTTTTTTTTTCTTCTCACCCTTCCACTCAAAAGACTACAAATATTATAGCTTGCTCTACATCAAAAGACAGGGAATACTCCAGTATTTCCAGCTCAGCCACAAAGTCTTTCCTGATTCTTACCTTAACTCACCCCTGAGAAGCAATTCTTTTGCTTCACACATTAAAAAACACAGGCAGGAATTATTTAATAACATAAAAAAAAAAGGAGATATTTAACAAAACCAAAATCTATGGTGCTAAGATATAAAAAGCAAACGGCCTCCCTAAAATGGGTTTAAAATATAAAATTTAATGCAAACATCATTCTGTTATAAAAACATTATTAGAAAAGCAAGAGAACAAACACTGAACATTTACCAGAAAGGTAGTGGAAGAGCATGCCATTTTCATTTTTTAAGTCACTCTCTTATAATCTCACACTTACCAATTTCATTAAAATCCATTGTAGATTAATCATTTGAGACATACATTTCACTAGATTTGGCACAGCAGTAAAATCCTTCTCTGAAAAACATACCCTAAGAAAACACATGGTACGATCATGACAGCTCTGCAGAGTAATAACTTATCCATCAACAGTCAATTATTAGACTATTACCGGAGAGAAAATTTGGTGAGATGTGCTACAAACTAGAGAGCTGAGTGGCTTCACTCAGGAGAAATTGCAACCTCAAAGGTCAGCAGATAATGCTCATTTTTCTCTGCCTCAGGCTTTCAGCCTTCATATTTTCCCATCTTTCCCTTGGGAATAGGGTGAAACAACGATGTGGATACCAATTCCTTGCACTTTCAGAGGAATAAATCATCCTTTCCCATATGGATTATGGAAGACTTTCTATTTATCTACCATTCAGTTAAAACAAAGACAGAAAAAAGGGAAGGGAAAGCAAAAACAAAATAGAGTGTCACCGAGGAGAAAGCAAAAGTGACTGTTCTGTGATGCATTTATTTCTGCCTTGTTCGTTCCAGTTGAGCATAGAATTACTTCAGGTGTTTTACTAATGCTTTTTTTTCGTTTTTTTCACAGACATTGCTATGCGTCTTAATCAATGATTCCATTCTTTTCCTCTGACTACACCCCCTTTTTGTACTGCCATAAGTCATACAACACAGGTAATGAACACAACTCTTCTTTTCACTCAAATCTTATGCAAGATTAAATATTTACAGAAAACTGTTCAGAAGATTAGTATCACTTATCAGAGCTCCCATCAGGCCACACAAAGTTACAGCACAACCTTTAAGATTTGCATGGGGTAGTCAAAACAGTCTATCTGGTAGGACTGGTGATCTGCTGCTCCAGCCACCGGCAGGGCAAAAAGGGAAGGAAAGAAACCACCCAAAGCTTAGTGAAATCATCTCCCTTGTGAGGAAAGGCTGAGAGATCTGGGACAGTTCAGCCTTGAGAAAAGAAGGCTGAGAGGGATCAATGTGTATAAATATCTGAAAAGTAGGTGTCAAGAGGATGGGGCCAGGCTCTTTCAGTGAACAAGGGGCAACCGGCACAAACTGGGACACAGGAAGTCCCATGTGAACACGAGGAAACACTTTACTGTGAGAGTGGCAGGGCACTGGCACAGAGAAGTTGTGGAGTCTCCTTCTCTGGAGATGTTCAAGATCCATCTGGTCATTTTCCTGTGCCACTTACTGTAGGGAACCGGCTTTGGCAGGAAGGTTGGACTAGATAATCTCCAGAGGTCCTTTCCAATCCCCACAATTCTGTGATTCTCCATGAATTAGATTCCTGTTCTTCTTAAATAAGGGAATACTAAACACGAATGAAACCCAAAAAGTACTTAATTCAGCTACTTGAAACATTTCTCATTTAACTGACACATTTGATTCTCAAATGAACTTGACTGTTGACTTCTGAGATAATTCTTAGCCTATTTATATTGCAACCTTCCTAAAAAGCTTCCTAAACTGTATTTCATAAATGTATGTTGGTAGCAAGGAGCTTATCACTCTGGTACAGAGGCATTACAGTAATGCACATGTACGTACTGGTGATCATAGTCCTTTGTCTCGCCATGCAAAGCTCTGCCAGTTCTTTCCAATTGTACCAAATAAATACACTTATTGTATAAAAAAGTGGCAGGTCAACATGTACTCTCAGAAAGATCTTTCTTTATAGTGGGCAACTGTGGTGTTAACTTTATACTCCCCTTGGACCATGGAAGGTTATGCTATCGTTTTCAGTGGGAACTAAATTTCAATGGTTAAACCTTTACCAGGAAAACTTCACATGTGAGACAGTAATACTGATGTCTGCATGTAACCCTCTGGGAAAGCCAAATTCCAGGAAAAATTTTTGTTTTTGCTACCTGAATCATAGGTGGTGGCAAATCGCATTTTAAATAAACCGTATGTTAGAGCTTAAAAATGTGACCCTCACACAATAACTCACACAAATGCAGAGAGGATCTCATGCGGATTCCTGGCACACCACAGGCTCTGAGTGCTTTTAGAGGGGTAGGAGGTTATCAAAAGAAAGAGAAATCTAGCTTCTTTCAGTGCTGTAATATAAAGCTGAAAGCTTTTTTTTTTTTTTTTTCCAAAGAAATGATAAGTGTGGAGACTATAAAAATCTTTCAAAAACACAGAAAGAGACAAGAGTATGGAAAGAAAAAAAACACGTTTATCATTAACAGGTAAAAACTATGCAGCTGATCCTACACACAATTACATGCGTGACTAACCTTAATAGACTCTCAAGTCAAGCACAAACCCTGAACGTGAAGACCGTAACAATCTTATTTAAAAACTCAAAGTAAGAATGTCATTCTCACTTTGGCCTCCCCCAGTGTAGCAGCTGATGGCAATTCAGGTGGCACAAAACATCCTCTGCAGCTCAAGGCACTTCCAAGCACCCTGCCAGCATTTTGTCCTAAGTCTGACGTTATCTTTACTTCCTTGACTCACTTTGTGGCCAATGTACATAATTCCTTCTGTTACCCACTTGCAAAATCTGATTATGTTGTTTGCTTTCACAAAGATCTTTCTGAGGACTTCTACGTATATGCTGATCACTTCAAGCTCTCTGGAAAAGCAGTATTTGTATGTAAAAGAAGAAAGACTGAAAGCACTGGTGGCAACAGCCTTCTCAAATTCAGTGGGTAAATGCCTACAACAAAATATTTCAGCAAAACCGAACAAACTGAAGGTAAGGGAAAGCATCTCTTTTCTTTGATTTAAATGTAGGCCTGATTACAATAGTCATTCAGTTTTATCAATCAAAGCAAGAAGAACTGCACCAGCAGCAATCAAATTTCAATATAAAAATATATTTTGAAGCACACAGAATAGAAAAATAAGAAATTTTATACCTTATCCAGTAAAGGTTTCCCCCAAGGACAAACCTATGTATGAATGAGGACTATAAATTTAGATCCTTCAGCAATAAAAAATCACAGACAAAAAATTGAAAGGTTTTCCTGATTTATTTTTGTTTTAGACTACAGACTTCAGCACTGCCTGAGTTCCACTGCACTTCATTAGCTCAGATAATACAAATTTTAAAAAGTATTCTGTATCTAATGACTAAGCTTAATTTATAAAATAACTTTTTTTGGTCATCATCTTCAGTAGATACTATGTTTTCACAAATAGGCTCTAACATTTCTGAGCAAAATTATTATAGGAATAACCACTTATAGAGAGGATTCAAGCTATATACTTTAGCCTTTATACTGCATGGATATTCCACATAGCTAGTTGTGTTATTCATATGCAGTCCCTTGAGAGATTTGGGTAATGCATCAATAAGCGTAACTTCTAAATGTGAATTGGGATTGCTTTTATTAATTTTTCTCCTCCAAGTATAAAATGCAAATTATGAAAAGTAGAATTTGCATCTTAACTTGCCTTACATATTATCTCTGCTTAGCACCTTAGGAAATTGCCAGATATTAAGTTATAGTCAAAGCTTCACAAATACCATCACAATTAACTGGAATAAGCATAATTTCATTTTACTTCCTGACTCAATCATGCTATGAACTGTAAGAATCATCCTTTGTCGCATTTTAAAAATGCATAAATTGTGAGCTATAGTTTGACTGCTGTCAACTATAAGTAATGTCTGTCTGCCTAAAGATGCGTTTGCTTTATGATATCTCAGATTGAAAAGTAACCCAATACAAAGGCAGATAAATTGGCATCTCAGCAGTTCAGCGGCTGACTACTTATACTGAATTTATACTTCATCCTGAAGACATAATTATCTCAGCAAATAATTTAACAGTTAATTTAGCAAATCTTGTTGCACAAATCCTAGTTCAGTCCTTTGCTGATCTCATGGCTACACTACTTTCATTAAGCTTCATATTACCCAAATTTCCTTAAAAGTTTTATTTAAGCCTTGAATAAACTGCCAAAGTAATAATAGATGTCTATATAGACAAATACAATTCAACTCCTTTTTCTGCCACTGCACTCACACACAAAGCGTGAGAGAGACAGTACTCCTTTTGCCCTAATTCCTATGTTAAACAATTTTTATTTGCATTCTTTTCAGAGTTCTTGGTCATATCTAAGTATATATTTTCATTCCATGAGACTAAATAATTGCTACATACCTAGCCTCAAAATCCATAAATCTAAAATATTTGTGGAAACAGAATCCCTTCATTTGTCATGACTTTGTGTTTACTTAAGATGCTTTTAACTTTAAGCACAAACGGTACTTTCTTAGAGGACTTTAAAATCTTAGAAGAAATAAATAAAATTTAAGTTATAATTCCTGTTATGTGATTCCATGATGACTGTGTTGAAAAACACTGTAATAAAAAGAAAAAAAAAACTGAATTATTTTTTTCAAGAAATACATAGTGAACCCTCAGGTCCTCATATTTGGTTTGGAAAGCCCAAAAGAATATAAGACGATCTAATTCAGAAAAGAGGTATTTTTTGTTTTCATTTAGGGTCTTGTATCAACTGAGTTATGATCTAATAATATAAAGACAACATTATGCACTTGATGTTTGCTTTGTAATTGCTCTTTCATTGCCTAGCAAATATGAAGCAAGCACCGCTGATGTCAGAAAAACTTGCAAACAGAAATCACAACTAAATAAGCTTTAGTTTGTTATAGCTAGAACTGTGGATATGACTTTATCAGATAGCACCTTAAAGTATTTATATCACAAGTAAAGAATCAAATCCTTCTGCAGGTCTGTGCAGGAGAGTTCAGAAACATGGGCTCAGTCGTGCATTTGTGAAGGTGATTACGATCTGTCATTTGATCCTTCTGCCAAAGAATTGCATGACCTGCTTCCAAGAGCTGTGCATCTTCCATGTTTGCGATGGAACATTTCCAAAGGTGAAGGAGGTAATTTTTCCCCCTCAAAGCAGACTGGAGTGGTTTGCTTAGATTCATAATTTTTCACTAAATGACACAATACTGGAAAACATCTGGGGTAAGACCTCAATGTACCACAGCTAGAGATAAAACCTTTCATGTCATGTAGGACCTAGCCATCTGTGAGTAAAAATTACTGGACAAGCTTCATAAAAATAGACATCTGTACTTATAAACTGGATTACAACACTAATTCTACATCTTCCTACTTCTGACAGGCTGAAGAGAAGTAAAAATTATTAGGCAAACAAATTAGCTGAAAGCTTGATTAGCAGCCAGCAAAAGACTTAAGATGGAAGTCGAACACTGAGAACTGAGTAGGGACACCAAGAAAAATAATCAGCTTGCTTTTGTAATCTTCCTGGTAAACAAAAGAGATCCAATAACTGCTCATCAAATAAAAGACAAGTAGTACCACTGTATTTTTAATTAAATGAAAGATTCAAAAATATATTTTGGTATTGAGTGACGTTACATTTGATTTCCAAGTCTCTGAGGGATCAGAAGGAAACATACAGATTCTTATCATTGGAAAAATCTTCATAAGTCCTGAAAGGTATGTCACAAGCCAAACCCACAACCTAGAGTGCAAAGCAGTTGTTTACAATACAGTTCGTGTATAATAAATACAATGAAAAAGCAGGGACAGAGAACTGGTAGAACAGATGGTTTTCTTAGCCCTTAAAGATGACTAATTATGTGATAGCCAGGAAGAACCACTCTTGAGATTCAGCTTTGACTTGATTTTGCAAGCATATTAGAAATGTTCTACACAGTATGAAAAATCTAGTGCTGCTCTATTTCTCCTAAAATTTGCCTCATTTAAAGGAATTAAAACAAAAACATCAATATCATGTCAGTCCTTCCCCAAGGCACAGAGGATTACTCAGCCCAAGGCCTTTTTGTTCTCTTTTGTGATTGTTCACCTCTGTACGTTTTCCTTCTACAATCAATACTAAAAAGAGAGAAACTGTATTTCAGGATATACAGCCAGAGACTCAAAATCAAACTGACTTCATACAATTGGCAAACAGTGTGGCTCATTTTAATATACAAGATTCTAACAGCACTGAAGACTAGAATTTGATATTTTTCTAGACCGTTCTAAAAACTAATATTCTTTTGCTAATAAAACAGAACTGTAAGTTTAAGTATTCATTGCCAGCATCAAGTTACAATCTGTTTAGTCAAAACAAGATAATTCTCTTGCTGATTTAAACAGAAATCTTTGCTAATCGTGGGAAATGTTTTTGCATTCTATCTGTATATATGTCTGCTTAAAGAGTTCATTACATATTGACCATTACAGATAAAAGGGTGAAGTAATAATTTTCAAAACTAATTTACCATAAAATTTAAAAAAGTACCAGTTTTGGAAGAAAATACCACCAAACATAGAGCAGCTCTGGGGTAAATCTATGTATAAGCCCCACTCAGGTCATGTAAAAACATTTCCACATGTTAAGAGTGACACAGAAACAAAAATATTTTTATCAAGTGTTATAAACTCTGACCCACTGTGTTGAAGAGTGTTTTTTTTTTTTTTTTTTATCCCAAGTGATCTTATTTTTGAAAGAAGTCTATCTGTGTCTACAACAGATAGTACTGTGAATTTATTTCCGCTGAAATTGTAAAGACAATATTACAGGATCATTGAGGTTGGAGACTGTCTAGCCCAATCTTATTCCTCAGTGCAAACTCAACTAGAAAAGGTTGCCAAGGATGATGCCCAGTTGGATTTGGATTCCTTCCACAGATGGAGACTCCAGAACCACTCTGGGCAACCTATTCCTCTGCTTGATCACCCTCACTGTGAAGAAAGACAATTCTAATACTAATTCCCACAACACAAATTAGTTCAACATCCCCAGCCTAGTCTGACGCTATAAGTGAATCTTTCTGTGACTGTAGGGTTATATGGTAATTCACAAAATACATTTTAGTAGGGCTCAATCTATTTGCTTAAAATTATCCAAGTCACTTAAAAGTATCTTATAATTGTCACTTCAGAGATGATCTAAATGGAATAACTCCTTAAGCCTGACTACATTTAATCATGTACATCTATTCAAAGTTGTCCTGAATTAGTGTAAACAACTATAAAAAAATGCCACAGAACAGTACTTAGGTACTTTGATTATTACGAAACTGCACAAGAAAATACAAAAAGAACAGCTATTTATAGATATAGCACCTCAATACATTTTGAAAATGACTTACTTTTCCTTTGCTAGCATTTCTGTCTCATAAGTAGCTATCTTAGCTTCTGTCCCAGCAGGGTTTATTGTCCTTTGTCTTCTCTTTCGTCTTGGAGCAGTATTGATGACATCAGGACTACCCAGTAGGGAATCTCTTCTTTCTGGTGCTGCCAAAAGAGAAAAGAACAAACTTGACCAGAGCCCTGATGACGAAGTATTAGAAGAGAATTCTTAAACTGTTTTTTTTAATTATTAAAATCACTATATTGCTAAAACGGACTCCAATTTGATAGCGACTGCTGTCAAAACAAAGTGATTATATAAATGGAAATCCATGAAGACCAAATTTACACTAGAAAGATGAGCTTGCCTTGATATCTTTATGTAATCACTGGAGAGTAAGAAGAGCAGTTCCGGACTAAAAACATATTGATAGTTTCCTGTTGCCTCTTTTTAGACTCTCAGGTGTCCCACAAAGCTACTGCATAGAGCCCAGTTTCACCAACGTGAAGTTAGTCTTTGCAGTCTACAAATTAATTGAGAAAAACATGTATACAGCATGGGAAGAAATGAGTTTAGGTGTTTTGCTTACTGCATGGTTTTGTTCAGAATCCCAGGTCTGGACCATGCACAACCAGAATGGAAGAGCATAACAGAATTTTCAATATCCATTAGATTAAATCCTTGAAAAAGGCTTACCGCTGTAGTCAAGTACTGTGTTTTGTTATGTACTAGTCATTCAGCTACCACAGATTACCAACCCATACATCCTTAGGAGTTCTGCATTTCCACCGTGAAGGCAGAGTGGACAGCCTGGTGCATGTTCACAGAGGCAAGAAATCATCCAGCTGGAGCAAACCAATGTATAAAAGTGGTAACATCAGTTTACCGATCTACCCATGGAGCAGGTGGCCCTAGTTCAGAGTAAATCTCTCAAAATTACAGAGTAGCTGTAGTCTGAAAGGAAAAGAGGTACAATTCCTAGCTCCTCACAACCTGAAATTGGATGACCCATGTCCACCAGCTCATCTACTTAAGATTAGTAGGCTGTATCCATGTTCACATACAATTTTAATTTGCATCACTACCACATAAACTGTGAGTACACACCTGGTTCATATTTATATTATTTCATGATGTAAATTCATAAAAGATGCACTGTCTCAATTCAAATGCCATCTCCTCTGTGCTTTGACACTTATCTACTTGAAGCCTGAATGTCAAGAAAATGACATCCTTCCCTGAGAGAAAGCCCTCCCTCCCTTCCCTTGCTGTTGCTGTACACTCACAAGGTATGCAGACATCTTTATTCCAGTCATCAACACTCACTAACATGCTTTTAAAATAAAATCTTTAATTACTTTGAATTTTAAAGATAATTACATCCAGAGAAGCATACACTTCAACTTAAACACATTAAATAATAATGTAGTGACTGAGGCTGATGCTATTATGGTAACTTTCATGATTATTACTTTCTGTGTGTTTTAGGAAGGTTTAATCTTCATACGGATGAAAGACACCATAATTTGAGATTCTGTATTGAAGGTTTTCACTGAAATAGTGGGTCCTAATTTTCATTCCTTTCACATTTGTTATTCAGCTCTACTGAAACTGAAAGAGGCAGAAAATATTCAATAAATATTTTTTCTATTTCTCAAAAAATGGTGTTTCTAAGAATACTGCTAAATTAAACATGCAGAGGCTCCCTAGAGCCAATGAAACTACTGCTTACTGTTAAGCATATGCTTAGACATTGGAACCGCCTCGCTTTTGCCAGCATGAACTATACTTATACTATACAGACTTTCAGATCTTTGTAGAGTGACAACAGGCATAAGGTGACATATTTCCAAGGTACAAGATAATTAATGAATTTCAAAGTCCAGTACAGACAAGGTATGCTGCCTACAATAAATGCTGAAAAAGGTTAAGTTACAGCCTAATCCTTTCCACTAATCTTTAACTAGCTACACATACTTTTCCAGTGCTAACTGTTAAAAACACGTTCATGACTGTTAGTTACTATTTAGTTATTAGTTACTTACAGCACACTCAGGGTAGTATACCAAATACTTAATCTAATACTTTTTTGTATATTGCAATGTCAGTTCCTAAAGTCAGCCTCTTCTTAATTAAAATACATAAAATAGTTTACAGTAAAGAATCATGAATATATCAACAAATTCAAATAATTTAGGTATCATAGCCCGTATCTTTCCTTGTTGCTGTTCTCTCAGTCTCTACTTTGTTAAAAAGTAGATAAAAAAATTAACGGCATATACAAAACTATCACAATGCTGACGTCAAATAATGCCTTTGTACTTCTAATTGTGTAATACATAACGGTGCTCTGTAGACAGGCACTCATGCTTAGGACTGCCTAATGTTTGCTTTCTACAGCTGTCCCACTGATGCTCATCTGAAGAAAATGGAAGAAAAATGACAGTCTTTGCTGTAAACTGCATTTATTTCCCAACTTCAAGTTGGGAATGCGATCTCATGAATAGTAGTAGACTGGCTCATACATAAGCATTCACCACTGCAGGCTTTTTGGCTTTTTTGTTGTATTTTGTTTTTTAAGCCAAACTACCACTATGGTCAGAACCGCTAATGGAAAGATGACATACACTTGAAGCTTAAAATATCACACATCATCATAAGACTTTAAAAACATGCCCACTAGTACTGCCCAGAATTGAATGCCATTAAGGGATTCATTTATAGTACTTGACTAAAAGCCAAAGACAGCTTCAGAAAAATATTATTCATTGCTTGACACAAAAGCATTTCGAATAATGAGAGATAGTCTTGAATATAAACCTAGTTTTTCATTCTGAAATCTTTTTTTCTTTCTGTCTAAACTTCAACACCATTTTAAGGAAGTAAAGATCCTTTACTTCTCACTAAATTACACTTCTTATTTGAAATTATACAGTTCAGTATGAATTACTATTATACTCCTGAGAAAACCTATAGCAATTTCAATACAAGAACAAGTGCTGCATGATGAAAGCCAGTTAATAAATCCTATAAAACAACAAATGCTGACCAAGAAAAGGAAATGTTCCAAATATAGCATACCTCTTGAAGGTGAATAGTCACAAGAAGAAAGATTGACATGATAGCAATATAAAGAAACATCATTTAAGCATCAAAAGAATATTTGTGCAAAGGTTTAAGACTTCAAATAAAAAAGTTTGATATATTCTTCATTGTCATTTTGAAGAGTGCTATTTCTTGACAGATAGAGGGAGTTTAAAAAAAAAAAAAAAAAAGATACTGCAAACAGAAGATACCTCTCCCCTAATGCAGGAAAAATGCCAGGACTCACTCCCAGAGACTCAAGAGACTTGGTCCACAGAACTGTATACCCATGCAGAACAGTTCTGGCCAGTCCACACTCCATGCTGTAAGCCTGGCTCTACCTGGGGAACTGCTTGCCTAGCCAGCACAGAGCAAAATCTTTGCAGCAGTGAATCTGCTAGCCATGAGATGCTGTCAGCACTGAGGCCCTGTTCAGAAATGTGCAAAGAACACCTTTCTACATTTTCCCACTTATTAAAATAATAGAAGTAAGATTCATGTACTATTTTCACACTATTGGGCAACTACCAGAAAAGAAAAAGCATCTCATATCAGAATGAGATCTTTATAAATACTGGTTTTGGACTGCTGTCACCTCTCATGCAGTGAGGGAGACTAAGCTTGCATTTTTTTCCTGTAAATGAGATGTTTAAAATGGCTGAATGAAGCTCAGTCTAAGTCTGTCGTATCATAACAAAAACCTCACAGAAAAACAAAAATGGTAACTTTATCTAGGCACATACGTTGAAGGAAAAGTAAATGAGATGCCAAAGCACTAGTTGAGGAGACACCACGACTCTTCAAAACTAAAGGCATTTAAAAGTGAATTTGTGAAGTGTAGTTAAAGATATACAGTCCAGTTGTATTTTAAGATATTATCTCTCAGACTCTTGCATTTCTTTATATCACTATGTAAAAGTGATCTGTTAAAAAAAAAACAACCTTCCAATCCATTTCGTTCACCTTTCAACTCAGAAAAAAAGCACCAACTCACCTTCATTCTGTATATCATCACCTGTAATGAAAATTCTACAGCTCCTATATGTCTAATTGCTCACAACAGTACTGAACTCACATGAGAAAGTAGAATCCAGACCCTTCTTTGATTACAAGCTCTATTCTCATTAAAGGACTAAAAACAATACTGAAAGCTCAGTTTTGCCATAAAAAAATATACACGGGAAAAGATGAGCAGAATTTCAGCAGAAACATTTTACATTTGAGCAATCTGTTTGCCTATAATGATCTAGCTTCACAGGTGTAGAAAATACATTCTCAGTGCCTGAATTTCTGAAAGGAAGTAAAAAGTTGTATTTTATAAGAGTTTACACATAAGAAATGCAGTCATGGACATAACTTCCCATTGCTTCACTTTACAAGAATATATTTAAGATGTAAGAATGGATCTCCAAACTTGAAGACTTCATTTAATTCATTCACGTCACTCAAAACATCTGTTTGCAGTGCTACACACGCTTAGCTAAACTGTTCCTTGTAGGTTCAGATTAAAACCATTCTAATTGTATCTTGGAAATCATCTATTGCTGACTTTTAACACAGGTGAAAGCAAAATCTGGATCTTTCTATTTACTGTTGAAGATGACATCAGTGTTCTCATTTAGTTTTTCACCTCTCTTCCTGTTTTTTTGTTTTTTTGTTTTTTTTTTTTGCTTCAAATACACTATGGTTTTGATGACCTTAAATACTGTTGGTTTTTTTTTCACTTGGTAGAATTATTTTTTCTTTCAATGTTTGTACCCCTCAGCCTGCTGAGTTACATTAGACTGGGAAATGCCTTTTGCAAACAGAGCCCTACAGTCATAGACCTCACAGAATTAGTTCCCAGGCTTATAGTAATGGACTGATTTTAAGTTAATCAGTCACTCCAGAAACAGGGAACACTGAATAGTAAAATATACTTAAACAGCCTACTGCCATCAGCTTTATGTTATTGAATTATCAGGACATATGACCATAATTCCAAAACCAATTAACAGTGTCAGATGAGTTCAAGGAAAATTTACATTTCTGGCATGATCCACCAAATAAAACTTATTTAGTACACTAACTTGCTTTGCTCATAATAAGGGATTTGAAGTTAGAAAAAAAGTCTTCTATCTGGATTGGGATGAACAGGAAAAATTAACAAAGGATATGGGCACTTCATCCTCAAGAAAAAAAACTATCTTTTATTTAAATCCTACAGATGTTATACACAGCAATACAAAAGTCTGCCAGTTTTAAATTCTCTTATGAATGAAAATTTACCTGGTTCATTTTCCTTCAGAGTGATAAGGACTCATTCCTTCAGGATACTAAGGACTTACGAGCAGTTATTAAAATTTGTTCACATTACCAGACGTTAATGCTGCCATAGGTCTCTAAGTTCCTCTCAAAGTCCCCCTGTTAATGGAGCAGAATTTCCTGCTTGAATTCCACCTAGGTAGCATGTGGTGATCAGCTGGACTTTCAAACTCTGCTGTCTTTCTTTAGTGAAGCAGATAAATTTACTCAAAATGAGTGCCTTGATCAAAGATCCTGGTTATTTTCTTTATGATATTTTCTTTAGAAAGCCACCTACAACAATTAACTCTTCTTCTCCCCCTGCCCTAGCACAGTGTTGGCAGCAGATAAACTGGCCTGGAAGTGGAAGAATTCTCACAAAACAGCCACTGAAAGCATGCTAGGTCTGTGCGTGACAGCTGCTGCCCAAGCCGCAGAATAAAAAAAAAAAAAAGCAGAAAGGGAGCAAAACTCATCACTTTAATCCTTGACTATAGGGTAATTATGTGGTTTCTCAATCTCAGCCTAATTCCCGAAGGATCACCATAGCTGATAATAATTAGCATCTCTTTGACATTCTCAGCAGAGAGTCTCCTAAATGAATGGGTATTGAAATGAATGTGTCTGACTGATGTAGGCAATTCCTATAAAGTAGGATTAAGTCATTTCTGACAGGCAATTTAGGAAATACTACTTCTTTAGGAAATACTTACCTATGCTAAAATTATCCTCTATAATACACACATTTTGGACATAATTTTCACAAGAAATAGATCGTGTAGGTGACACAAAGATCCAAAATTATACACTGATATTTATGGTTTGTGCATATGCTTCAGGGAAAGTCACAGGAACATGTCACTATTCCAGTTTTATGAAAGTAGTAAGGATCATTCTCCAGCCTTTTTTTGTTCTACTTTGTATTTCATTCTTTGTATAACTTTGGCTATACTGCACTGTAATCCTCTGGGGCCTAAAGGCAGTTAAGTCTGTAGTTCTATAAATTCTCTGTCAGCCAGTTATTAACATTTATTTTTACAAAGAATATCTCCACGGGAAGCGTTTATGAAGACACATTTTAAAACAACTCCAGCAAAAAGTTTAGATCCAGCTATACAAAATTTATAAATTGTATCCAGTTCAGTACGGAAGTTTACATTTCACCCTGCTAGACTGTATTACCACTGACAATGTATATTAAGTCCTCTGCAAAGCCTATACTCTTTCTCACGTCACCCTCTCTCAAATTCATTTTACTTTTACAATTAAAATGTCTTTTTAATTAAAAAATATTATTTCAAACCTGTAGGAAAAATTCTCAAGTTTTAATAAAAATTTGGTTGACATGTGGTGTACTTCTCAATGCTTATTTATCTGAGAGTGCTCAACTGTCCCTAGCCCACACTGTCTTGAAACTAGATGGCAAAAAAAATCAGGCTAAATTTTACAAGCAAATAAAAATTGGGTTAGGATGAAAAAGTGTTTTTTGTGTATCAGAATATGAGAGGGGAAAAAAGGAATGAGTTTTCACAAATACTGATGAAGAATTTGAAGTAGCTCTTTAATTTTAATCATCAAAATCCTGATCCCTAACAGAAACTTTTCTTTTAAAAACACTTTGATACGGGATATTTCAATGAATCATATGTACTTTAATAGACAAGATGTTCATTTTCAATAATCCCAAAAAATGTACGTTGCTACAAATACTGTAGTAAAGTCATAATTCTAAGCAAGTGACTGGTTTTAAACACTGTCAAGGGTTATGATTTATCAGTGATGCAGAGTCCTTATACACAGCATATGAAGACATCTCCTGTTCCCACATATCAATACTTCACTTACAATGTGATAGTGAAAGCTTTACAATATTCTTAAAAATCCTTTGAAGTGAGTCACAGGTAGATGCTTAATTAAGAAGTGGTGAAAACTAAGAGACTGCTTTTGCAATATCTAAGGCCTACAAATGATTAAGTTGCCTAATTTTTTATGGGTGCTTGAGAGAATCAATGGCACTGCTGGTGATTCAGATGCTGCTGTGGCTTTTGACTGGCCAAAGGCAGTTCAGTAAAGAGTTAGGCTGCTCAGCAACAGCATGCTCCAGCCTTTCGGTATTCCTCTGGAAGTCCAGATTTATTATGTGCAGTTTTAGAAATGCTTTTCCATCTCTTGCCCTCAAATCATTTTGAAATCTGTACTGATGCTGCCTGGTGAATCTCATTTCTGTGCACCATGCTTGGACGTGCAGTCATCTAGCATGCCAGTGCATCCCAGTTCAGGCGACAGCATTTAAAAAGTCTTCATCTGTAAAGGTTTTGATGAGCTCACCATCCTGGGTGTGACTATTCACTGCAGTCATTCTCTGGCGTCCCTGGATGTCCTATTTGGATCATCTGTACCACCCAGGGTGGAGGTAGAAGGCTTCTGAATAGCATTCCCAGGAGATATTAAACAACATGCAGGTCAAATAAACAAAACAACAAATCAGAGAGATGGAAGAATTAAAAATATGAAGCTAAGAAAAGCTTTGGAAAAAGATTTCTGAGCTGTGATCCTTCAGTTCAATGTGATATAATTGGAGCCGAAAGTAATTTTTCACTAAGCATGTAAAACATACACCTCTTGACTGAAATTCCACCCAACACTGGCATCACTGCTGCTCTGCTAAATGTTTCTGGTGTCTACAGCTAATGTTGCCAAGTCCACCCAGCTGATCCCAGCCCTGGCACTGACAGTGTTGAGCTTCCAAACACCACTTCGAGGTTATCCTGTAAGTCAGACAGAACGTCTTATTGTGCCAAATCCCTAGCTGTATGGAACCAGACATTTCCAACAGAACAATCTGAATTACAGTCATTATATTACTTATTTACCAACTTTAGATCAGTAAGAGATTTTTTTGTTAAGAGACCACTCTACCAACTTTTATGCAGAATGGTCATCTGTAATGCTGTTTAGGATTTGTGTGTAAAATATAGATGGTTTAGAAGACCATCATCTTGACACTCTGTTTTTTGTTCACAGAGGAATGACAATGCCAGAGAGATCTATCTGCTGGGTGCTGAAGGCAGTCTTCGAAAAACAGAAGTGCAGACCAAGGTCATAACCTACATAATGACCTGAAGTTGCACCACAGTGCTTTGAAATAGCTGGAGCTTAGAATTCCATACCATGGGAATGAACTCTTTTGCCATTAAACAATTTTTGAGGAAATCAATACAACTCAAGGGAAGCTACAAGCTGCAATAACTCTGGAAATTGTACGTTTTCATGGTGCTGGATTTTACATTGAATAAATTACTAACCTCTACCAATAACTGTATTGTGTAGTATCTTCCACGCTACTCTCAGATTTTTTTTCAATTGTGTTACAAATTCCATAGCTGGAGGGTATAGGTGTTTTTGCTTCAGGTTAATTAATGGTGGAAAAATCTAAAATAAGAATTTATATTTAAATGTGAACTTTGTCTGCACATAGTTTAGTACACATTAGTAGTGTAGTACAGTAAAATCTACATAAAGAAGATATTCAGTTCAGAAGCTATTTTGCCACTTATGGTATTTACATAGCAACATTAATAATATGTAGCTCTATCTGTTCTGTTTGAGAGACAAGATGGATTTCAAGCTTCAAAGTTATTACTCTTAAGAGTTTATACTAAAAGTGACACAGGCACTATGTCTCTTCATAAAGATATGTTTTTAATCGCAGAACCCCAAAACAGCTACAAGTAAAAGTGTCCTTATATGCAAACATACATAATTAATGACTGGATAAAGCATAATCATTCAAAATTTTATCCTCAGAGGAAAAACACTGAGAAAGCATTAGAGAAATAAAAAGGAAATAAAGCATCCTCTGTAGTTTACATAGTGGTTTTATACCACTATGCCAAAGATGCTTATATACTTAGAAAATTACTAACATGCCCTTTACATCTAATTCCCCAATTTTACTTCTGTCTGTGCTCAGGGCAACTAAAAGTCACAGTCGCTACCAGCTGTTTTGGAGTTAATATAAGTTTATTTAATTTGATAAAGCCCCCAGGAAACATTTGTTACTGATTACACGTTGATGCTCAAGTTATCTTTGGTTACCTACCTGTGGATGAAATCTCTGAAATACGTACGAAGAATTCAGACTTAATCTCTAATCCTCAACACCTGCAGTCTTCTGGCATCCCATACTGCAAAGAGGTTTCTAAGGATCAAAGTTATTCAGTGTACAGGGTTTTACACTACAATCAGGAGGACAAGGAATCTCTTCTTGATCTTACCAATAGCTTGATGAAAATCAGTGATTCAGTTCCAGTGTGTAAGAAGCAAGCAATGTTTACTTGATTTTGTAAAATACCTTGGTGCTGAGAAATAAGGAACATACAAGCCTGGTCTAAAGAATGGAGACACCTCTGTAAACACAGAAGCAGATAAGAGGCAGTATTACTACAGAAACTTTCTGGTAATTCCAGTAAAGCACAAAGGTGTGCACTGCTCACTCTCCTTGATCTAGGTTGTGTGGTATGGAGGCATCTGACAGACATGCCACACCAGCACAGACAGTACAGCCAGCAGAGGGTGAGAGCTGTGTGCAGGGAGATGAGAGTGCAGGAACACTGGGAGGTGAATCCTCTGCAGAAGAATTGCTGAGTTCTGGAGAAGGAAGGCATGACAACCCATCTAGTTTGGTCAAAAGACACCAGTCATGAATAAACTTGGCATCTAATGGCCTGGTGAGCCAGTCCAATGGCCAGCAAGATTCCTCAGCGTGAAAAAAATCTTGTAATAATCTACCTATCAATGATGACAGAAGGGAGCTGAAAGAATTAAGTCTAATTAACATAAATCCAACAGTACTGCTGACAGGATCAAAGGTCATATCACTATTATGAACAGTGAAATTAAGAAGAAGAAAAAAAAAACCTCACGAAGATGAAACTGCCTGAAGTATTCAGTGTCTTGAATAATGAACTGAAATGCTGAGAAGTTAGATATGAATCCACAAGATATTAGAGTAAAAACCTATGCTTTGCTTTAGCATACCCTTCAGTGATGACTACTGAAAATTTTCAGTGAAGCCTGTAAGATTTGGTACTGCCTTCTTTTCTATCTTTTCACCTTTCCTTTTTCTCACTTTAATAAATTTTGAGAGACAGAATGAGTGTACTGAGGTGAATGATAAAAGGTCCCAGCCCAGAAAGTGACTACACAAGGCTCCCAGCAGAATTACAACAAGACTCCAAATCCTTTTCTTCTGAAAGATTGTTTCATGAGAAGTTGGTGCTTTTTCTAATAATCTTGCTGCAGAAGTGATTTCTAGAATATTTATGTCATGCAATTTTGTATTCATATGACTTTTGCCTAAATTTAGTAAACTTTAAATGTTATTTCTATTGTATATATTTTTTCTCATCGCACAATCAGTAGGTACACTTGCAAGTTCTGGCACGCATTTTTTAATGTTTGCTATGAAACAAGAAGGCTGACCTGAGATGTCAAATGTCATTCACCAAGAATAAAGTTATATTTACAACATTTGTTTCCTGGAATCATTTATTTCTATTGAAATTAATATAAAACCCACACTAAATCAAAGACCTACTGTGACTATTACCTAGAAATTGCTGTTACTTAGCTGCTTTTTTCATACACTGTTCCTGAAAGGCTTTTCATGCTGTGAATTTAAAGACAGCATTTAAGATGTCATTATGGCATATCTTTATATACAGCTGCCATTAAGGTCTTATAATGGATTCAGAAATGATGAACATAGAAGGCACACGTGTCTCAGTCAGACATGACATTAACGTTTTTATGGCAGATGCATTGGTACAATTTCAATCAACATCACAAGATAATTTTGCTGTGGAAAATGCTACAGGTAATTTTGGCTACTCTAAGAGGTTCTGAGAACATACTTAAACAAATTTAAAGATCTCAATCAGTACCTTGAGAGCAGAAATACATTAATATTTATTATAACACTGAACAGTGTTCTTGGAATCTGATAAAGATGATGTTTAAAGACATTAATATATGGCTAACAAAAATTTATCAATTAACTTGTTTTAATCAGAATAGAATAGGCTGGTTTAACTCATCACAACTTCTATTTATATTTAGAAGCTTTTAAACACTTAAAACACAGCCTGTAAGACATACACATAGCACAACTTCAAATTTTATTAATCATTTATTTTTCACTGTGAACAGATCATAAAACTTATTATTGGACTCAGGACTCGTGTTTACATTCTGGCCCAGGCTGTTTTTTGTTATCTAGTCTCTGGACATCTGCAAAGCTCTACTGATTTGGCTAGGCAGTGCATGAGTGCAAAGGTCACCACTAACAGGTCACAGTTGAAGATGTAGTCAAAAAGGAGCACATCTTCATGAAATTGTTGATCAAACACATTCATGTTGACAAACTGAAAGATATTCAGGGAAATTTCAAAGGGCAATGATGAAAATGAATGGCAGAAGACTGGCAAATAGCTTGGCTCCACATTGGTCAGCCAATTGAGATACATGGCCAGGATGCAAGATGAAGTAATTGTGTGGTATTATGGTAAATCACAGCCAGACTTGCTATAGAGAACTGCCTTTGCTCCCTGTGATCTACTAACTCTGAGATGGTCTTTCCATATGGCAAAAACTCCACTCCAAAGCAGAAAAAAACAGGATCCTGCCCTGAGCTGTAACAGAGTCACCTGTATCCTCCCCTAGCAGCCAGTATGGCCAAGAGTGACCATGCAAATTATTTATTAAAATGGGAATGACAGATTGTTGATTACCTTGTACCTTACCAAGTACACCCACTTGATAACACAAAACTGTGTATGTTCAAGTCCAGGAAACAAGCAAGTTTCTTCTGATGAAGACTCTTACTGCTAAATCTATCTGATACTCACACCAGCCTTCTGCAGCATGCAGCAACAAGAGAAATTACTTAATGGCAGATTGTGCTGGCAAAGCTTACGTTAGTTCCCTTATTACTCCCACAATATGCAGTGATTCTAAAAAAAAAAATGGAGTATCTATACATGGGGAGAATATATTGTTGCTTAGTGTTTTAGGAAAGCTCAAAAAAATCTATAGAGAAGCAGCTAAGATTCTTCTTTATTAAATACATTTCAAAATCTCATTACACTGAGAAACTCTTGTGCATCTTTGCTACCAAAAATTAATTTAAATTATAAAGGCCTTGTATAGATCTGAACACTTCCTGACATTTCTCCTAACAGCCACTCTAATGATAAGGTGGTTACCTTATGAAAAGTAATACAGTCTCTCTGTAACTAAAGAGAGCTTGGAGAAAACATGATTTACATACATAATCCTTTCCCCACTGAAATATTGAGGTTATCAGAAGTGCAATACAGAAAATCAGTGAAGGATGAGAACCAAATAAATCTCCTTTATGTAAGCAAAAAAATGGGATGTGTGTAGATCTTTCAGTCTAAGTGCAAAGAAAGACAGAGAGATTATTTCATTTAAGAGGAAAATTAACTTTAATCATCCATGAAACAAAAGAGGCGGGGAAAAGGCAGTACGGCAACATCTACCTTATGAGAGAGCTGAAAAGGCATCCAAAAATTAATTCAGAAATGGCAATGACAGATTAACCATGGGTTCTAAAATCTCCTTCTAAAGATGCGGTAATAAATAACATACGTACTCCTTCACATTAAGAAAAAAATAATCGGAATGCTAGAAACAATGGAAAATTTACAAACCGATCTATGCTAAAAAGAGTTTTTTTTTCCTTTGACAGCCTGCTACAGGAAGAAAAAAGAGACAAATCACCATGATATAAGCCAGACTTTAAACTATAGCAATTAAATACCATAAAGGTTGATGTTTTCAAATAAGGAATGCTGGTGGGTAATTTCTAGCAAAATCTGCTTACAATATTAGAAATCACGCATGACTTTCTGAAGTAAAAAAAAAAAAAGAAAAACATATTTTGGGCTACAAAGATGTACAAAATTAGGTTCACAAACAGTAATATCAGAATGAGGTCACTAGTTTAAGTGGCTGATGTGTAGGTTGACAGGAAGCTATAAAAAGATTCTATAAGCAAAAAATTACTATTTTAATCTCTTTCCAGGAAAAAAAAAGGAAACTTAAAACAGAGAAGAATCTTGGGAATCATATTTTGTCACATTACAGACCATAGCTTACAATTACTCCAGCCATCATATGAGTACTATATCATTCGACAGTGTGATCCTTAAAATTATAGCACTGATATTATCAATAGCATTAGATTTCTTGCCTTTAACTAATATTACTCTCAACCATCTTAATACTCATCTAAACATTGTTTCAGAACCTACGATTTTCTTTGAATGCAATGGATTAATCATTATTTGATTAGTATAGTTGACTTGAAAAAAAAATTCACCACTTCCAAATCAGACATTTAGAAGTGTTTTCTTTCCCTGTCTGCTCACATTTAACCAATGAAGCCTTCACAGTACTGCCCTCAGTCTGACACTCACTGGTTCTGGCTGTTATTTTGGCAGCAGTCTTCCCAGATAACCAGCTCTGATTAGACTCATGGAGCAAAATACTATGCATAAGAGCAAATACATCAGAATAAAGTTCAAAAGCGCAGGAAGATTCATGTAATCCCTGCCCATGCATACCCTGTTGTGAACAAGACTCTCTTTGTTGATCAAGAAAAAACACATTAAAACATCCAGGACTGAGTATAAAATACTAATGTGAATAACAGCTGTTAAGATGACTAACACTTTTATTACATATTCAGAATTGAACACTCTGGCCAGAAACTGAGCCAGAATAAACCAGAATAGCCCCTCTGGAAGTTAATGGATCTATAATGAATTACACCAATTGAGAATTCAGTGTGTTATTCTGAGATGCTTTGCTGGCGAAATACACAAAACAAAGAAAAAGACTAATTGTATGCCATGCATGAGCAAGGACTTTTAAAATTTTATTTCCTGAAAAGGCAGATGAATAATGATTACCTGATAAACAACTGGAATCCTTCTTGACTTTTTTTCCTATTAAAAGTATATAGTAACTATTTTAAAAGAAAAAAGTATGCTAAAAGGTTTATAGTAGATTCTTCTTTTTCCCCCAGAAGCTCCAAATTAACAAGGTAAAAATCATCACCCTGCCTATCCCATCAGACACTCAGTTTTATGGTGTTAGCACAGCTCACCTATCCCAGATTTGAAGTTCTCTTTCTCATAGCAAGTCTTTCTCAAACTGGAACAAAATGAGCTGCATGGCCAGATCCACCCACAAAGGTCATTCCCAGTGGCTGCTGAGGTCCCAGCTCATGCAGCTAGCTGCTCTCCTGCATGGATGTGTCTCAAGACAGCCATTTCATGAAAAGGGTATTACTGCATATCTTGTTGATCTACTCCCAGTAGCCTTCAATACTAAAAAACGTGGTATTTCCTCTAAAACTACTACTTTTTGCAAATAACAAAAACTTTGCTGATCTTATTATCTAGGGATATCTACAGAAAATAAAGCTGTTCTCTCTTTACCAGAAATTGTGCTCAGGATCTTCCTTACCATAGATCACCACGTGAGCTCAACAGTTCAAAATGCTGCTTTTTCACAGACAGGAATTCTACAGTTTCTCAGGTTTGAGTGCAACAAGGACACGATTTCCAATGAAACAGTGCCACAGATTTAAGTAGCTGTGTGCTGTCACTTCTGAATGGCAGCAGCACCAGAACAAAGTCACCCTGACAGCAACACACCAGAACGCTAGCGTGAAGGGCCTGTGTTGTTCTGCTTTCTGGTTTGCTATCCCAGACACTGGATACAGTTATATGACACAGGTCATTGTTAAAACACTCTCACAGAGGTACAGGGTCAGGAATGACTGAAACTCTGGCTACTGTCAGCAAATGAGATTTCACTTTTCTTCAGTGCTAGAGAATTATGGCAAGCCATACTAAAGAAACGGGAATGAATTGGGAAAGAGCTTACACTCAAAGGGGTGCCACTTTTTCCCATCTGATATGGCAGGTTGTAAAACAACGACACGGAAACAAAATATCACCTGTTTTCCCACAGCTCCTTGACACAGAAAAACAGAGCAGTGCAGAGTGAAGCAGACAGGCTGACCACCGCCAGGCTGGAAAAAGAGCTGCAAAAGAGCATCCCCAGCCTGCACCATGAGCTCCTTGTCTTGCCTCCAGCTAGGTGGAGATGGGGATTGTGGGTTTTTCCATCATCTCCCAGTGTGGTGCTGCTTGACCCATGCCAGCTCCTTTGCTTCCAGCTGAGCACAGCCCTGATGGCAGACAAGTTCCTGTCCAGTGGAATTGACAGGCTTGTTATTTTAAGGCAACTTTTGTGTTGATCACGCAGAGAAAATTCCCCCCAGTAGGCCAAAGATAGAGCCCTACTATGGCTTTAGCTTTAGAAAACTATTTAAATAATATACTTCAACCATAAAATACAAACACATCCTTATCTGGATGCTCAGTGTAGCTCTTCAATATCTGTCACTTCAAAGTACACGGGAACACTTACAGAGTTGGCCTTTTTTTGTACATGAAAGTACCCTTAAATTCCCTAAACACCAGTCAAGCCTCACAAGCAAGGCACACACCGAGGAATGACACGCTACCTAGTGCGGGGTTACGGCATCTCTCCCGTCATTACTTACATTGTCTTAGGGTGTAAGCACGGAAACAGTAAATCAGCTCCTCTCCTGAGCTCTCCACAGCTTTACGGCTACCTCTCCCCAGAGACCCAGCATAAGGCAGACAAAAGCTCCCCCCTCTCAGGACACAACAGGAATGATGCTCCTTCTCAAAGTAAGGTGGAATTTTCACCTCTTATTTTCCTAGGTTATTAAAATTTAATTATGCCACAAAGCTAGTCAGGAAGTACTCAGATATTTAAACATCTTTTCGATGTTAATGTGCCTAGATACAGGTTTCTTTCACCAGGCATTTCCTAAAACAAATGCTATAACCAAGTACAAAATAAAACATCACTGAGCAATCCAACAGCATAGAATGTAATATAATTCATTCACAGAAGCACTGATAGGAGGCCGTTTACAATTTAGACCTTGTGGATGCCTTCTGAAAGCAACTGACATCAAATCTCACTATTTCATTTTAAGGAAAGCTTGACAGAACTGATAGCCTTAAAAAATTCCAAATTGCGAATCTTCTCATTCCTGCCACATTTCACAGATAAGAGACACTTCATATGATAGGATTCACAACTGTGATTTCACCCTTGGTCTGATGCAGTCAGGCCATCAGGCTGCAATAGCTGGGGTCAGCTGCTCCGTATAATGGTTACCCGTGCAGCAACACCTTTCATTTCATTCTCAAAAAATTGGTTTTGATGCAGGCAGGTGGGAAATGGAAGGTCATACTTCCACCTTTTATGACTCACCTCCATCTCAGATCACAGAGAACAGGCAGATGTATTCATGTCACAAGTACCAGAAGTTTTTACTGAGTTCTTGGTGGCCAGAAATATCTTTAACATCTCCTTAGAAGCTAAAAGCGTCACGAGTTTCTTGAAAACATAAACTAGAAATTCCAGGAGGAAAACAGCTCTCTATTCTCCACTTTGATGAAAAGATAAATTATTCTCATATGAAGAGTTTCATCTGCAAAATAGGAGCTTATCTCTCTTGGGAAACTGAAGGTGATGTGTATTTAATTTTCTTCTCCATCCTGGGGGCAACTTGACCTTGTTTAGTGATTTGTTAGTATTTTCACATCTGACAAACACTTGGCAGAACAAGTTCCTGAATTTCTAGTTTAATGATATTTTTAAGCATGGGGGGCATTAACAAAAGTACAAAAAAAAAAAAAAAAAAAAAGGCACTACATGCAAGAACAAATGACAGAAACACACTGTAGCAATTGAAAATGCACTTAATCTAAAAGTCCATCCACATTTTACATCTATCCCTTGGATCTGCTGGAGCGTGACCAGAGGGCTACAAAAACGTTGCAAGGGATGGAACACCTCTCCTACAAGGACAGGTTGAGAGCGGGGGCTGTTCAGCCTAGGGAAGAGAAGGGCCTTTCAGTGAAGGTGGGCTGTGAGAAGGAAGGGGACAGACTCCTTAGCAGGGTCAGTTGTGACAGGACAAGGGGAATGGGTTTCAAACTAAAGGAGGGGACATTTAGATTGGCTAGAACAAAAGGCACTTCAACTCCTATGGCTCCATGCTACTGCATACAAACTGCAGTAAACTGATCATTTCAGTAATATTTCTGAAAACCCACCACTTGGTTTTTCCACGCCACTCTAACACTCTGAAGACAGGAGTCTTCGCCAGTGTAAATCAGTGAAAAATCACCACTCATTTACCTCAGTGCATGGCGATAACCATTCAGCCAGGGTCCTTGACTTAAGCTGGGTGCTGCATCCATATGATAACTTACCTGTTAGCAGCATAAACTCATTTTAAAGAATAGGGCTAAGGTATACCAGTTAGAATTTTCTCTTTCAAATCAAGGTAGCCTGCAACATTTGAGTTGGTCATTTTCGCTGAACAAAACTGAATTCAATTCAGAAACAGTTTACCAGCAGCTTCAGTTGGAGGATAAACATCATGCTTTTAACCTCCCACAGAATCGCTTCTCACTGAACTGCCTCACAAACACACCCTCCTGTTTTGTAGGGATGTTTATTAAGCACACCTTGCTACATAGCCGGAAACAAGTGAGTGCTAGGAACCGTGACTCAGATTTGCAGTTGTCAAATGAGGAAATCGGGGAACTGTGTTTTCAGGCAGCCTACAATCTGCCTCAGTTAAAGCAAACTGTGAATATGTGACAGACCTTCGCCAAGGATCGAGATGAATAGAATGTTTTAAATGCTAATTTGAACGAAGGAACAGTGTTTGAATAAGCTGTGGATGAGGATTCATCTTTGAATAGAGACAAAAGCTGATGCCAAGCAACTAATCCACGTGATGATCTAAGGCAAACAGATAGGCAGGAGATTTTGTAAAATGAAAGCTCTTGTTGCCGAGCTTTGTTTAGAACTGCGGCTACAGGCAAAGTGACCTGTTGTGCCGTGTTGCACTTATATTCCAACAAAAGCAGCCAGGTAATAACCACAGACATTGCAGACCTACAGATAGTTCTATGTTAATGATCTTACGGTTAATTTTTAACATAAATGGGCAAACATATCCTGTGTCCTGCACCAAGTATCCTGTTTGTAACATCTTTTTTTTTTTTCTTTTGTATACCAATGTTTTCTTTTTTCTTTTTTTTCTGAAAATCCCTAGAAAAAATTCTGCAAAGCTTTCACATCAAAAAAATCCAAAATCATAGAAACCCAGGACAAATACTCTACTTAAAAAAGAATATCCAGTGAGTCATAAAATGTAACTGATGTGGAGAAACAGCAATTCAGTAAGCTATTCCAAATGTAAGCTGTTCAAAACGGTTCTCCCCTTTGAACTCTCCCTCTTAATGCACATACTCCTGCAATTAGATTCTCTAGCATAAAATTTATTCTAATACACTCTAATATATGAATGCATATTGGCTATCTGCTTCATTTACATTTCCTCTGGCATACACTGATCTAGGATGCAAGAAGCCAGCATCTCTCAGAGGGGTATTCCAAATCTCCTTTTAGCAACAGCACATACTCCTTCCATATCTCCTGAGCCATGGGAAGTGCTAAGTGGCTTTATACTGTGCACTGCCTTTTCACATCTTAAGGAAAGAATAAAACAGCAGCAAAGCTTTCATTTCCATCAAATATCATGAAGTCTTGTTTAAATCAAAAGACTGCAAAAACATGTATGTTTTGATGCTTTAAGCAGGAGTGATGAGCTACTAGAGAACTATTTAGTTAACAGTACTGTTTCCAAGAAAGACCAAGTTTTCTGTGTCACTAAAGAAGTTAATATTTGTTGAGGTGCAATGAAGTAAACTACTCCCAAGGATGGAAAATACTTCGCTTTGAACGTAAATTTTCATGTATTTTCTTTTAAATTACTCTAAAATCTTCAGCAAATAAGGTGCATACACATAGCATGAAAATGCTTAATGTTACTTTAATTTTGTTTTATCAGCTGAGAGTGCTAGAATTCCTGTACCACCCTTACGCAAGAACTACAGGAGGTTACAAATGAGGTTAACTACTCTGCCTTACATGGTGCTTCTGAACCTCATCCTTCCAAAGCCTTCCAAATTGCCTGCCTCATATGTTTCCCAGGAAGGGTCTTAAGGAAATTGTTGGCAATCAGATATTCATGACCTGACCCTTCTCTCACAGGAACCTAAGTAATGAGTATCCTTGTGAGAATTCGAGTCATGGCTATAGATTAAAAGAATCATTTTCTTCTGACTGAGACAGCAGCTCACAGAGCCTAAACAAGCTGTGCTTTTCCCTTACTGACTTGGAGATAGCTGCAACTTACAGGATTAGCAGATGGAAATCTAGGGACTAACCTGTACTAGCAGAGACAGTAGTTTACTGAGACAAACAAACCTGGTAGATCAGAAGTCTCCATTACTGGAACAGAGTTGCGCACAGCAGCAAGAGCAGCACCCTCCCATAGCTCCAGTCTTTCCCCTCTTTAAATAAGTAAATTCCTTACAGTGACAAACATGAATTTACTGTTGTGAATGGGTGAATTAATGACAATGCTGTAAGCAAAAAAAGTTTGATGGTGAGAGGACAATGAGGAAACAAAGAAGGGAAGGCAGGAGCTGTGATAAAAATTAAACAAAATGCTCCCCTGATTTACAACAAGGTGGTGGTGAATATAAACCAGTACTTTTTCTGTTAAAAGCATACCTAGCAGGGATTCATCCAGTACCAGCAGGTTTTCCTAGTCTACAAACCTGAGAAACAAATCCAAGGAATAAAACTTGCATCAACACAGAACACTGGAGTAAAGCTCAGTTTTGTATTGTTTAGTCTCTCCTTATTTTCCTACACACTAAATTTTTCCCACCCAATGCTGCCTCCTTGACTTGCATTCACTGCTCTCCCAGTTCACAGAAGTTTCAGCATATTATTGTTATTCTAGCGTACTCTGGTTGAATGCAATCACTTTCCAAGTCATCAGCTAATGAATTTACGAAATCACGTAGGTTAGCTTTGTCATTCTTGAAATTTAAGATTATTTGTGATGATCACAACTGCTGATAAGGTGACTGCTCAGGTTCTCTTTTTTTTCCCTTCTGTGCTACAAAAATTTAGTAATTTATAAAAATAAAAAATGTGACCATCAATCACACATCTCAAAAATAACAAACAAAAAACCTAAACTAAACAAAGAAATGCTCTTGCACTAAAATGGGAGGCATCTGAGATAGGCATAGTAAAATGATTTTCTGCCATGGATATCAATACTGCAGGCTAATTTATTTTGGTTTTGTTTTTCAAAAAGACTAAGGCAGATATCCGGTTAAAAGGGATAAGAAATAACCAGTAATTTAAAATGTTAACTATACTCTCCACACACTCCATAATGCTAGTACGTATAAACATATGCTAATGTACATTTCTTCATTTTCATTTTGCTGATTTTGAACGTAGCCAGAAAGAAAACCAAAACATTTAAAAATAGGTACCCATTCTAATTTATATTTAGCTACCCAACTCTGTGCATAAATTCACAGAAGAACGGCAATAGAAGAATTGAGCAGCTCACTAAGCACCCCAACATTCTTTGCATGAAGAGAGTAATGGTGTGCCTCCTTTTCATGTGCTCGTAGAATCAGTAATGAACATAAGTTATAAATGAGTTGTTAAAGATAATTTTGTAAAGTACAAAGGAAGAAAGGTCAGCATATTGACTCTGGGGATAGCTGATTGGGAAAAATTTAAACGAGCGAGGAACACAAAGGAAGGCCCAGTGATTTCAGTACGATGATTAGTCTCAGGTGTTCATGATCACACCTACTAACTGCTATCTCACACTAGTTAAGATGTGTCACCAGTTAAGACATGTGAATTGGGGATGAAAAGTTCAGAAGATCATTTCTCTGATACTATGTTTATTTAAACCTATCCTTTATTAAGAAAAGTTAGGTCTTCAGTTTCTAAGACAGAAGAGTTATATCCAGAACAAACAAACCTAATCATCATTTTATATGAATATGTAGGTATCAGGGATTTAATCTAATTACAGTACAAATAACCATGTTTTAGAACATGAAATTAGAACATGATTTAGAACATACCACAAACTATTAGAGAGGTTTATTTTACACCTTTCTTCCTATACATAAAGCTCTGAATCTTGTGAATTTACTGTTGGCTATTTACAGAAGGTGTGAGGATCTAACATTTATGCATGTCTTACGAGAATTAAATAAATAAAACATATAAATAGCTGTGTAAAGGGAAGAATTTGTAAAAACAAGGAAGTACATGCTCCCTCTGTTCTCCATCAAATTAATAAAAGAGTAGAAGGCAGAGTTTATCAGTTTATCATATTTTCGATTAGGCATCTTTCCCATTAATTTATATAGTAAGTCAAAAAACTACTAAGATGATGCTAGCAGCTTCAGTTTTGAAAACATCTCTTTCCTCCATCAGGTCACACTTGAATAAGCTGTCTCTCAGAGTGTGTAACATAACATCTCAAAGACAGACTTTTTAAATAATATCTTCTTAATGAGTTAATTTTGCCTGTTGTAGAAAAAGGAGCATAAATCAACAAGCACTTTGAAAACAAACAGAATATAGTTAATAATAATGATTATAAAAATAATACAGTAATAATTAGACTTCATTTATCTACTGTCTCTGTATTCCTTTAAAGCCATTTTTGCCTTTCCCACTAAGATTTTACAAATGCACAATATTTTACTTGAAACTTGTATAGGCAATGTATGTAGCGTTATGCCAACTGAAGAAACCTGTTCTGAGAGAGAGCCTTTCATCATAAAGATGAAAAGGAGTTTCTCAGCTTTCCAGTACAATGCTCAACAAAATTGCTGTCCAAGAAATCTAGCATTGTGTGAAACTTTTTCTGTGAATTTGTCTATAGAGATTTATCAACTAAAGCACCTTGTCCTAACACAATTTTATGTCCCTATGCCAGTTCACTCTCAATCACTTTTAAACTGATCTATGTGCTACTTTTAGAATAAAAACTAAAGGATAAATGGGAAGTGATTTGTGACAGAATCTGTCACTTGAGATGTACTTAAACAATAACAATGCCCAGTAAAACAGTGGAGATAAAAGAGAAAACAGGGAGGGAAGAAGGAGAAAATAAAACTCCCACACAGCAATCTGTGGTATTACATTTATAAGTTTTAGCCTCCAGAGCAAAAGGATTTCTTCCTTCTTAATCGAAGTCTTTCTTAAGGACAAAAAAGATAAAAAAAGACCTTTCCTAATCTTATTCTACACAGTAGGAAGTTTTTTAAGTTTCTGCAGGTGTGAATTAAGTTTCTAGTCAAGTGCTTATGCGATATCAGGATACAAAAATTGGCTATATGAAGCATACCCAATTGGAGAAGCCAATTCTTCAATCTACCAGAGATCTGCCAGAACCAGAGTAAAGTCTGGTTGAGAAGAAGTCAAGTAAAATCAAGTTAAATTAAGTAAAGAAGCATACTTAAACCTGTACAAGAATAAATCATGGGAATTGCCATAGGTTATAGCACAATCTTCAGTATCCCAGCTGTTAATCAAGATACACTCCTTGCAATGTCAAATAAGACACAGTGATACAGATAGGAAGTAATTAAGAGAGTGTTACACAGGTAGCCTGAGTAAATGCCTTTCCAGCATTTTGCTAGAGGGACAACATCATCCAAAGTTCAGAACTGGAAGCTTGTTGCCGTGCATAAATTTAATATAAGTAAAAAGCAGTGTCACCACCAGCCATGACTAAACGCACATGAAGCATGATGTATATAATCTATAAATATTAAAATGACAAGAGATGTTTTCAATTGTGCACATAGCCAGAAGTTTCAAGTTATGCCAGCAAACTTAGCTTGAATGTTGCTGCTTGCTGAACACAGAATTCTCAGGTCTGTAAGAGTCAGCAGCCAGCATCCGGGCTTTGTTGGCTGCCACTGATAGGCAGTCTATTCAATAGATGAAGATAAGACTCTTTATCCAAATGTTCGGGGTTATAGAAACCCACTATCAGTACTCCTGCAGGAGCTATTTTTCTCAAGAACCAATACTTCCCTTTGATGAAAGGACATTTCTCCACGAGCTGATACTGCTAAAACCAAGACAAATTCTTCTTAAGTATGTCCATATTTCCAAGTGAGAAAAGAACACAAACATATTGTGTTATTATCATATGAATTGTTTTATTTGATTTCTATATAATATGAAGAAACATTAAAAGATTTTGATGCCTTGCCTTCCTCTCTGAATTACCTACATTGTAAAGTCATTCAGCCACAAAAGCAAATACCAGTCTTTGTAAATGTCCAAGAAAACTATCATGAATAAATGATGTGAACTGAACACAAAATAAAAAATGTCCATTAAATTAGACATGATAAGAATGTATGCTAAAGACAGACCATAATACAATAAAAAACATCAGAAATAAAATAAAAAGTCTCTGTCTCTGTATTACCTTTCCAGAATAACACCCAAGAGGGAAAATGAACCTCTGCCTGTACCTTCATGTAAACCAATTTATGACCTGCAGCTCTAAGAATTTTTTAAAGCAGGTATGTGGCATGAGTGCATAATGAATCTGTGTGGTAAAATGGTTTCACCAGCAGGTGTGGCATATATATGAAAATAAAACAATGTTCTTATTGTATACTGCATTCTATTATTTCTATCTTCTGTAGTACATGTACTGAAGCATATTTTGGCAAAAGAATAATAATTATCACTAGTTCTTTAAATACAACAGATCCCCAAAAGACCACTATGCTGGATATTAAACAAATGCGTACAGAGTCCCTGCTCTAAGAGCACAAGAACAAACAACATTGTTAGAATGGGGATTAACACAAGAAGGTTACTGATGACTAGCAAAAGTTTCCTATTTACTTGATAAGCAGTCGCTTTTTAACTATTTACTGAAGGAGGATAAAACAGAGAAGGGGTATCAGTAGCACTATTCCAGCACTACTAATGCTCTGGTTTCACAATTGATGAATTACATACTCATCCCCCGTGTGTTGAAACAGGTCCTCAGCAGCTCACGAAGGATAGAAAACAAAGAAAGGGTCATATTGAAATAACGCTGTCTGGCAGATGGTCAAATTACAGGATTTTGCAAAGGAAACCTGTATCAGAATGTGCATGTCCAGTGAAAAAGTGCCTCGAGCCACAGAATTTATGTCCAGCTCGTCTCTAATTGCAGCCTATTTCATACACGTCAGATTGATGTGAAATATGAGTAAGAACAGAAGGAGGCTCTGCATTGCCTTTACGTGTCCCATAGGAACACATCAGTACCCACACAGATACAATGAGATTTTGTATCTATGTCTTATTTTTTTTTCTAATGCTGCTTAGTAATTTAGGCTCTCAAGTCATAGCAAAGTACAACACAGTTTCAAGAGAACGAGAAGGAACATCAGAACTATAGCAAGCTGAGTACAAACATATAACTGGTGTGGTTCCTTAGGTGGAAAACCTGTTTATTCATGGAAGAACATAAAACTAATAAACATACAGCTTCATTAATGGAGGTTTTTAAAGATGATTGGAACTTCAGGTTATTTGTTCATGTGTGCAGGGATATACAAAACCCAAAGTAAAAATATATAGTAATTCCACCCAGCTCCAGATTTATAATACTGTGCTATGTAAACTATTTTTGTTATTATCTGGGGAGACAAAATACAACAGTATCCATAGGAGTGCACTACACTTGGGACTCTAAATCTGTAATGATTCTAGAATTCACCTTACAATTAAACTTGAATCTGATTAAGACACTTAAAGTGGCAATGATTTGAACAGAACCTTAACTACACATTATAAATTTACATCCCACCAAAGAAATTCCTTTATACTTAACATTTAGTAGTATGTTGACAATGCACAAGTAAAAGTTTTTATTCTTGACACTAGATAATGCCATTGCTCCTAACCTATAGTCACAAAAAAGTAATCCACAGTAGTATTCTCAAAGCATAAATCCATTAATATTATATCATTGTGATTCTATACCCTCCACTGAATAAATAATGATTCATTTAAAGGCAACCACATTCAGCTACGTTACTTTATGTACTGAATCATGTATACTAAGAAGCACAGCTCACAGTTCACAGAAGCAAGTACCCAGTTTTGATAATTTTCAGAGTGATATTTTAAAGTAAAACCTTAATAAGGCCTTTCAGTATAATATTCATAACAGATTTTTTAAAGAGACATAGAACATTGCCATTTGTACTTTGACAGTATTTTGACCAGGACACCTGGTATAACATGGATGGGAACCTGTTGGGGAAGCATAGACATCTTGCATCCATAAAAACATCAGGTTATGGGAAAAAAAAAAAAAGTGGATCTGGAGCAGTGTTTCAGAGAAACAGCTTTAAGAGAAAGAGAAAGGGAGATTATTCCTTGGGACTAGCCATTTCCAATTATAGCCTGACAAAAAAAAATTAAAATAATAATTTAAGCCCACAGTCAATTAAAATGGCCAAGTTCTAAAACTCCTTAAAATAGGCTTTAAAGAGGAAGCTTTGACAGATGGAACTTCAACTGCATGGCACAGTTGGGTGCAGCTATAATAGGCATTTTTAAAAATAACTTTGATCAAAGCTTATTAATCAGCAGCATCAAGCCATTGGTGGTTTGGACTACACAAGAGAACTAATTAAATTTAAATGGCCATGGCCTCCTGAAGGCACAACATTTAATCCTTAAGCAAGACCGTGAATGAAGGAGAAGAGAATATGTGCATATTAAAAAGTGAAAAATGGCAAGGTGCTCACTCATATTTATTTTAGGCATTACTGCAAGTTTATTAGAACTAATTTGGTCCCCATAAGGAAACATTTAGAAATGTCTGAGTATTGCAAGTTCTAGGATTCACACGATATAGAACATTTCCATGCAGTTGGCAGCAAGTATGGAACATAAAAATTTCATTCAAACCAGCAAGTCAGATATGAGGTCCTTCTGTATCCTAAGGAGCAGTAACTTCCACACATTTCAATTTGAAATATGACTAAGGAATTCATGGGCAAGAGAAAATTAAATAGAGAGAAAGCAAGCTGACTGTAGATTGGTGCCCAGTAGCCTCATTTAGACAGCCACAGATAATAGCATTATAACTGAAGACAACAATTATAAGGTAGTTTTTTCCATTGCTTGTCTCCTATCTGATACTTTATCACTCACATCTATATAGAGTATACTATACAGCATCTATCCCCACAGTTTTATCACATTCCTAGAGAAAGGAATAACCTTCCTTTCTCAGGTCATCCTCCAAACCCTGTGAAAAGGAAAACTTTTATCCATTGTCTACATTTCAGTTTCCTTGGAAGTAATGAGAAAGGGTACTCAAAACTTGTTTCTGTTTTAAAATCTTCCTGCCATATGGAGCAGTAAAGTATTTTTTCACAGTTAACAAAAGGGCTTCATTTGTCTGACATAGACATCATTGCTAGACATGACATCAAATGTTGTTTTCTTAATCTGACAGTCTTACCGTCTTTTTAAGCCTTCTAGGAGAAAGGACTCAATGCTAGACCAAATAAGAGTAAAAATTATCATTGAGCAGAAAGAAGAGAAATCGATATGATGAACTGAGACCACAGCTGGTCTGTGCTCTGGGCTGTCCTTAATCAGAGTAAGGGTTTCCGCATCACTCAGCAACAGAAGCTTCCTGCCTCAGCATGTGGCTTCATGCTAACTGAGTCACCACATCAGTCTTGTGGGCTAACAGAAATATAGAGGTCAAAAAGACTGGCAATTTTCAGCTTTTTTTTATTTTTAGTTTTAAACAGATCCTGTTAACAAAAGAACATGAAAAGAACTGAAGATCTTTCAAAGTCTTACACCAATCAACATCTTTCGGTAATCTTTTCAAGCCTGCTCCAGATGCTTCTCATCTGTGTGTATATAATTCTTTCAGCTGTCACAGGACCTAGCAGTCCCAAACAAGAATGATGACCTTAAAACACCAGACACTTGTCAAGCTAAACAAAATATCAGACCTTTGATTAAGGAGCTGAAGTACAAGCCTGGAAGCAACACGTGAGGGAGGAGCGAAACAAATGAGATGGTGCTAAAGAGCACATCACTAGTCCCAAATGAGAGGCACCTATCAAGTAACTGGAACTTAGCTGATGTACTAAGTCAAAGCAACAACTGTATCTCAGTTTTCCATGGCTCAGCTCTTATCTTACCAATCTTTAGAAAACAAAATGAAAACAACCGCTGCCCAGCCCCAGGAGACACTTAAATGTCCCAGTTTCTGAAGAATTCCCCAACAGCAGGAGGATTTCCTTCCTGTCCTCCTTCCAGAGGAGAAACGTTCTCCTACAGAAGTTCACATTTACAAGGCCCTGACACACAGTTTCTAGCTGTTGCTTAAGAATTTACTAAACTGCAATGAACACATGAGCTGTGTTTGTTTTTCAGCCTTCTATTCACAATACTAACCAATATGCCAAAAAAATGTACCTCATGCATACAGACTGGAGAGCAAAGCTGTTGTACAGAAAAACACACAGAATTATTTATAAACCTTGTACTTCTTATAAACATCTTATGTTTTTCCTGGGTGCTCTATTTACTAATAACTTGTAATCCAGTTTAAATTTGTTCATCTAGAGTACAAAGCATTAATAGCATCAGTGCGTAGATTTGAGACAATAATTAGCATATTTCAGTTGATTTTGGATTTAAGTCATGAAGTAGACTGCCATCAAAAAACAAACCATAAATCATATCTACTAATGTTACTGTAAGTGGCAAACCTCTACATTTTTAAGGAAACTTTTAGTTACAGATTAACCATTATTGTAGGAAGCAGCTCCTCACACAAAATTTCTGCAAAGCTACACAGATAAACGCAACCAGCTGTGGTGCAGAAGTTGAAAACTTATCTGACAACCTGGATGAGAGTTCATGCATGAGTAAACACCTTTATGTAGATGACACGAAGGAGGTTTTCTTCTGCAATTCAACTGTTCATCATATATCACAGAATCATTCATTGGGACTGGAAGGGACCTCAGGAGATGAAGTCCAATCCACCTGCTATAGTATGTTGCAAGAAAGTGTCTTGAGTTATGTTCAGAGAAGGTGTCAAGTTGCAGTTATTCAAGTTGATTAATGACAGCTGGAGGAAAATACCATCTACCATCACATCGCCTTGCTTGTAGTTTCTTTCAGAACATGACTACAATGGCTGTTTAAAATTCTTCTCAGTATTTCAGGTAAACCATTTGCCAATCTCTTCAATGTCATCACGATGTTATCCTCCCCTACTTGCTTACATTTTCTTTCAAGACTGGATGCTCAAACTTGGTGCACTCCTGCGTCAAGGGGCAAAACCATGTCTTTACTCAAAAATCACACAGTTCACTTGTATTATACTTTTTTTAATCACTGACTGCACATCCTTTATTTCCCAGAGTAGCTTTATATTAACCAGCAGGTAGAACTGGGAAGTCACAAACTTGTATCAGGTCAGACAGAGACCAGATGAACTAATGTGGCCAAGTTTAAGCTGCAAGGTCAGGCACAGCACTGCTGCAGTCCCATAATGGGTGCAATATGGACTGCAGGATGCAAAAGTTGTCCAGCAAGCTCTTGGCTTTGCTCTATGGCTCTGCATGGGGAAGGCAAAGTGACAATACTCAGAGGTACTCAGTTTCATGTAGTAGAAGGGACCATACAAAGCAAAGCTTGAGACATTGTTAGTCTTCTGGAGCAAAGTGTAGCTATCAAAGTATTGGAAATTATTGCATTACACTGTGTTAAACGTATATGCAGTTAGATTACAGCCAGTGTTTCACAAAAGCAAATTGGTTTATATAAATTATCCTCAGTTTCACACTGTATAGATACAAGGACTGATAATTTTCCATTTGTATTTTCAGATAGACATATTACCTTGTTTGAGAATCTATATACCATATACTAGGTTAATTTCCACGTTTCAATTTCTTGAACAAAATGTGGTGCAGAATGATATCTTACAGAAGTCAAAATCCATTATTTTCTCATTTTATCTTCTTCACCCTGTTGGTAATCTCATTACAGAACACACAAATATCTAGCTTGCATTCATCAGTTTCTGCACCTGTACAGGGAGTGGAAATAACCATTCTTATTCTTTTTCTTGACATTTTTCTTCATTAAGTCCTGCTCTGACATTTGCCTCAGACCAAAATCTGTGTCATACACCCATAACTGAATATATCATTTTATTTACTTTTTCTTTGGGTCAATATTGGCAGCTTCCTTTTCAAATCCCCAGGAATCCCTTCAGTGCCCCAAACACACCATTAAAAATGTACTAGAAGCTAAGAAATATCCTCAGTTTTTTAAAATGCAGAGATTTCACAGCTCTTGTTTCATGTATCACTTAGTCCATAGGAGAACTAAGTCATGATGGAATTAGTTTTTTCTCCCTGAATTCAAATAAAAAGTATTTATTGAAGATAGCTGCTTTTCAGGCACTACTGTGTGGTGCTAGAAGTGTGGCTCTTATCCGTGCTCACAGAAAGAGAAGGCTGGGTTCACAGGGAGTACCATCTGACCTAAGATTTATGAGCACCTTTGCCATGAAAAAAATGATTGTGGTACCAAAAAGATTAAGTTCTTAATCCTTATATTCAAATTTTGCAGGTGAAAGAACTCTTTAGTCATAATCAAATCTCTCTCAAATGTAACAGAAAGCTATTTTTTTACAACTTTTTTTATATTTGATATTGTCATCTGCTCTTCTGCCTGATTATTCTAGGTGAATTAGGCATAACTCTGAGGACTCCAAGTTGACTTGTATCAGCTTGCATTGTCTCTAAGACAGTGCAGAAATAATTATAATTTTTCTCATGGATAGTAGAGGGAAGTATGAGCTTTTTTTTCCCCCTCTCATCCTTGGGATAGTATAACTACAACACATACGGCTACGGAGAAAGAAAATGACTAAGATGGCAGCACTGAGGAGGAAAGTGAAAATTTAATGATTTTTTTTTAAATTTAAGTTTCAAATTTAACTTTCAAGATTAAGTGAAAATTTAAGTGAAAATAAAAATGCACTTGCTTTTTTTTTTTTCAGGAACACTGATCAGTTCAGACCCTCATTATAGCTTGAGGGGTGTGTTTTTGTGTCTATTTTTTTAAATCATTTGTCTGACTAAAACCTCGCACTGAGCTAGTTAAGTCCTACTGAATCTCGCAAAAGAATCAATATCTTTTACTTCCCTTGTGTTTTCATTAAATAGGAAGTATTGCTCTCTATGTTATCTGAGTTTGCCAAACACTACTTGGAAGAAATGTTTTCTGAACTAAAGATCACATGCCAGTATAAAATCATGTATTTCCATAGCTGCACACTCTTGATTTTCTGCATTTGTCTGAAGCTTAGCCTGCTTTATATTAGATTAGAAAGTCCTCAACAAACAAACTTACAAATTACAAAGTCTAAAACCACTTCTGTCAGGACCTTGGACATTTCTGCTTCCCAACTACACAGCAAACAGTTGTGTGTTGTTCTTAATTACCTTCATCTATAGTAGAAATGGAAAGCACCAGTGAGAGAGCCCATATTAGACCTATTAGATCAGAGCAGAAGTTTATGATAACTACATGACAAGTGCCACTGGAGTTTTAAAACACTAAGCATTCATCTTGCAGATTCCTACTACTCTGCCAAAAATTTCTTATGATTCACAGATATCTTATAATATCTTATAATATCTTATATTGTAGAACGGGCTATTGCTTTGTCCCATACATTATACCAGTACTAGAAAACGTAGTCAAATTGAACTTTATTAGCACCTTCACAAGGCCAAAAATTCATAGGCAAATTAAAATTAGTTCTGCTATACATACATTTTTATTCCATTTTTATGATGCAAAATGAGTGCACAGCTTTTATTTATTTATTAATTTGCAGTTAAACCTCTTCCCTTTCCACTTTTTAAACAATGCTGAAACTGTCAGGATCTTCATTTTACATTATAGCAGTCATTGGATATGCATCAAGATTACCAGAATTTAAAATTAAACTGTTGATAGTTCAGGTACTACTAGACTGCAATTAGTCCTGCAAAGTATGCAATTTGTCATTTTGGAAGAAAAGACAGTATTTTCACTCATGCAATATGCATTTAAACTTCCTCTCTTTAATTTGTAAATGCCAGTATTATACTCTGCTCAAAGAGAGATATTTTTAAGGCGTACAGGTTGGCTTGTCATCGAGCAGCTTGTCAGATAGTATTTTGTCTTCATTAAGGTTTATTCTTACAAAGTGATTGGCCTGCCCATTACATTCCCCAAAGAGAATACATTCTGCCTTACCTGATGGTAATGAGGACTGTATTAAATTTTCACTTTCCTCCTCAGTGCTGCCATCATAGTCATTTTCTTTCTCTGTAGCCATCTGTGTGGTAGCTATACTATCCCTGGGAAGAGAGGGAAAACAAAAAAAAGTTCATATTTCCCTCTACTATCCCTGAGAAAAATTATAATTATTTCTGCACTGTCTTAGAGACAATGCAAGCTGATACAAGTTAACATGGAGTTCTCAGATTTACGCCCATTACACCTAGAATCAGGTAGAAAAGCAGATTAAAATATCAGATATAAAGCAAGGCAACATAAAATTGGTAAAAAAATAGAAGCGTGCTGTAGCATTAGAAAAATTCAGCTTCTTTGTCTACTTTTAAAATTAAAAGCACACAAAAACATTCAGATTTAGATATTGTTGTTTCCCAGAGAAGAAAAGAATCAAAGAATTGGAGAAGAAACCATACAAAAATACCATCTATAGAAATGGCACAGAAAAACTATGTTTAGAAAAAATCAACTGCATCCTAATAGAATACTGTAGAGGAGAGATTCAATTAATATTTATTTACTGGCTACAGAGCACAAAACAGTAAGTTGCTAACTGCAATGACGCTCCGAAGAATCCTCTCCTTTCATAAGTAACACAGAACTTTGACAGAAAGAACTGTCACTCAATGCTATGGCTAAAGACACAGACACTAAGCCAAAACATGCGCCAGATGTGATACCAAGTGTACCAGGGAAATCAGGAGATACCTTGCGCATTTGGTATCCACTGCAGATTCTTTGGCTTTGTTCAACAGCTTCTGCAAGTTTCTTATCTTTGTCTTCTTTTCATTCAGTACCAAAACAAACCGATTATAAAGATCTGCCTCTAGTTCTTCTTTAGCTTCCACACATTTTTCCAGCCTACAAGATAAAATAAACTGTTGCTTACTTCACACATCACATCACTTCTTTTTGAAAACTTGTGCGTTTTGTGGAAGAAAATTCAGTATTGAGGACAGCCTTCCTATTGCAGGAATTCCCATACTATACTTTGCATAACTAGTCCAGCACCTTGCATCTGAAATAGGCCAGAAACAGCTTCTTTCACAGAAATGTGCAAGGAACTTTGCTACCAGGAAATTTTCAAAGGTAAAATTTTCTCTTTATCTATTTTTTTGATAGATTCTTACACTAGTCGCTCCAGCAACTTGAAGTTAAGTAGGCACAAGTGTTCTTTCGTTTCAGTGCTGAATTCACCAGAGTGGGCATAGTGTAGCAGGATACAAATAATGAGATTACAAATAGATACGATTAAGCCTGACAGGCCACAAATCTGGCCTACATACTCTGACTTGAAGAAAAATAAAAAATTCCCCCAAAACAAACAAACAAGAAACAGACAGCACTCAGAGTTGGGTCAAGGTGCCCCACACACACTGCAGACCACTCTTGCAGATCCTGAACTCATTCCTTGGGGCAGATGTGGCTGATACAGATGTAGACCTAGTTGTTTTCCATCAGCAGCCAAGCATGTCTTACACTGCTGAACAGCAGGGCGCAGAAACTCAGCAGCGCATTGGAGCAACACCTAATGGCACCAGTAATCTCTCTTTGGCATTCGAAGGCAAAAAAAACCCTAAAAACTCTAGTGTGGTGGACTCCATTTTGAAGAGATATGCAGCTGAGATCTTGTGGGCACTGGCAGCCACCATTTTCCTGAACCATCCAGAATTACTTGTTAGAGGATTAAATTTTTATGAATATATATGAAAATGGTTTTAAAGATGTCAGTTAATAATCTTCAGAGCAAAAAAACCTTTGTGCTTTAAAAGTCTAATGTGCATCTGTAGGTAGGTGAATTCAAGAGAATGAAGCACAGTGGATATATGGAATTAACAATGTGTACGTATACTCAATCATAGGAAAGGCAAAACTGGAATATAAATAAACATGAGAATACCAAAGAAAGTGACATGCAATCAACGTGCTCATTTAGTTATTTTAGTATTTTATAACTTTTTAGGCCTTGGCTTGAAACCCAAACATTTTAATAGCAGATGGTAACAAGTAAACATCTTGATGATCTTACTGATTAAGATAACAACTTGTATCATATCAAATAGTAATAACTTATAAACAGCATCCTTTTCACCAGCCTATGCAAATGTGGCAGAAAATGTTTAGAAGGCTTTTTTTGGTATTAAACACATATGCATAACAGATTTTAAGAATATTAATTTATGAGATAAGAAATTTCAACAGACTTGCTATATACATTCTGATTATTTTGTTTGTAGATCAAAACCGTATATGATGTAAGAAGAAAGACAACAGAAAATAATTTCATGAAGTATTAAGCCTAAAGTGCAGTGCTTTAGGGACGTACTTGATAAATAATTCATCTAATTTAAATGCAAATAACGGAACGTCATTACCATATAGATCGGTTCAATAATTCCTAAATGAAAGATCATACGTACTAATCAAGTATCAGGAGACTTTCCACCTATTAAAGGAAAGTTAACCGTTTAGTGGTGAACAAACAGACGAAATATCAAAGCACAAAGAACCATAAACCTTAATACAGGGCCCAGGAGTGCCCTGATCAACTCATGGAAGGAGAAAGGTAAGGACAGGGATTGCCTCACACTTATCAAGCAGTTTTCAGGCATTACAAAAAAAAAAAAGATTTAAAAAAAAATAAAATGCATTTACATGCTTGAAATTAGTTATGTCCATATACATAAAAATGGGCAAGATATGTTTTGTTAAATATGGTGAGTCTGGATGTATCAAGTCCTTTAGAAAACTCCCCTCTCCCTCCGCCCACCACAATATTAAGAAAAGAAAGTGTTTACTGCTGTTCCTTTATTTTCCCTGTGAACTGGTCAATGGCAGAGCAGCTGAGGTTGATTTAAATTGCTACAGAAAGGCACTTCCATTGCTTAGCCAAAAAGGTGCCAAATAAGATAACTCCAATTTGAATCCTGCAAAGACAACTTTTGATGAAAATCCACGTAACTGTAGACCCTCAATGGAGTATGGTTGATACTACCTGGACATTAAGAAGCATAGTACAGGAACCTATTGCAAGACTAGCCAGATTCTTGATGCTCTGGAACAAAATAAGAGCATCCCAAAATAAACACACTGACTGTATGCATAGAAAAGAATATTAAGTGCTCCTGGTGGAAGAACACAGTAGGTAAAATCAACTTGTAGAATATCATTACTTAATTATACATGAATATTTTCTTTGATGTCAACATATTTTTTCTTTTTTTTAAATTGTTTAAAGTAATTCATGTATATATGTACTCCTCACCCATAGACATTTACTTGGTATAGCATACAACAAAAGAGTGAGTGTGAAATAGTATCACAATAACGCTACACTTGCAAGTTATTTGGCTTTAAGTAATGTTATTAAAGGGTACACAATATCTAAAAATGTAGCAGTCTTCTTCTGGTTGGGAACAGGGATGCACTAATTGGAATATGTCTGTGTGCTTTTGAGGGGGTGGCTCTGGCTGCAGCTTGGTACAGCCCTTAGGATTCACTCAGGCATGCATTACCTGAATTATGTGACCACTAAGCAAAGCTGGCTGGGTTTTATTCCAATACCTCATCAGTTACAAATACAACCTTTCGTTGCAATTTGTCATGTGCTCATGCCTGTGTGTGATTTGTCTCACCAAAATACGATCTTCCTAGGCCAAATAAAGGAGCTACTGATCTCAAAGACAACCTTCAAATATAACGAAAATAAACAGTAGTTAATGGCTAGAGTGGTGTGAGTCTTATTTGCATGTGCTTTATGGTTTCTACTTTTTAAGATCTGTCTTTTATGCAAGTGCAATGCTTTTAGTGATTCAGACATACAAGTTGATAACCATCTAAAAACTTGCACATGCTACACAAAATGGCTAGTATTAAGAACGGTTATGATTAGCAATTCAGAAAATAAAGTACCTGTCCAGTCCTTCCGTGCCGCCTAAAATGTAGAGATCATACACGCTTCACAAAAATTAACATGAGCTATATAATTTACTGATGTTTTTGAATTTTCCACACTCAAATATTAGAAATATGCTACCTATCTACCTTTGTCCTTTGTGCTCTAAAATAATTGCTGCTCTTATGACACCTTATTATTACACTTCAGATTCACCCTTCCCTTCCCCCAGCATTGTTGTTGGTATGGAATTTCAATGAGCTCTTGCTGAAGAGTCAATTTCAAGTACTAAGCTACCCAACTTGCATTTTTATAAGTTGTTTGTGGTTTAAACATACTGTCACTATAGCTGACCACCACATCAATTTGAAGGTATTTTGATTTTGGTTTGTCTACCCTAATTTTAGATGTTTGATAGAAAATAAATACCACACACGAACATTTAACTTATGCTTTATTCACCAAGAAATTATTTTGTTAAAAATTATTATTGTTTTACATTTATTATCTTAATTATCTACATGAAATAAACACAATAGCTATCCTGCTTTGATACTTCAATTTAACCATCCCGAGGTGTGCATACACACACACATCCATGAACAAACCCATTGTTCTTCAACATTGTCAGAATAATCCTTTTGAAATTCTCTATAGCCTCTCTGTTCACAGAGAACATTGCCTGCTGTCCAGGTACTGTTTTAGGAATATTTATCTTATGCTTATAGATCAAATGCAGCACAGTTCAGCTAGCCAATAACTCTTATACTGACGCTATCTACATACAGTCATTTCCTAAAAACAGCAAAAGCATCAGCCAGGTAAAATCCTCCTCTCTGATCATCAAGCTAAGCAAGACAATGAAAATGAAAGGTGGTACAGTTTCTGCCAGAAATGCTCAACCCATCAGACAGCACACAGCTCTGACTAGATTACCTAAGTAATTTAAAAATTTGAGGATGCAGAGGATTTCTTCTCAAAAGGACTTTTGGTGTTTTTTGCCTTTATTGCCTTTTGCCTTTATTTGGACCTAAATCCTGAGGGAAGGGGCAGAAGCCATTCCTGGAGATGTCAGCAAACTGCTGACAACAGCAAGCTGTTTACAGATGAGTGGATTATCTCACATACATAGGCAGGTCTGAAAATAATGCTTCCTGTTTATTTCCACTGAAAAAACAAAAGATACAAAGAGAACAACACCACCATTTGATAGAGCAAATTCTCAGCTACAAAACGGTGTTTGTAAACACAGTCACCACCATTAGCTATGCATTTTCACCAGCGATGAACAAGAGCCTGCATGCCACTGTCGTAAAAATCTGCAACAGTGGAGGTGACCCACAGTCATCACGACCGCTGATATGCACTGCCGACTGCCTCACTGTGCTCACATATACTCTGTGGTCTCCATCAACATTCAGTAAGCATCATGGAATGTCAATGGGTGCCATTTCTTTTCAGATGGAAGACTTCATATGCACTTCCACGTCAGACACCATTTTGTCAGACTGCCCCTCTGCTGCCATTTGTCATATGGCAACAAAACATAGTTAAATATCGGCAGGAAGGTTCGGTCTCTACTGCCATACCACCAACATCTGCCTCTGATGTCATGGGCCAATATCATAAAATAGGAGTCATTACTTTCAGAGCAGGCTCTGTACATTCAGGCAACTGTCAACAACAGATCATGGCTGGCATTTATCATAGAATCACAGAATGGCTTGAATTGAAAAGGACCTCAAAGATCATTGAGTTTCAACTCCCTGCCAGGGGCAGGGTTGCCAGCCACTAGACCAGGCTGCCCAGAGCCACATCCAGACTGGCCTTGAAAGCCCACAGGAATGGGGCATCCACAACCTCCTTGGGCAACCTGTTCCAGCATGTCACCACCCTCTGTATGAAATCTTACTCCTAATATCTAACCTACATCTCTCCTATCTCAGTTTAAAACCATTCCCCCTTGTCCTATCACTATCAACCCATGTAAACAATCGTTCCCCCTCCTGTTTATACGCTCCCTTCAAGTATTGGAAGGCCACAACGAGGTCTTCCCGGATCCTTCTCTTCTCCAAGCTAAACAAGCCCAGTTCCCTCAATCTTTCTTCACAGGACAGGTGCTCCAGCCCTCTGATCATCTTGGTCACCCTCCTCTGAACTCTTTCCAAGAGCTCCACGTCCTTCTTGTACTGGGGGGCCCAGGCCTGGACACAGTACTTCAGATGGGGCCTCACAAGAGCCAAGTAGAGGATGGTTGAAATCCCCCATCAGGACAAGAGCCTGCAAGTGCAACATCTTCTGCAGCTGAAGCAAGAAGCACTCGTCAACAGGCTCCCACTGATCAGGTGGCCTGTAGGAGACCCCAATCACTAGATCTCTTTTACTGGACCAGTCCCTAATTTAATTTACAGATGACTCACAAGGCAGATTTAACTTCTTGAATGGAATTTATTACTTATTTTATTGAGGTGATGGAAAGCAGAAAGATCTTTCAGGAGAACCAGGAAAACTACAGGAGAAGGATTCCTCAAAGCTGCTGGGCTGAGCTTTAATGGCTGTCAGAAAATTAGAGCAGGAAAATGGAAAATAGGTGATTGAATTATTCCACCTAGTTCACCATGCTGACTATTCTGCCTAACTTGAACAAAAAAAAATACCTTCCAGGTCGGTACTCTGTTTTGATTCTAATAGTGTTCTGAAGTGAGAGTCTTTAAGCAAGAAGTGTTGAATTTTAGCCGATTTGCCTTAGTTTCAAGTAAAAGAGGGAGAGCTACTCTCTATTTACTTGATTTTGTTGCTTCTCAACAGCAAAAGCGATACGGAATGTGAAACTTGAAATGCTCCCTAGTGAACAACAGCAGGCAAAGCTTTTGTACAGCTCCACTAAACTCTCAGCAACCTAGGCTCAGCAACTAAGGCCAAAATAGCAATGAGGAAGCATGGTAGACTGGGCTGAGGCAAGAAAAACAATGAGAAAAATCTACTGTTTGGATGAAAATTATTTTTATTCTCTATTTCAGGGACACGGTCAAAGCTTGATGATGGCACAACTTTCAGTATTTATTTTGATAAATCATGTTTTTGCTATCAAAATATAAATACACCAGAGAAAAATCACCAGCTTTCAAAGCCTTGAATACATTGCTTTACAGAGCAAAGGTTGTTAGGCAACTGTGAATCTTTCTTTGGGGTTACTCTTTAAAAGTGGTACGCCACCATGGAAATTGATATGAGCACTAATGCCTACTACACATTAGTGTGTAACACAGTGCAGCATACTGGTTATACAATACACTATTGTTCAATACGCTGTTAAGCAGTAAAACACTATTTAGGAAGGCCATATGCTTGTCAGGGAGATTGTCAGGAAAAACTGTTACTCACTTTAATGAAAGAGAAACAAAACTAACTCTTTCCAAAAGCTACTCTGGTTTTCAAGGTAAATTAACACCAATTAGTTACATGCTTTCATCAATCTTCCTAAATGCGGTTCTTCAGATAAATCTACATAAAACCAAGATAAATCTCTGACTTTTACATGCTAACCACCTTATACTACCTGAAAAAAGCATAGATGACTTCATTACAGTGTGCAGTGTCAGGCAATTCAGATCATAAATGAATTGGTAATTAATGCTGTATGCGATGTGGTCCTCCTTCCTATAACAGCATCTTCATTTTCCAATTCTGGTTGCTTCCACAGAACAGATTAAAGCAACGGCAACTTATTTGCCACTCAAAAATGTCAATGATTCGAAGAGCTAGTCATAAGCATTACAGAAGGGAAAGAAAAACATCCGCTTGCTATGTTGAAAAGGATTCTGCAGAAGAGGGCTAATTTTTTTTCATTACATAAAGCTAAAAACGGCTTCAATGCAAGGTCTGGGATACCAGTCATATCTTTGACATAGGAAGAAGATCACATACAATGCAAATATCTAGGTGCAGGACTCTCCTCGATAGAAAAAATATTTTACAGTATATGATTTAAAATGTGTCCTTCAGCAAAGCCCGCACTAATCTTAGAATGGCCTAGGTTGGAGTGCTTTAAAGATGACCTTAAAGATCATCTAGTTCCAACCTTCCTGCCATGGGCATGTTGCCACCCACCCAACCTGGCCTTGAACACCTCCAGGGGTAGTTCATCCACAGCTTCCCTAGGCAGCCCATGCCAGGACCTCATCACCCTCTGAGTGCTACAAACGTGTGTGATTTTCTCAAGAATAATTTTGAATACTCTTTTGAACTTACCGTTTCTCAACATCACTCAAATCACAGAAAAGCCTTTCATTTTCTTTTTGCAGGTGCTCATTTTTCACCTGGAGTCCTCCCAGGGAGTCCAGACAATAGCCAATCAGCTCTTTAACCACATCAGCTGGACGTGAAACCTTTTGTAACTTCAGAGATCCAAGTCTAAACTAAGACAAAAGAAGAGACTGAGTTATTTCTTCAGGGAAGATCACAAAGCACCATTCTAAAAAATTCACAAGTTTAATAAGCATAGATATAAGAAATACTTCACAATCCTCGTGTTCAAAAGGATATAATACATTTGTAACAAGGAGTAGCAAGTGGAATAATGTACTTGCCAGTTATTTAAGCAGCTCGCAAAGCCTTAGTGGACATCCGCCATTCAATACACACAGGAAGTAAACACTGGCATACCTTCTAATGGCAGGAAAAGAGGTACAATACAGGAAGTGTAATATGACATGGCAACAATCTGCTCCAGTACAAAACTCAGGAGGTCAGCAATTTAAAGGTATAATCACAGTTTTATACAAGAGGCATTTTTTATGTAGCAGAGAATGACAGGAGACAAAAAACTTACTGTGATGCTAACATTGTTCTTTCTATGACCAATGAAATATGTAATTTACTGTCTGTTTTGGGAATCACAGTATCAAAACAAACATAAAAATTAAAGATAAAACAAAAGAACACTAATTACTTTTGATTTAAAGAAGCTTTACAAATGTCCATCTATGATCCTTGCATGTACCTAACATACAAAAACTAGCTCTTAAGTTTTCCCATTTTGTGCTCAGTTGGAGAGATCTTAATAATAAAAAGAGACCTTCAATTAAATTGGTAACCTCAACAACTCACTGAGACAAAAGGATGGATCTATAACAAACAGTTGCATTTCTCCTTGCAATGAGGATGATATATAGGATGTACAAGAGGTCTGAACAGCTTTGTTCTGCCTGGTCTGGTGGGCAGCAGGTTGTTGTTTCTACTTCACTAAAGGAGGAATAGCTCAGCTGTATGCACAAAACTCTATGAACCAAACTATAAACACACACAGCTGGATGAAGATATAAATATGTACGTGACTGGGGCAACTGCAGAAATATAGAGAGGTTGTGTGAACGGGGTCACACACATGATCTAAGAGAAGCAAATCAGGAATGAAGGACCTGGTTGGTGCTCTTCTGTGGGCAGACAAAGGGAAATCTGAAGTGCCTTCAGGTACACTGCTGTTGCTGCTCAAGTTTGCAGAAGACATAGGAGGCACCACCATTTTTGCCTGACATGAGGACAAGATAGCACAGAGAGCAAAGCTATAGAAAAGCAGACTGGGCTGCTGGGATGGCACAATTCAGACTTTGGCCAGCAAAAACTATAGCAGAACCAGATCTTTTGGAAATGGAGGCATCCAAATGACTTGACTTTCATTGGAAATGCCTGCAGAAATGTTGAGCCCGTGGAAGAAGGGGTCCTTTCTCATGTCTTGGAATCTTTAAAAGGATTCACAGCTGCTGTGGCCCTTCTCTACAAGTAGAACTACTGCACCTCTTTTCAACTTTAACACGCCATTAACTTTAAAGAAAATTAAGTGGTACATGCTAGGGAAGATTTCAGTCTGTGCTGTGGCACCTCACCTATTAAAAACAGAATAACCTTTTCATACTTTTTTTTCATTTTACTTAGGAAGGCATAGCAAATATCTAAGAAAAAAGTCATCCATGCAAAAAGCAGGGTAGCATTTGTTAACACTTATTTTTTAAAAAATAAGCTTTTCTTAATGTTTATTTTAAAAATGAAATTAACTACTACTACACATAATGGTCTGCTGAAAAAGGCCATGTAAGAATTGCTCACCAAGACCTTTAGGGAATGTTTGAAGTAAATGTCAGTTATTCAGCCTACATAAGATATTTAATCTGTGGAAGTCTCTGCAACAAAGCATGATGCTTCTTCAATGAGTCTAATTAATCAGAAAAGATTTTGTTTCAAATTCTCCTCTGATTTTGCCTTTGAATTCTCATGTACAGTGTCTAACGTACTGTTTTCCTTTAGCTTATGTACATCTGATGGCTACAGATAAAAAGATTCATTTAATTTATTTTTGGAAATTAGATTACATTATCAGTAACCCACAAAGTGACCTGTATTCCCTGGATACCACACTTGCTGTCTGACAGCATTAACAAAGATGGACATTTGCATAAAGGAAACTGCTTTTCATCACTTGCAAGCCACCATCATACTATATGGATAAAGAATTCATGCCACACTTGAATACTAGCGACAGAGATAGAGAAGCATAGCAGCACAGATAAACAGAAACATGATCTTCTACTTACACTGTGGAGGAAGCAGCAACAAGAGTATGCAGTTTTGTCTCATACTTTAATCAATTGAGATAGGGTAAATGTAAATATGTTTAATCAGGACAGTTACACATTGTCAGACTAACTGTTTACTCAGCATAGGACAATAAAATATGAATATTCTTAAAAGAGGTCAGTGAGAATGAATTTCAGCTGAAAGCTGGGTTCTGCTCACAATCAAAATCATAGCACATACAGAGCAGACATTTCACGAGTACATAATTACAAGCAAACAGCAGTTCAGCTTCTTAAACACAGTACACAAACTGATACTGCCTGTATCATATGGGGCTTTCTAACTGCAAAATATCTCCTCAGCTTCACAGACCACTGCCAGGAAAGAACTTTTGAAAATCTGTAAGGAAAAACAGCATCCTTTCTATAATAAAAACTGATACACTTAGAATCATAGAATACCGTGAGCTGGGAGGGAACCATAACGGTCCTTGAATCCAACCCCCGGCTCCACACAGATCACCCAAAACCCAAACCCTGTGTCTCAGGGCAGTGCCCAAATGCTCCCTGAGCTCCATCAGCTCAGGGCTGTGCCTGCTGCCCTGGGCAGCCCATTCCATGCCCACTGATCTCTGGTGCAGACCCTTTCCCTAACCCCCTGCCCCTCCCCTGACTCAGCTCCATGCTGTTCCTCGGTCCCTGCTGCTGTCCCCAGAGAGCAAAACTCAGCTCTGCTCCTCTGATCCCTGTGAGAGCAGCTGCCATGTGGCCTCCCCTCAGCTCCTCTGCTCTGGACCTGGCAAATCGAGGGGCTGCAGACGTTCCTCACACCTCCTTCCTTCCATCTCCTTCACCATTTTTATAGAATCCTCTTTTTAGAACCTGGAGACACCAAAGCCAGCCTTTGGGCAAGCTACCACTTTGATGAATGCTGAAAAGGGAGAGGAGGAAGCTCAGGCTGCAGAGAGCAGAGCACATGATGCTGCTGCTAACCCCTGAACCAGAAGGCGCGGGTGGGATGTGAGGAATAACGAGGAATAATGGGGACATCATTTTGAGTGTTCATTTTAGAGGCTGATTGTCTTCTCAGAGCAGAGCAACTGAAGGCCAACACCTTACGCCACCTCCATACTGAAACCTAATGTATCAGTGTAGTACCGTAACGTATCACATCAGTGAGAAAAACTCTGGATATTTAATACGGACAAAGGTAATTTGATATTAAGCCAAAGGTAACGTGATGTTGGGTATGTGGTTTTACTTTGCCACCTTCATACAGAATCTTACACATCCTGTACAGACAAGCCTTCTCAACTTGTTTCTTCAGTATGAAATTATTTGTAAAAGCCAGCTAGTATGCTGCCAATTTAACAAACAGAAATGTTAGCACTAACAATAGAAACATTGTTATCTGAGCAAATTACAACTGATTGGCACTCACTGCGGTACAGAGCCTAGTGCTGAGAGACTGATAAACCGTAAAAGGCAGCCAGATCAGCTTTGCTTCCAAAGCATGAAGGCAAATCATGAGCCATTTCTAAAACAATATAAAGAAAACCAGGTCTCAGGGCAGTTTTGCTCTGTGGTCCTGCTGCAATTCCAAATTGGAAAGCAAAGCGGTAAATGAGCAAATAATCAAAATAACAGAATTTTAGATCCAAGGCTTTCGAATTTGGGACAGACACATGCTTTGCAGCACTGATTAAGACAGAATTCTTTTAAACTTCAATGTTTGGGGGAAAACATTACAAAAAAAGGAAGGCTTGTTTCTTCTACATATTATTCTTTTTCATATGCGCTTAAAATGAGAAATCATTCATTTGTCGAAAACCACAGTTGCAAAATTGGATAGAATTTTAGAATGATTCAGAAGTGGTTTAAAATTAGGATACTATAAAAACCAGCTAACTGTTTAGGATCTGTGGAGTCAGGAGTTGCACTTTATAATCCTCATGGGTCCCTTCCAACTTGGGTTATTCTATGATTTTGCAGTCCCCTGGAGAATAAGGACAGATCTTGCTTACTGTGTTGAGTGAAATGTCCACATTAACACTTCATTAAACTAAATTTACATACAACATATATGATTTGGACTACATTCTCAAGGTGAATCTCATTTTGTAAATTCCTGCACACTGCTGCTCTCTAGATGAGTTTGTACTTCTTGCTGTTCTTCCAGCTGCTGTAGCTCTCTCTAACTTTGCGTCATATGCAGATGTTGCCTTTTACTTCCTCCTTCAGACCATTCAAGAAAACATTATGTGAGACAGTGAAGCACTAAACACTTAATTCACACCGAGAATGACCAGATATGCTAGAGGTCCCACTGGACAGCAAACTGGTTGTAATTGATATACTGCTCCTCTTCAGTGTTTGCTTTATTGTTGATTAGTTTTGTTGTTGCTTGTTGGGTTTTTTTGTTGTTGCTGTTAGTTTCTAAAGATGCATTAATATGAAAAGAGAATAATTTAAGAAGTTGTGTCCTCTTCATCAGGAATTACACCTAGCATTTATCCATTAACATATCTGAAGTTCAGAAATAAGAACAAATATTAGATGCTCATAAAAAAACTGTCATTCTCCCATCACCTCTCACTCCATCCAAATACTGCTTGTCTTTTACAGATGAAGAAAGAAGTGTTCTCAGCTACAAGGCAGAAACCATTCTGTCAGTAAGCTGAAAAGCTTCTCAATTCTTTATTTCTATATTTTTAAAGTACCGATATTTAAATGAAGAGGCTTTGCTCAGAAAATATAGTGCCATTAAAACATCATCCAAGAATCTTTTCCATGGAAAAGCTTGAAACTACATGAAAACTACTTGACTATATAGAGGCATTAGACTTAGATTTCATTTTTCATTAAAAATACATATATTTTAAATGATCTCTGCATCACCGCATTCTACCAGAATTGAGAGTATCATATCTAAGGCAGTAAGTATTAGAGGTCATGCACTGAAAGAAAACGTCTATGCAGAAGTGTCTGAGAGCTCTTTTCCAAAGTACAATTTCAAGCTAGATACTAACATGGAAATAATTTTCAATAGCAACAATTTTTCATTATGACATATTGGTCTATGAGGAAAAAAAAAAAGATGGAAACTGTTACTGAATCTGCATTGCTTGCCACGCGGTTAGTATCAGCAAGTATACTTTCTAACTTTATATGTAATCCAAAATATATTTTGGAAATTCCATACTTTTAGAAGCTACAAAAAAAAAAAAAAAAAAAAAGCCACCATTGTTTATTTAGATTTTGTTCTTTCTTATTCTGGCAGGCTATAGCAGGCTATATGGGCTGCCTCTCTCCTATTTATTTTATATATCTAATTCCTAGCCCCCAAAATTTTGCTTTTTTTTTCTTTGCTTTGAAAATGATATTACAAACACTATGTACATATAATGTATTCACAGATAGTTTGGTCTGATTTTGAAATTAAAATATTTCCATTGTGAGAACTAATTAACAGAGTTTTAACTGTATGAGTCTGCATACAGCCTGTCACAATCTCATTCACCTTCCCCTTTCCCTACACCTTTGGGGTAGGAGTCAGAGAACCCCACACTCTCCAAACTATGCTAACATTCAGGTGGTTTGCTCAGCTAATAACTTTTACATCCTTGCAGACAGGTGCTGCCTCCTGCAAGGTGATGTTGAAGCACATGTACTTTCACCAGGGAAATATTAATGAGGAATGTGAGTGAAAAAAATACGTCTGCATCAGCCCACCAGCACAGAGCAGCTGTGTAGTCTCTCCCAGCCTTTATCATAACCTGCAGTCCATCACAGCAGATATGACCCCCATGCTGAAGCAAGAAAGCCCTACAGTCCCATGGAACAAGAGATCCTTTTGTCATTGCCCTATCCTGAGTGTCTCTCGACACCTTTCCCAGGCTAGGATGCAGCAACGCTAGGAAGGATATTTCCAGATCATGCTTCTTGCTGCAGCTTAGTCTTTCCATGCTGTTAGTGCCATTTCAGCTGGGTCACTGGGAACTAAGTGAGATGGGGGAGCAATCAGAGTGGTTTTATTAATAAAACCTCCACAATCTGAAATTATATGCTTTCAATGTTCAAAAAGCCTTCTAGATGAATCCCAATAACCAAACCAAACCAAAAGATTTACTTATTAATTGTTCAGTTCCTGCACAAATTTATACCTGGAAAATTTTGCTAAGATAAGATGCTAAAAGCTATCAGCTGAACTATCCTTAAGTCATCAGCTGATGACCTTGCGTATGGATGACACACACTGAAAGCAAATTCCTTATCACACAGCTAGAGATTAGCCATAACATACCAGACAACATTTAATGTTATGTTAATTACAAGTAACACACCCCTTGCACCCTTAAATTACATTACCCAGTATAAGAGACGGGTTTTCTCCTCAGCTGGAGCTGGAACTCCTGAAGACAGACAGACTGACTGTGATTTCTAGAATTATCCTAATATTAATACCAGTCAGATATCAACAACCTCCTCTACTCCACATAGGCACAAACTCCGAATTAAGATAAAATCAAAATTTTATTTAAATAAAAAAGTTTTCTATGAAAATTCATAGGTATTTAAAAAGAGGAAAATGTTAATGCAAAATCATGTACAGGGTTAAAGAATATGACCTACAAATGAATTGATGCTGACACTTAGCTGCTTATACAAAGGAAGTATTGTTACAAGCTTGAATCTGGAAAGCATTATGCCGTTTTTATTTCTTAAGTCAATCAGTGAGTGGTCTTGATTTTTTAAAGTTTTGCCACTATTATCTCCAGGGAAATCATTCAACAGTAACCATGACATCCCTGGGTGTGGTAAAAAAAAAAGTATACTGGACTTGCATAATACAGCGATGATAATATGTGAAAGCAGAAGTTGCTTTCGTAACAGCAAACTCTAGGAAGCTAGAAAAATTGCAAAGTATCATGGAAGAAAAGAAACCTTGCCAGTTACATCAGTCAGTATAAAAATACGATCACCAGCTATAAAAATCAAGTTTAAGACAAAAATTCTGCCTTTCTCCACTCTTGCCTTTCCCTCCTGAATGTTATTTATGAGAAAAGCATTACTTCATCCTCAAAAAAAAAAAAAAAAAAAAAAAAACTATCTTCCTTCTTGACGAAGGCATTACATTTACTCTGAAGCAGAACAGCTGACATAAATGATTGCTATTTTGCTATTTTTCTCAGGTTTCTACTACACACTGCAGAAACCTTCCACATAAACTGGCATTGTATCTGCTGCACATCAATTAATAAAATTCCATCTGGATCTACTATGTCTTATGGCAGGGATTCCCAAATATTTTGGAGTCTGCTTTGCTGTTTCTCACACCCTCAAACCTACAAATGCATGGCACCACAGATCCCTTGCGACTACAGTGCCAGGAGGCTACATCAATACAATAAACCAAGCAGAAATTGGGAACATTGCCAGGTACTAGATTATAAGAGCATTATATACATTGACAGCACTAGATGGGCCCCAGCTTGTCCTTGCTCCATGTCAACAACCACTTTACAAAAGAGCTTGCAGGCACATCTGAGGGGTTAGGACAGTGCAGAGATTGTTCCCAAGAGGTACTTTCCATGCAACCACCCTGTCCTGGGGTCTGAAAAAGTCTAAGAGTACGGACCCAGACCACTTCCCACCATTAAGCCTTCGTACTTGGGAACATTCTCAGAAAATTTTAATTTACTTGTGTAGATGCAACCACAGTAGTGCTTGGAATAGTGCTCTGTCAGGTTTGTGGCAAAAGTCATCATACTTCACTTGATTAAGAAGGACCAAAGCATAGTGCAGAAATAGCTCTCAGGATTCCTTTTTGAGGGAATACTTGGATTGTGGGGAAAGAAGCAGAAGTAAAGCTGAAAAAGGCTTTGTCGCTTAAAAGTTTTTTCCATCCACCCCATTCTAATCTGTATACTGTAGCCCAGAGCAGACTGAAAGCACATTCCTATCCTGAAAACTCCTATTGCAGAGTGATGGATTTAGAAAGACCTCCGGGGGTCTCAAGTTTAACATCCTGCCAAAGCAGAGCCAGCTCAGAGTCGCTCTGGGCTTTATCCCATTGGGTCTTGGAAAGCTCCATTCACTGAGACTGTACAACCTCTCTGGACAACCTGTCCCAATCCTTGACTAGTCTAATTAAGAAAAACTTTTCCACTGTATCACCTAATAGCTTGGGTTGGAAGGGTTATTAAAACCCATCCAGTTCCAAACCCCCTGCCACAGGCAGGGCAGCCACCCCCTAGATAAGACTGCCCAGGGCCCCATACCCAGCCTTGAACATGCCCAAGGAGGTTTCCAGTTGGAAACTCTGGTTGCTGTTATGTCTGCTGTCCCTCTCCCTCCTGACAAACACTTAGCTCTGTCCTCTCAATAACTTCATGGTAGGTACTGAGGGTATGCTGTTAGCCCCCTTCCCAGCATGACAGAAGCCACCTCTTCTGCCATTTGAAGCAGCCTTAGTTCCTCATCTTCTCACAGGTCAAGCACTCCAGCCCCTGACCATCTTGGCAGTCCTTCAGTGGGCTCATTCTAGCTCACCAATGTTCTAGTGCTGGTAGGCCATACTGGATGCCGTATCTGACTAGGTAAAGAGGGATAGCCCCTTTACCAATTCTGTTCCTGTTGATGCAGCCTGAGATGCTACTGCTGCCAGGTCTCTAGACCAGCTTGCTGCCTGCCAGCATACTGCAGCCTTGTCCACAGATCTGCTGTTGCACAGCATCCACCACTATCTATTCAGACAAATCTAGTCATTTTTATCACAGAAGGCAGTCTGGTTGGTCCAGCATGAATTTATCTTTGGTAAATCCATGCCACTAGCTTACTACCTCCTCCTCTGCATGCCCAGAAATACAATCTGGGTGAAGTGGCTCCATGATTTTCATAGAATGGCTTAGGTTGGAGGGGACCTTAAAGGTCTTCCAGATCCAACTCCTCTGCCATAGGCAGGTTGACAACCACTAGATCAGGCTGCCTAGGGCCCCATTTAATCTGGCTTTAAATGCCTCCTGCGATGGGGCATCCACAGCCTCTCTGGGCAACATGTTCCAGCACCTCACCACAATCTGATTAAAAAATTTCTTCCTAATGTCCAACTTGAATCTCCTCTCTTTCCCAGAAATCAGTGAGATTGTTCAGTCTTTAATGTCTCTGATTATTGTTCTGGCACTTCATGAAGATTGATGAAAGATTTGATATATTCTCATTGTTTGGGACCTCCCCCAGCCTCCATGACCTTTTAACTTTCATAGAGTGATCTTGTAAAGGATTACCGGATTCTTTAAAGCACTCTTGGATTCAGCACATCTGGTCCAATGTACATAGATGGGTTGTTGTGGTGTAGAAAGCTGTAACATGCAAATACAGCTCTGCTCGACAGTTTAAACTTCATTTTCTTGCCTGGATTTCCCGTAATTCAGTGCTTATAACCACTGCACTTCAACGCTGTATTTGAGCTCATTTGAGCAAGAAGCTCTCAGCACAGATTCCAACTGATTTGTTCAAGGAAGAAGAGGACTTCCCTGAAGATTTAGATATTTTATCAAAACCTGCACATCATTTCTCTGACTTTGCTAAGGTCAATTCTTTGGAATTGCAATGTAATACAATCCTGCACATAAATGGATCAATGTTTTTAATAGAGGCTAATTTGTTGAATCCAGTAAACCAGTTGGAAAGCTACTCCGGGATTCTTTTAAATTGCTTTTGAATACACACATGTCCAGCCTGTATGCATTGCTCTCGGACCGACACTGGTCTTTCCCTTATACAGTTCTCTCTCTAGTGCTCAGATTTGGTTATTTATATATAATTATTTATCTCTGTCAGTTTTCATCCTGTTAAACTAACAATTAAGCTTGTAGCTTTAGCTGCATATACGTTACGCTCTATTTCTCATATGATAGAAGTAAACTTCCTTCAAATTTGAATTTGAATTTTGAGACTGCAGATGAACAGAATAGTACATACAATTCTTAATATAATTCATGACTAAGTACACTATGCAAAAAGTAAACACAGAACATATATGACATTTGTAGGTTATCAATTTTAACTTTATGTTTAATTTCTGTTTTTCCTCCTATCACATTTACCCTGCAAGAATTATTAGGACATGTGGATTATCAATACTCCAGAATGCCAGGTTCTTCTGATAGCTCTGGAGTGAAAAACGGTACATAAAAAAACTGAATACAACAGATATAGTTTAAATATACTTTTTTTTTTAGGTGAGCTGTACTGATAGGTAAGAGTAGCTGTGTTTGTGCCTGTGAGACATGTATCAACCAACAAACGGATATGTTTCTTTTTTGAACAGCATTAAATCTATATCTCTTCCTTCAAACTCTTTGGAAATTTCCCTTATTTCATGTTTATACTCCTCAGAAACATCCTGTTTCATGTATCTATACAATCAGCTACTTTTGTGAAGCTTAATCCTACCAGTGCTGAAATGGTCTTTAGCTACTGAATTTTGACAGCTGTGACATGGTCTGGTCAAGATCTAGCCAGGCTATGATTCACTACCTTTAAGTGCTCTGTAATCATTTTTCCAAACTTTTTCTAAAAGCTGTCACTCATGAGAAATTTTTTTTCCCCCATTAACAGTGACATAAACTGATTTCCTATGAAATGCTACATATTATAATTCAATTTGAAAATAATTAACTTTGCATCCAGCAAATGGATACATATTAAGAAAGGAATTAACTGAGTAAAGTTACAGGACATTCGCACCAAATCAGTATTCATCTCTCAAAGCGCTAAACTACAGGAAGCCAGTACTGTTTTTCACCTCAGTTCTCATCAGCACTACATAATTGAATTATTTAAAACTAAAAATGCTCTGAATACTAAAATGCAGCACGGCAACAACACTCAGTACCTGCAATATTAAGCATTTCTTTGAATTCCTTTTAAATGACAACAAGACACAAAGTTCTATTTACCCACCAAAAAAAAAAAAAAAAAAAAAAAGCCCTGAGATAAAATGCCTAAAGGCAGAGCTCCAGACAGATCAGGTGCATTAGTTATTTACTAGAATATTAAATAAGGAATGGACAACTATACATTACATTTCCACAGATAATGATATGACTCATGATTACGTAAAGATACAATTCAGCTTCTTGAATTTGTGATGAAATTACAGCTTCATCATGGAAGAACTTGTGGTTTTGCATTTTATTCATACATCCAAGTGCTCTACCTTCTTTTATAATTCCCTTTTATCAGTTCCTTCTCAACTTCAGGCAACCCTATCCATTCAACTCCTTGCTACCAGACTGCCTCTGAAGTGTACAAAGACAACTGAAGCAGGTCATCCTTAAAAGATCTTTTTTTCATCTTTTTCCTCATTAATTCAATGGATCCAGGAATAATCAGATACTTTAGTACCTCTCTGAGTAATAAGCAGGTCTGTGAGCAATGGAACTACTGAAGCCTGGTTTCCTATGGATATGACTCTTCTGTTGGATCCCCTAATGTCTAAGAAGGTGAGAAATCCAGTCAAAGCTTTTCCCTTATTTGAGGGCATTCATAATTTCTCTTTCCCATGAGGATTTGCTAGAGTCTAATAATACAGTTGATCTCATTCCACAGTTTTTTTTTTCCAAAGCAGACATGAATAGGGTCTCTCTTCTCCATCCAGCCACCTATTTCCATGAAACTACTAGGAACCTGATATCTGAGACCTTTACTCCTGTCAAATCTGTTTGAAATTGGCCAGTAGTTTCAAAAGTTATGGGGGAGAAGGGGGAGGAGGTAAGAGACTGGCAGCCAGCAGAGGCACACAGCATGATCACATAAGTTTTGTTTCTTTAGGAAGCAGGGTAAAACACTTGCATGTTTTATTATTTTAAAAACTGCCCTAAATGTGTTATAGAATGAGCTTTATTTGGAAATCAAAACCCATTTTCTTCCTTGTTTAATTTATAACTTATATAGGGCTCAAATACACAAATGGTTCACAACTCCATTAATTCAGCTTTCAGAGGAAAAGCCTAATATGACAACCTAAGTCAGAGTGCATTTCCTGTGGGCTAAGGACAAAACATGAACCACTGCCACAGGTCAAATGACATACAAACATATCACATAGCAGCTTACTTGTGTTTGAGGCTTGAGTGCCCGAAGTATGAAAGGATTCTTGCTAAGGATTTTTCATTTAATACATTGGTGGTTTTTTCTTGTCAAATATTCTGCATTTAAGTTCAGGTGTTCAACTAAAAAGTATTCTAGAGCCAACCTTACTCAGGGAAAATCTAGCAAGTAGGAGTGTGAGACTTCTCCTGAACTATATATTCTCTACATTTTCCCTAAGAATATATGGCAAGGATACATATCACTGAAAAAGCTAATGTAACCCTTCTGATAACCTCCAGAAAAGTTACTACAAATGCTATGAAATATGGCTTGAGATGAATGCACTATTAGCATAGATCTCCAAAATAAAAGCAAAGTCTGCAGGAGTGCTTGTGATGTCACTGTCAGCAAATGTTCCAAGGTAACAAAATATGAATGATTAGCACTTTCAAGAGTTAAAAAAAAAAACAAAAAACAAACAAACAAAAAAAAACAAAAAAAAAACCCACAAAAAACACCACTACATTATGTGTTAGCTGCTGCACAATGTGAGTATTTTAGAACTACCTGTCAACTGATCATATTCCTACACATGAAATCCAGACTGCAGCTTTCTTTAAAAACTTCAATAAAATATAACTGAAATGTCTAGATTAATAAGTGTCAGATATGAAGACAACTTGTCTTGGGAGCTACTTCCCTTCAAACATTGACCTCTGGGTTTGGGAAGTAATGGAAACTATAAAATGCTTCTTGAATACACCCTTGGAACTAACATGTCAAGATTTTGCAGTAATTTAAGTCTGACTCTCCTTGAATACGTTGTACTCTGAGAGTTAACAGTTCAATGATTGCACATGATTTCTTTGCTTGGAAAGTAAATGTATAACCACGTGAATAAGCATGAGATAATGCCTAGACCAAGACAAAATATTAAAGTTTTCCCAGCTAAGTACTACAAACAATTTTGCAGTGTGAGTAATAACACAGGATCCATTGAGAACACCCATAGACTGTTTTCTGGATGTTTTCTTTTCTCCTTTGTTTACAACCCTATTTTAGAACACTGACAGCCACTTGCTAAAACCTTTAAGATCCAGACATATAACTACTTAATAAAAACTTCATTGAATGGAGTTATTCATTTCCACTCAAGAAAACAAGAGATTGAAGATTTTTCTCATTAGTACTAAGGTCACCCACCTGAGCTGCGTGATGCACACCTGTGTGTGCTGTGCTCTATGCACAAACATGGAACTTCTCAGTATGTAGAGACTATGACAAATTCCCAGTAAATTCAAAGTTCTGTATAGCGTTAACTATGCAGAAGGATTTAAACATTTCTATAAAATACCAAGACATGAACAGCATATTTCTTTCCACTTGAAAGCTGAAAACAAACAGAAACAAACTTGAATTTCCCTGCAAAAAGAAAGAAGTATCAGCTCAGAATGAGGAATGCTGTGCATGTGAAATAGACTGTCCTGAGTTGCATGTGTCTACACCTATCACAACCCCTTTCTTTCCACTCGATTTGAACATTAGCAAGAGACTTCCTTCGCTCTTTAGGACTTAAATTGCTCCACAGACACACAATGAGTGAGAACCTACACACAGGAGCAAACTCATGTAGATCTCCTTGATGAATACATCTTTTGTCTTCATGAAAAAGATTTACATAACTGCAATTGCCTTCAAGACATCTTTCAATTAGAAAAAAATAAATAAATTAAAAATCAAGGACTATTCTACAGTATCTCTTTGTAAGACACTGTCAGAGATGTAGAAATTTGACCACCGAAACTTTCTGCAAACTATACAAACATAAAATGTGCTAATAGTGTGTAAAATTTTACAGTTAATGGAGATCCTCATTTATTTTAAATAAATAAATAAATGTAAAAACTAGCTTGCTTTTTTGACACAAAAATACTTCAACAAAATTTAAATTGTAGCACAAGAAAGATCATTCAGGCATTATATTTAGAGCGATCTATGTATTTTGCCATACTATAATAATTAAAATGACATTTTTCTTCCATGGGTAAAGGTCATTGCAGAGCACTACATTCTTCAACATTAATGTGAAACCTGTACAGTCTTAACTTTTCCAGTACCACTTCAAAGAAAAAACCTTATAGACAGGACAAAACTAATACATCTTAGCAGGCCATAGGATCCTTAAAATCACTCTGAAATGTTGAGGTTATAGTTCTAGAATCTAAGCTTTAGTTTCATGGTAAGATGTTAATACTACAGTGCATGGTTTTTTCAAATGTGAAATCAACATGCAGCAGACAAGCAGCTAAGCATGCAATAATTAGCTTGCTTTCACTGAAATTTAGGTGAGGAAAAAAAAACTCAGTTCAACTAATTCTAAGAATTATCAGTGTAAGGATTTCATGTTAAAAACCATTTGAATGTCCAATTGTGAAGACTTTCAGGTTAAGGAGTTACTTTTAATGCCTTTTAAATAATTACTTGTAATATACATTAAAAGAGATACTATGCAATGTAAAACAACATTTAAGAACTTTCAATATTAAAATGTCACCTAACAAAATATCATTTCAAAGGCCAGATAGTGCTATCAATATACTCGCTTTGATATAGCATAAACGACACCAGCCAATTTATCAGTAAACTAATTAATTTCCTAGGTAAATTGATCCTCTAAGAAAACAGGTGTACATGATAAGTTCTACGAAAAGGAGTGAATTCCAGGCATTTCTAGACCAATGTCATTTTGCAGTGTCCACAGTAGGGAGGCAACCAGAAAACACAGCAAGATGTGAAACACCGAAGAATTTCTTTTCACAGAATGCCATACAAACAATTCAAAGTAATTGTTAAGCTGATTTGTCACATTCTACGAATGTGGCTTGTGCTCCATTGAGGCACATTATTTTTCCATCCGGTTTATTAAGATGATGATACGTGACAGAAGTTTGCATTCAAGAAACTTGTATAACTATATTTCCTCTACAGATCAATTAAAAATTACTCTTTTTCTGAAAATTCAACTCCTACAGGATCTCTTTACATGCATGTATATTCTTAAAAGATAGAAGAAAAATCACATCTACAATTAACCTTATGCTTTAAAAAGATGCAGCTACAATATGTGCCCTTTCATAAAGGAAGCTTCTACTAAGATCAAAAGTTGAATTAGATAAATTTGAAATATTTTCCCTGAAACGTTATAAATTCTTATCTATAAATGAAATAGGGTTAACAGATAAAAATATTAGACTGAAGTGGTTGCTAGCAACACAAACAAAATATGTACTTATTTTTTCCACAAAATACTATTTTCAAAGGCTGCTGTTACAAAACATTCAGTGAACCAATGTCTTCTGAAACCAAGACAATCTAGGAAAAAAAAAGAACTTGCTTTCACAAAATCAGAATTCTATAGAGCATGACTAAGTATTTAAAGGGACTGTGCTTTTTGACATGCTAATATAGTCCCTGGTGAATATATAGAATTTTAATTTACTAAAATCCGAACTCCTAAATCAGTCCTTGCTTTGGAAGGTCATTACTTTCTTTGGATGAGCTGGTGAAATAAGTTTCTTCATTACCCTTGTAGCAAAAGGTATGGTGAATATATTTCATACCTGGACTGATACATCATCACTGAGACAGTTACAAACCGCTAGGAACACAAAGAAAAGTCATCAAGGCAATTACTAAGATTTCACCCTACGGTGCTATGGAACAACAGGGCAGGCCACCTGTTTTTCCCATCCTAAAGCTGTCTACATTGCGACACTGAGGCATTCATTACTCAACCAAGTTTTCACATGTTAACCAACAGCATTAAAAAGTATAATGCCAATACATGGGGAAAGCAGGATCCAGTGTAATAACATGTCTCTGAAGAGCCACAGTTCTCTACTGCTGTAGAGTACTGTTCTGGTTTCCTGGTTTTGGTCACTCTGTGATCTGTGTACTGTCCAGAAGTTATGACAGAATAATTAATTTGAAGACCATCCTACATATACAAGTGCTAAACCCAGGGATCTACACATAGAGTTGAGGAAAAAAGAAGTTTTGTAATGTTTTTTATTTAATTTTGTTTAGATCGAAGCCAGTTTTCCATTGTCAAAGGTATAATGCTTGAAGAGACAATGGAATGCCCTGAATTAAACAGGATCTGAAACACTTGTGCAGATTCTTTTTTTTTTTTTTTTTACTAGGATAAAGCACGTACCTACAAGGTCTGAACTCTCCTCGGATCAGTTAGTTATCTTCAGGCTGCCAAATATAACTTCACTGTGGTTCTCAGCAGTCCGGACCAGTAAAGATCTGAACAAACTTGTTTATCCCTGATAAAATCTAAACGTATTTCTAGCTGAGGAAAACACCAAAGGAAAGATTCAACACTATTGCTAAAACTATCAAGCGGATTCCTAAACTTGCTTTCCACTAGAACAACACAAAGCTGCTCTTAAGCGTATACATGTAAGACCCAAGAAACTGCTACTTTAAGAATATCCAGCCTTACATACACAGAACACAGATCTATGTGAACGAAGTTTTGAAGAGAAGCCATATCACATATTGGACAGTTGGCTTAAACATATAAGAGGTAACTATTTATTCTGAGCTGTAAGCCTAAGGAAGCAGTGCTTTCAAACTCTGCGTAGCTGAAATGGAATGACTAGTAGCGTGAAATAGACCAGATCATTAAGTAAGTTGTGTAAAGTGACTACACCAGCCCACACAAACACATGAAATAAATAGATGAACCAGAGCAGCAACACAGCAGACTGAAATGGCTCTACATTGCCAAAAGCAAAAGTACAAGAACTCACTAAATAAAGAAAAAAGAAAAAGGAACAGGGTAGAGTGGGATTGTAAACATCATGCTCCTGATTTGTAAAGTGAGGAAAATTATTTCAGATTTTGCAAAACCAGCATCCTGTAGTCAGTAGCAAACATCACTCAGACCACCCTCAGAACATGAGATTTTTTCGCCCTACCAAGATTTAAACAATGACTAAAATAAATAAAACTTAAGTAAGGATGTTCAGGTTTTCTATACAAATATCCTTCCCTTATTTTAAGCCATCTGAAAGTGATGGTGATAATTACAGCCAAAGCTATGTGTGATAAGAATATCGATGAACAACAACAAAAAAGGTAAATGCTGCTCACATATCTGCTAGAACATTGTGAGTAGGGACTAGTCTTTTTATATATATGCTTTTTATCTTAAGTGTAATCATCTTAATCTTAAGTGTAATCTAATATTCAAATGTTAGAAATCAAAGTGATAATAACTGAAAGTGGAGATAAAATTTATTGGAAGGAAAACAAGTTGATAATCTTGAAGAGCTTTCTAGTGATAAAATCATCCACAGTAAATGAAGTAATCTTCATTAACACAGCCTGAAAGATAAAATCTAAATATTTCGTCTTCACAATAAAAAATACTCACAAATATAACTTCAGAAACAAATGAATACTTCCAAGAGAGAAATCACAGTACCAACTGAATAAGATCAGTCTTTGTTAATATCACAGTTTACTATGACTATCACAGAATCACAGAATTGTATGGGCTGGAGGGGACCTCCAGAGATCACTGAGTCCAACCCCTCTGCAAAGCAGGCTCCCTACAGCAGGTTACACAGGTAGGCATCCAGGCAGGTCTTTAATATCTCCAGAGAAGGAGAATCCACAACCGCCCTGGGCAGCCTGTTCCAGTGCTCCATCAGGCTCAACACGAAAAGTTCCTTTGCATATTGGTGTGGAACTTCCTGTGCTCAAGTTTACGGCCATTTCCCCTTGTCCTGTCCCCACAGACTACTGAAAAGAGGTTGGCCATATCCCTCTGTCTCCCACACCTAAGATATTTATAAACATTAATAAGATACCCTCTCAGTCTTCTGTTCTCAAGGCTGAAAGTCTTTCTTCAAGTCAGGAAACAAAGCCACTGTATTCATCTAAATAAAGTGGCTGAGGGAATAGGAGTTGTCTGTTCTGGAAAAGGTGGAAACTTCACTCTCTACAACTACCTGAAAGGGGGTTGCAGCAAGGAGGGTGTCAGTCTCAAAAAAACAAGTGATGGGATGCGAGGTAACAGTCTTATATTGCACTAGAGGAGATTTAGACTGCATATCAAGAAATTCCTCACGGAAAAGGTGGTCAGGCATTGGAATGTGGAGTCATCATCCCTGGAGGTATTTGAGACTTATGGATATGAACACGGGTTAGTGGTGGACTTGGCAGTGTCAGGATGGTTGGATTTGCTGGGTCTTTTCCAACTGAAATGACTCTATTCTATGATTCACAGAATAACACTTTAGGTAGCATTCTCTGAAAGTGATAGAATTGCACTTAAAGTTGTGCAATTTCAAAACTGTTTTTAGGAACATTATTCTCTTTTCTCTGCATTATCAGGAAGCACTCATCAAAAGAGAACAAAACATTTTTGTCATGCACGTCCCAGGAGAAAAGATAGCTCTTTGCAGAAGAACTGGAAGATAATTCGCGTCAAAATGAGAAGAAATCATAGCTACTATGAAAACAAATACTGTATTTCAAAACCCATTGGGAGGATCCTGTTGTGCAAGAGATCAGAATGGTTACTGCTTGTCTACTTAAGCTCATGAATTGCAACTAAGAATGAATTTATTTATAAAAATGACAGAAGTCCTCTATCACACCATGATTATTTCCTTTTCTTTTATCAACTGGTAATACGAGTTTGGATTCAGATAGGCTGTTAATAAGACTTCCAGAAACAAGGAAAGAAATTTCTTAAAGAACTTAGGATAAGGTACGAACTATCCAGTTTGATTTACTCCCTCCAGAAGAATGGCCTCCACTCTCCACTTAACAATAAACTAATAAACTCCACTTAACAATAAAGGCTCAACAATTGTAGCTATCATAATCTCACGCAGCTACACAGGTGCAGGTGTTTATAGATACATTTAGTGCTGCTAAACTAACCACTTTTCACTACCATGTCATTTTGTGATGTTTGCAGGTAAGTTGGAAGCCAGTACTTCTCAGAAGGAATAAGACTTTGATTTTCTTCAATGTTAACACTTCAAACAATAAGATTCTTGCCTCTGGCAGCTCTTCACACTGGAGAAGAGACCTCTCTGCAGTTCACTGCAGTTTTCACCTACTTCAAGCACAAAGCAGTCGATGTAGAAACGCAAGGCTTCCCTCGACAGGAAAGCAGTTCTCATGTCACCTAATGGTAGAGAGCAGCTGCTGTGCTACATCACCACGGTTTGATGATTTCTACTTACAGTTGAAGATTAAGGACAACATTTTTGGCAAGCCTAAACTCTGGCTTCTCAGTTGTTCTCTCTCTTGCAGTTAATAACATAAATTACTTACTTCAGGAGGTTTAAAGGAGAGAAGTATTTGGTTTGATGGCTCCTAAGATCCTTAAGTACTGTAGCCTTATTTCAATTGAAGAAGAAAAACAAACCAAAATTACTATTACCATTTCTGTGAACTACAACTTTGATCAGACATCACAAAACCACACTGCTGTCAGAAATTTGCTGAAGAAATACATTATGAACAGTATGTGATGTATGCAGACAATGACAATGTCAGACTCCTGAAACATTATTCGATATCACTGAAAGTTCTGTTTATGCCCTCACTGTCCTGTCTGAGAATATGCAGAGGTTGTCATTTTACTCTGGATCAGTAAACACGATTTTGGTTAGTATCATGTACTATGTCATACTGGGATTTGGAGAAAGTGCTGTCTTCGATTCCATTGGGAAAGACTCCAAAGAAAAACGTTTTCCATCATACACAGCTGTATTAACACAGAAGTATTTTGGAGTTTCATTTTAATTTCTGAATACAGAGAGCTTAATAAGCCTTTTTTTACATTACTTCATTTCTCACCTACCTGAGGAAGATAGGAGCTCACTATACAAGACAAACTTATAAAGACAAAATGAAATTCAAGTTTTCCTGCAATGAAAAGTTTGAATACTATTCAAACAAAATTAAACCAGTTAATCACATCAAACTACAAATACTTTTATCCAGAGACGCATCTTCTTAGAAAAAAAATAATGCAACTTTCAGAGTCAAATACTGAAAAGCAATGGTGCACAAAACTAGGGGTAAACTTCATCTCCTATACACTGTCATGCACTGTAACCTACATTTTTGTACAACTTATTTCACTGTTGTTCTGAAGTTGCTCCTTACCCTCTAGAAGCTTCCTTTACTTTATTGTGGCCTAACGTAACTTTATTGATCTTATCATAAGAAGGCATTTAAATTAAGTTAAAACCAGGAACCATATGAATAAACAACATGCAACTTTCTGGAAGCCTTGTTCCAGAACTAGACTGTTCTGCCTTAAGCTAGATTTATGACTAACATTTCTGTCAGCTGAATTACTGCTTTTAAGGCAGACTCAAAGAAACAGCAGCCATTTAAAAATTCATGACAAAAGCTATTTCATTGTTTCCATAGATAAAATGGAAAAATAATTTTGATTATTGCATAATATGTAGATTGAAGGCATCTGCAGAGTTTACCATATAAGAATTCTAATGCCTATTCACATCTTATCACCCATAACATTTTGTGGAGTACAAAGGAGTTCCCAAGATAGTATCTATTCATACATTAAACTTATTAATGCTATTTGACCTTACTTGGCTTGTAAAAATCTAAGAGGATTATAATTTTGTAGCATTAATATTTAAGTCATGGCATCACCAATATTACAACAAAGGCATCACACAACTTCTGTGATGTTTACATTATTCAACAACAAAAAAAACCCCACCCACACCACAAAAACACAAAACCAACCAACAAAAAAAAACAACAAAACCTACACGACCAAAACATTAACGCAAGTTTAAGATTAATCGTATTGCAGAGCATATGGGTTAGAATTCCATTTTCCATAACACCAAGCAGTTCATAGGTGTAATAGCAGTCCTATTTCAGAACAAACCCATGTTTACAATGACTTACAATAATATGCCAGTCATGGAAGAGTTTTTGATGTCAAGGACTCCATTATATGTTTGGGTGCAAGTTCAACAACAGCTGCTCCAGATTTAATGAAGGCAGTACTCAAGGGACAGACATTTCCTGGATTTATTTATAGGGACTTACAGAAAATGTTCAATATGTACCAAAATATACATTGTTCAGAGACTTTCATGCTTGAGAGTGAAACTCTCAATGTTTGATTCATAAAGGCTATTTCACAAGGGCTTACAGGAAGTAAAACTGTTTGTTTTAATTGCATGCAGCAAAATGTTGGAAAAGAAAGATTTATATTCTCCAATGACAGTGAACGTTTGGGGCTAATTTTTCATGGTAACCATGGCCAGAACATAAAGGAATATTATTTCAAGCACTACTCAAATTCTTAGACAACTTCAAGTCTAGAAACAGCAAATACACATACTACTGTGTGGAGACTAATTTTAATCTTTTGTGTATTACTACAGTATCTTTTAAATATAAGTCATAATACCCATGTAACTTTGTTATTTTGCATTTATTATAATTCTCCATTGATAGGAAATACGAACAAGCAGTCAAGATGTTTGTTTCTTCATTGGATGCAAAGTAAACCACTAAAATTGAAGGTGATTCTAGATCAGGGTACATCAAGTATGTTTATATGCACCCTATGTTATAGCATAATTGAAGAATGCATGCACTCATTTCTTTTAATATTGCACCAACTCTACTTATGAAATTATTTTCTATTTCTGCCTTTCCTTTGTCTAATATCCATGCAACATAATGCACATACAAATTACTTATGAAGATATGAGTTTTGGTTTTGATACTTGAGTTGAACAATAATAGCAGCAGTCAGAATACTTAAGATACTACCAGTGTCAATATAGTTTTTTGTTTCAGCTTATGCTGGTTCTTTCAAAACAAAAATCTGAAAAATTCATGTGTCATCTTTTTCCTGTTGCATATGATGCAACAAAAGGCTAAGATGTTATCTGAAGAAAGATGAAAAACAACATAGCTGCCTGTATTTTTGTGAATGTTCACAGAAATTGGTGACACAAAGAAATTTTTGAAAAAGATGAACACTCGAAATTTTATGACAGTACATCCTAGGGAAAAAGAAGTCAAAAAACAATTTTTAAAGAAGATAATACATTCCAAATTTTGTTTTATTTTAAGCTTCAAATATCTTTCAATATCTGTATTGGTCAATGCTTCAAAAAGCAGTATCATCTTCCCCACCCAGAGGGAGTGGTTCATATCAAGTCTAGGGGAATTTTAGATTCTCATTATTTTGAAATATCTTCTCGGAATTTATGACCATTAGGGTATCTGATCACACACTGCTGGTTGTTATTGCGTTTTGTAACATGCTGTTTCAGCTACCAAGGTGTTAACTGGAAAGATGACTGAGCAGAAATAAATGTCAGAGTATTATAAATGCATTTTGTCTGGCTGTTGAAATACTTTAGCTTTAGCATTACAGGTCCTATTCCAGAATCCTTTCCTTCCATTTTCTAAGCTGTCAAATTCTGTCTTAGCAAAAATAAAACATAAAATACCTCTCACACATGCTTTCATCATAACAAAAGACAAATCTCAACACAATTCCAATGAAGATAATTATCCTGTGTCAGTTAAAACTCCAAGAAAGCTATCATCTTTCAGCTGTGTCTCAGACCTCACAAAGCATTAGGAAACACAGCTATCTGATCACAAGCATGGTCCTTATTTGCCAAAAGAATGCTTTCAATATGAACTACAAGAGATACAAAGACTAAAAATTCACCTTCCATTCTTTTTCCAGTCCATTCCTTCTACTATCAAACCAATTTTCTCCCTTCCTACACAACTTGATTGAAGCATTGTTTTTTGTCATAAACTATTTAACCACTCCTCCATTTTTTTATTTTATTTTTCATTTATTGTCTAGAACAGCATTTCTAAACTGAAGCTTTGGGTTTTTACACGGTTTTAGTTTTTGCTTTTCACACTTGTTGGCATTTCACTTTTTTTTTTTTTAAATAAACTTAAAAATAGAATTGACTTCAAAAGAAAATTGGACTTTCCATGCTCTTTTCTAATGTTTTCACTAAGAAGTTATCATACATGTGTTATTTCATGTCAGCCTGAAACTGAACAGAATTTTTGCAATTTACAATTGACTAAGAAACCAGTTATTTACACCATTGGTATTTCCAGAGTTCTAGAAATCATGCCTACCTTTAATTTACCTGAACAAAGGGATGCTTCAAGATTCAGATACATTCAAATATTCCACCAACAACTCAACTTGCTATCAGAGTTTCTTAGAAGACATTGAGAAAGTATATTAAGCACATTTCTCATGCACAGAATGTTTCCTCTTGACTTCAGCAGTGCTGGCAAGCTCTTCTCCAGACTTTCCTCAAATTCCCTTCAGTATGGACCTAAACTTTTCTTCTACTGTCCATCCCACTTTCACTTTCTTTGGCTTTTATCATTTAACAATTTCAAACTACGGCAACTCAGTAAGAGAAGTGAAGGAAGAATTCAGCAGTGCCAGTGGAATACCAAAATTGTATTTACTTTTTTTTCACATTACATTTCAGCACTCATAATCTATTAAAAAGTCCTAGGCCAGATTTTTTATGACACAGAAATTGTAATATTTTAAAATGAAAGTTTTCTAAAATAAGTCTTACTATTTTTTCTAAGTATTTTTGAGCTTTTAAAATTCACATTTTTAAGGTTTTTTTTTTTGTATCTTTCAGGATGGGAACTCTTGAAAATAAAGCGAAAACTAAAATTCTTACTCTGCCAGGTAACTTCAAGAGCTAAGATCTGAACACACAAACAAACAAACAAAAAAAATCAGCAAAAGCATAGATACTTCTCCCTCAGGTTCTGTGTATTACTGTTTAGATTAGACGTTTCACAAGCCAAGAACTCTTTTTCTCTAAGACACAAGCTTAAAAAAAACCATCTAGACACCACAGTAGCACACACGAGCTCTACAGAAACAAAATGAAGCACAGCTGAAAAAAAAACCTTGCATTCTTGGATTAACAAACATAGAAACTACACTACAAAGTCAAGCAAGCTAAGTCTGATGATGATTATTATTTCTCACAGGTTTGATTCTTCTCTCAGCAACATACAATTCTGTATGAATTAGATTTAGAACTGGAATAGTCCTGTTGGCAGGAACCTATCGAGATTGTCCAGTCCAACTGCCTGACCGCTTCAGGGCTAACCAAAAGTTAAAGCATGTTATTACTATATTATTATATGTATATATTATATATATTTATATTATATATAATTATATTAAATTATTATATTATTATTATACTGTCCAAATGCCTCCTGACACTGACACCATCTACCCCTACGAAGCCTGTCCCAGTGTCTGACCCCCATCATGGTAGAGAAACTTTTCCTCATATCCAGTCCAATCCTTCTCTGGTACAGCTCTATGCTGTTCACACGTGTCCTGCATCAGTTCTCAGGAAGAAGAGATTAGCAGTTCTGTAACAATTTACCATGCTTATAATCCTACATAATTACTATCCAGTTATGAACAATAGAACGCTAGCCTTATGTCTTTTAATTGAGTTTTTATTTCCATTTTCTGGGAAGCATCACAAAAAAGTAGAAGACAAAGCCTTTAACTAAAGTTGTAAACAATAACAATTTTAAAAAATGTATATGATTTCTCTGTAATATTACTGATCAGCAGCTTGTATTATTATCTAAGTCCAGTAAGGCTGGAGAAAAAAGTGAGTTGTTCTCTTTGGTGTCCATTAACTAATTTATATCCTTTTATGGAGCTGGCTCACATCACTGCATGTTACACCACCCAGTGCGGTGACTCAGGGCATTAGGTAGTACTAGTGAATCACTGAATTTCTACTGCAACTTTTATGAAGCTCTGAGGACTTCTTCCTCAGGTTTTTCTGCCACTCCCAGTAGGTCATTTGTCCCTGACAAGGCAGAAACACTCTTCTCAAAAACCATCTCTGTTGGTGGCAGAAATATTGGCTTTATTAGATCCAGATTCCTAATTAATCAGCATGCAATTGTCATTCTGCTCTGCAAAGTCCATCCTTCCATTTGCTTATCACAACTAAGATTGTTCTCACTGCAAGGTCCAGTTATAAAACAGTTGTTGACCTTACTTTCTGTGTACATTTAAAAAAAATCCTCAAATGTATCAGAATCAGACTTTCTTTAAAGAGCAATTGTCCTTCTGTCCAAGGGTATATGTCAAAGGATGAATGAGAATGGCCCATGTGCTAATAAGACCATTTTCCGCAAAGAGGTTATCTGATCACTGCACTCAAGGGCCACTAATCCATCAAAGCCTCCTCACTAACCTATCACATGCCTGAAGGTGACAGAAAACTTCTCCAAGACTCACTGAAAGGCAATTCATATTGTTTTCAGCGACACAACTCATGTGGCACAAAGAACCACAAGATTGTTCCTCAAAGTAATCTGGCTGCACAGAAATAAGGGAGAGTGCAGCTGAAGTGCTTTGCACAGCCCAGTCACATTCCTTGAGTGGTGCGAACATCAGAGAAGTAATACAAATGTGGATAAACTTTCAATTGGTATTAATTTGAAATCATTATGAGTGACACTCTTAACAGACTTAAACAGGCATAAATTAAGTAAGCTCAAAGGAAATACATTTTCTGTGACAAGCTATAGACAACAATCACCTTGCTGTTTCTCTTTACAAAAATCTTGCCTTTAATAGGGTGGGTGTTTATAAATACATACAAAATACACATACACATGAATATATATGTATACAAGAGCTATTTGGAAAACAATGCCTCCTATTTTATGATGTTGGCCCACAGCATCAGAGGCAGATGTTGGTGGTATGGCAGCAGAAGCTCAACCTTCCCACCAATATTTAATTACATTTTGTTGCTGCGTGGTGACTGATGGCAGCATAGGGGCAGTCTGACGTGGAAGCAAAGGTGTATTGCTGAAAAACCTCCACGTAGAAAAAACAGCAACCTTTGACATTCATCGATGCTTGGCTGAATGCTGATGGAGATCAAGCAGTGGGTGTGAGCACAGTGAGGGGTGGGTGGTACACTTCAGCAGTGGTGACAGCACATCACCTACTCTGGTGCAAATTGTTATGTGTGTGGCATGCAGTACGTTTCAGTCCCACTGAGGCCTAGAGCACAAAATTCTCCCTATGGTTTTTCAGTCAAGCCAAGAAAGAAGTAAAGTTTATCGGAGTGTTAGTGACAAAGTTGAAAGAAGCATGTCTCAATGATGTAGTGTTTGGAACTTGTATTCAGTAAGACCGCCATACCTTAGAGAGAGGTAGAGACAAAGGCCTTAAAGCAAATAGTCTGGATCAACATTTTAAAACTGCTAAGAACACAAAACCCTAAGATACCAATAAAATTGAAAATAGCTGTTTTCCACAAAAGATAATCAAGAGATCAAAAGATTATGTACCTTCTACTGTCACACAACTCAGAGGAAGAAAATAGCCTAGGGATGGGAGTCGAGATAATTATTATTCAGTGCTGAGATACTCCTAAATTAATGGTATGTTTATAGCAAGGGGCTCAAGACAACTAAGCATCCTCTACCTGTGGCTACCATTTTAGTGAAAAATGCCGGCACCTGACTACCTAAAACAGATGACTTTCATAAGCATTGCTGTATTTTTTCTAAATATAGCTGCTGTACATATAATCTGAGGAGCATACGAAGTTGTCCTCTTTGTTAATCGGAGTAGCAGGAACTTGATCTATTCAGGTTAACTGTGGTCTGAATATACTTATTAAAATCTTCCATGAACAGACAGATGAATGCAGTATCTGGAATGCATAAAGATGTGCTAGGAAAGTTATAAACACTGAGGGAATACTTCTCCAAGAGATTAATGGAGCATTTCCAAATAAATTCATATCAGAATGTTACAACTTCTTTAATCTACCAGTGGAAGACATTTAAAAAACAAATTAAATGATACAGAATAAAAGCACGGAAAGAGCAGCCACTCGATGTGTGATGACTTGTAACTATAGCTAAACAGGAGTCCTTCATAATTTAGAAACTTGGTGAAGAGAGCAGTGCTGCAAGCTTTTCCACTGCTATTGTCCAGCATGTGAGTAACCCACAGGAACCACCCTGTCTTGGACCAGGAGCACATCTCCCTGCCTGCCAGCTCAGGCTTCCTGACAGCTGTAATAAGCATTTTTAAGGTACACATGCATAGCTTAAAGTTCTGGCTTAGCTGTCTGGTATGTTTGTAAACCTGAGGCATAAAGGAAAAAAAAACCACAAAAAACACACCAAAATTACTTTTTTGTTAGGTTTCTAGAAGCAGAGTAATTACCTTTTTTTTTTCAGCTATACAATCATCCCAAATCTTCACATAACTCTTCTTAAGTGTATTGAAATATAAGTTCATATGAATGAAAGATGGAAAAACAACAGATCTTAAATATTTAGCGCTGCTACAAAACAGTGATCGGACTCTGCAGAAGACAATCTTGTTAAATGAACTAACAGTTCACACACTGAATTTAAGAGAGATTATATTTTTTCCACTTGTTTACTGTCTGGTTACCACAGCAATACACAGCTTGTTTGCTTTAAACATTACGTGGACAGTAGATTTGCTAAAGGCACTTTTTTCTCAGCTTTATACTGTACACTCACTAGTGATTTCAGGCCAAAGAGGATGCAAGACCATGAATGCACAAAACCCCACAGAATCCAAAATGACTTTCAGCCAATTTCAGATTTAGAGCACCAAAATGTCAAACTACAGCTGTTCTGCCTCAATTAAGAGATGTTCTGCCCAGTTTAACCCAATCCCTTTCTCCACAGAGGGACATTGATGACCCCATCAGTTTATCTCAGTAGTGCATATATCTCAATGAGAAGTATCCTGCTTTACTTTCTCCTTTTCTCAGTTTGCATTTCTGTTTTAGACACAAATATACACGACAAACCACTTCAGTAAAAAGCCTTCTACACAATTTTTAAAGACTTAAAAATATATATATTTAATGAGTCACTACGTGACTCTGGCAGTCTGTAAGTCCTTAGAAAAAGCAAAATATGATTTCTTGAATAGATGTAGTATAATCTTTTTTTTAAGAAAAGATGTCACTAGGCAATAAAAATGTTCCATAAATTTAAAAGATAATTTCAAATAAAATAGATTAAAACCCCATTCATTCTTGTTCTGCTTTTCAAGTTAGTGCAGCATGCAATTTCCCATATAAACTACTTTAAAGCCAAGCAAACTGCATGTCATTAGCTATTACAGTTTTTCACAAATCTTAGATACATCTAGCACTACTGGAAAGAGTGCTAGAGAACTTCATGGTTGGTTGTTCTTTTTAAACTGTTGTCTTACAGAATTTACAGAATACATATATTAGTATATATGTATACTATATATATATTTGCTTTCCCAAAAGTAACATCACTATGTTCTCCTCTAATTGAAGCATAAGAAGCAGTCTCTGTTCATCATACTCAATCTAACTCAAAGGTTTCATGACTGCATCATGAACAGGCCCCGATTGCTTAATTAAATGATTTAATTTCTTTTCCTGATAAAATTTTAATTTTAATCTCAGAATTTTCAATAAATCTCCGAAATTGTTTAGGAGATTAAATTATTTTTTTCAAACATATTTCTTCCAGCTCTAGCATACAGCAGATGGTATCTGCACATATTCATTTACAATTCATATCAGTAATTTCATAAAATTCACTGCCATTCTAGTAAAGCAATGATTTGCTCAGCTTTTGTTATGGACAATAACGTATCATAAAGTTTGCATTTGTATAAGTTTTAGATGGCAATGTCTGCTAATAGCCCTAGAAATGAAACAATTAAAGCAAATAAAATCTGACAGTGCAGTCACTGTGCCATGAACTCCTGTGATTTTAAAAGAAAAATGCAGCTTTTCTGTTGTTGGCTTTTTTTCCCCTCTCTAAAAGTTAAAGCTCAATGCAAAATAAATACAGATAAATACTACTGTTTATGAGAAGAATCAAAATATTTAGGTAAAAACACTGCATACCTGAAATGCAATGCTGCGTGGTTCCCAACTACACACAATTTACGTAGGAAAAGATTATTTTTCCCTGAGCTTTTAGTCATCTGCATTCTCAGCTATCATAGCTACAATTACACTACTATTTTAAATGCACATATTCATTAATAGATCCACTACCAGCTAAAGTTTACTGGGAGAAAACAATCTAACTTTTTGCTTTTCCAGTTGTCAAAAAAGCATCCACAAAATATAAGCACTACAACAAAGTATTTGAATTCCAGTTCCAACTTCCAAGTTTTGTCCTTAACTCAAATCACTATTATATGATCTCAAACACAGCAAAACTGTTTGCCAAGTACAACTCCAGTCCTCTTCAGCAAGGACCCTCTAAAGAACCTTTAGAATGCTTTTCTATATTGTGCATATTTTTCAGCTAAATTCTAAAACTGCTTGAGAAAGTTTGATTTTTTTTGGTTGGTTGGTTTTGTTTTTTTCTTAATGAGACGATAGCGTTCAGCTTGCTTTCACTACAATACAAAAAAAAAATCTGCCTACTTGCCTCATGATAACCTACTGCCATTTCCACCACTTAAGGAATGCACTTACACACTCTTATTTGTTCTCCACATCAGTCTCAGTGATACTGGATTTCTTCACTATGTAGATGATAAGCATTAAAACAGACATATGAAGAGGCAGATCACTTCCAAGCACATTTTTAAATGTTTGGTTTCTGAGGGAATTTTCAGTTCTTGATTTTATTTTGCCTTATCTAATTTACCTAGAGGCTGCGGTTTCTAGGTGCTCAAAAGAAAAAAAAAAAAAGGAAGGGGAAACAAAAGAGTAAGTAGTCTACTCTCACTTTAACAAATGTAGCCTGTGGAAGAAAATAGTATTTTACTCCAGTTTCACAGATCTTCAGCTAAACTGCTGTAAATGTCTTAACCTGAAAAAAAAAACACATAATAAAAATTGAGACTGAAATGTAGAACTTGCAGGCAAGTTAAAACTCTTAATTTTCAAAGCATGGTAGAAAAAAACAAAGATTAATACAAGTTCTGACTAAATATTGTAGGAAATCAACAACTTTTTATTCCCTGAACACATGTTAAAATACTATAGGAATGTATTACAAATAGCAATCAGTAGGTATGTCTTCAAATGATTTCAAGAGAAAACAAGATTTCAAGGAAGGAACAAAAGACAGTTAACCAATAAAACGCTAGGCTGAGAATGGTCAGTAACTAGGTTTGACCAGAAGTACTTTTCAGAAGCATGTCTTCAAGAAGGGCCTATGATAGGACTTAACAGAGAATGATCCACTTGTTTCCTTTCAATTCACTTCAGGTAAATGTATCTAAATTCAACTTCCAGCTTTGTTCTCTCCTGTGACTTCCTACAGTTGACAGAAAAGGCTTTTGAGGCTCTCTGTCATGCATTCAGTATCTTTAGAATTATGTTGAAAAATCTTGAGGAGACAAAACAGGATGCATTATACTAGTACAAGTCTTCAGAGCAACAGACAATAAAGTATCTCAATCGCTACTCTTACATTGTTGAATTTTTACTGTAGAATCACACTAGGAGCTCATTTTAAGCTGTCTGCTCCCTGAGATCTCCAAGCCCATTTCAGAATTGTCGGTCCTAGCATAGTCTCATGTTCCTTGTTGCTGCATCCTTTATTTAGCTTTCTGACATAAAATTGTATCGTGTGTAAATGAACCTACTTTACCAAACAAACTGGATGATTGCTTGTATCCCTAACTACCCCTTCATCAGTTTTTGTACTACATATATAATTTGGAAGAATAACTTCAGAACAGTGTCAAGCATTGCCCAAGATATTCCTGAGTTTCCTCATTCATTGTTCATTTACCAATGATTAACAACTGCTTAGCAAAAGAACTTGTCTACCAAAGACAGCCACAGTCTTTTTCAATGCTTATGCAAGGAGACTTTCTATATACAGTAGCCTCTTTAGAAATAAAATACATACAGTACAATTATTGTCATAGAGTCACTGCATGGTACAAAAGTAAGAATCATAGCTGCTACTTATTTTACTGAGTCTTTAATCCTTAGATATTTCTTAGGAAATATTTATAAACAATTTTCCTGTAAAATATGGAAAAATGAAGTTACCTCAAAAATAATCTACAGTAATATCCCTTATCCATAGAACTCCTTAACACTCACTTCTTCACTTTTAGGTGAGTCTCTGCAATTTTATTTTCCTTGTAGATCAATAACTACAGCAACTTCAAACTAGAACCTTTTCTAGGGCACTCCGAGATGTCTGTTGCTGTTAAGGAAATAAAAAGGGATAAATGCTTACCACCAACCACATTTTCATTCTGTAATCCCTTAGTATTTTAGCAGACTTGTCTTTTGTTTGAGACTGGCTACAGCTTGGACAGCTTCAGCTTTCGAAAAGAACAAGTACATACCCACCATACGCTGACAGAACAGTAGCAAGTTTTCAAGTCTTCCCTAACATCCCAAGTATTTAACATTAAAAATGTATTTGAACAAGCCAGAAATCAGTTCAGCCAATTCTTTTTTACTCTCTCCAACACGTTTAAACTATCATTCTCCTCAAATAACTCGTGTTCATCTATGTAATATCTTCCTTAGTAACTAATGGATTGTATTTGTGACATACAAATATTTTTGCTTTTCAGATTCAGAAGAGAAACACTAATGGAACATTTTGGCCTTTTCTGAAGTAATGGGAACAATTTTTTCATCGTTTGGTACTAGAAATACATTAAGCCTAACAAGGCTACAGGCCTAATATGATTCACAGAAAATAAAAATTAAAAAAAAGAAGCTTTGCTGTTCTGATTTCTACTAGTTGCATCTTTCCCTTCTATTACTCTTTTTCTGATTGATTTTCGTAACTTCACCTTTTTTCACCTATTCTTTCATATTTTCGAAGTCCCACTTAAGCAGGAAAAGTGTTACTTGTGTTTTCTCAACTAAAAAAGCAGACTTTTAACCATATAAATGCTCTGGAACACACTGATACAGGTAGATGCATTTAATTCAGCCAATTGTATTGTCATTACTACCTCTTCTGAAAGCAACAGGAGGAACAAAGTGAATGAAGTGGAAAAGCCTCTATAACTACATATAAAAAGTCCACTGTTATCTACACATGCAAAACATATACCTAAAGAAAAATTGTCAGTAACACTTTCTGTCCAGTTATGTAGCATCATAAACTCAATCTCCGAACTGCTGCAACATTTTAGTAGCTCACTTCATAGCTGCCACATAAAGGAGCACATAAATTTCATAACTTCTAGTGTTACGAGAGGACAGATATGAGGATAGCTCTAAACTCAAAGAACTGCCACGCAGCAGACAAGCATACTGCCAAAAGGCCACAGATGTATCCCACATGAGGAGCTGAAACGGTGGTACTGAAAAAAAAATGGAAATTTTTGTTTATAATGCACTTGTGTGATTTAAAGGTGTAATATGCATCAGCTCTGTATTTCAGCTGTGTATTTAAAAGCTATATTAATTTTAAAGCTATATTAACAAATAGACATCTTTTTTTAAGAAAGGAACCCAAAATACAAGATTATAGAAAACCAGAAAGTAAAACTAATGGAGACGAGAATTATTCTCTCACTTCTTGCCCACGTGTAAGTTAGTTTGGAGTTGACTAGAAGATACTGCAAAAATGTAATCACATTTTTCTTTTCCAAATTCAGACACCAATTTTACCACAATTAATATTTTTTTTAAAGTGAAAGAAATAGAAACTTATTTTGCTCAGAATAAAGTCTCCATGTAACAAGCTACACGTGAATGAAGTACTTTTGCATCTTCACCACCAAAACTATCTACAGACAGCGCCAAAAATGCCTTCTCTAATACTGTCAAATTGAACATCACTAATCTGGGGGAGTGGAGTGGAAAAAGGGATGGAAATCTGCCTGAGCTGAGTCATTGTGAAGACACAATAAAAAATTATTGCTGTAGAAACCCCAAGTTATTGAGACACAAATTGGCTGACCTAATGGCTAGTTTTTAAAGCTTAGCACAAATATGAGAACCAATCTATCCCCTGATACCCTGCACTTCCCTTTCCAAAAAAGGGCAACAAAACTTCTGAGTTGTGTTATTTTTCAACTGATGAAGACTTCAAACATCGGAAGAGATCAGAATTTTGAAGTTTTATCTGAAAAGCCACTTTATGAGTTTGTTTCGGTAGGATCCAACCAATAACCGAAGCAATAGGTACTGTTTCTGAAACCTAAACTCATGTGTTTGTCAAGCAATTAAGTTCCAGGGACTTTTTCTTGACTGCTCTACTGCTGACTCATCTCACCATGCTTTCTCATTTATGTGAGCTTTCTCATGTAAAGTTTGGAATAAGCTTATAAGCAGCAAAACACGCAGATTTATTAAAGAAAATGTTCACAAAGCCTTCATAAAGATTAAAAGACAACGTACAGCTACTTTGGTTTTAAAAATCACTATGTAGGGAATTAGTAGATACTATTTCAGCAAAAATTCAGCATTCTTCTAGTGTTATTCATAGTAGAACTTTCAGCAAAAAGATTGCATTCACAGACAAAAGTATCCAGCCAATATGGCTACAAGTAATAGTACTACTTTTATACTATTTGGTGTCTTGAGTATTCATTCCTTCACCAGTAAACGTTGCCATCTCTAGCAACGATAGTATTGCATGAAATAAACTAAGTGAATACCACCACATGACTTAGAATGCTCTGAAACAGTAAGTTCTACTGTTTATCTACCAAGTGTTCTAAAATTAGTTTCCAAGCCCATGGGAAAGAACTGATGGAAACTCAAGATCTCGCCTATCTTCTATAAGTGTCAAGTTGATAATGAATGGAAAATGTAGGACCTGTAAAACAGCTGTGTATCTACTCTGACCAAAAGATAATCCTGGAAAACAAACACTAAAGAAACTAGATCCTATCTCTTAAACAACTATCCTTAGGCCATGGCTTTGAATACTTTTCTTCACTGAAGAGAGCAGCCGGGATCCATAACAGAATGTTCTCTTAACCTAAATGCTCAAATTGAGTGGAAACCTAGAGCTCATTTATTATAGACAGCACCTGGGAAATTCTTAACTGTTTTTAAGAAAGCGGTATAGGCTTGACAACATCTTAGTTACAACTGCAGATTTAACCAGTGTACTCATATAGCAAAATTTCTGTCTTTTTAAGGTGGGGCTTATAAGGAAGAAGGGAAGAGAAGAAAGGCCATTGTATGAACATTTTAATGAAATAGGGAGGACCACCTGGAAAGCAATTCTCTCTTTACTCTTTTTTTTTTTTTTAAGGAAAAGTTTGTGTTCAAGGAAAACCACATGAAGAATTCTCTCAAACTATAACCTCTTCTAGAAGTATCTGATTTGATCAGCCAAGAACACACCTGGTGTCTCTATTGAGGAAGCAATTTTGTTTAGGCACTGGTTTAGTCTGCTACACAAAACAGATACTGAAATCTTAATGTTCACAGATAAAGTATTCCTCTGAGGCAGGAGCATTCTTATATCAAGAAGAAAGAGAATGATCTGGAACATACAGTGTACCTTGGAATATTATCACAGAATGGTTGAGGCTAGAAGAAAATTCTGGATCACATCTTGATAAACTTCACTGGCTCAAGTAGTGTGACCTTCAGCCAGTTGTCCACAATCATGCTCAGATGGCTTTGGAATGCTCCTAGGGAGATTAAGTCCATAACCTCTCTCAAGGCAACCCCATTATTATCAAGTGCTTACTCTCTTTATTTATAGACTCTTCCACCAGTATTTGAAGCTGCTCAGTTACACAGAGGGATTATAAACTAAATGAAAGACTTGATCATCCAAGGTAACTATAAAACATACATTCCCTTAGCTACATCTGCTTTAGGGATAGTTTCACAAGTTTTGTTTATTCTTCAGTCAAAGAAAAAGCGAAGTAATGTAATTTGCATCAGAAATCTAATCAAAGCACGGTTATAACAGTGCTTGTTAAAGCTAGCGATCACTCAGGAGATAGATGAAATCATTTATATTTTTAAAATCAGTGCATATTGGTATCATCCTTAAATATGTCTAGGGAGAGCTCAATAAAGCCTGGTGTATCTCGGCTTTCCACCATATACAAATGGCTCTCTAAAGGAAAGATAAAAAAAGACAACTTTCTCTTAATATGCATTTTCTCTTCAAAGGTATTGAAAACAATAAGACCAGAGTATTGAGATGTTAATAGTTTTATGTCTTAATGCCTTAGTTATGGAGAAACCCACATGAATATTTAACATATACTAATAAATTCTTTACCATATGAAAATACATTTCTTTCTCAAGTCATGGTACAGATTAAAGTTGTAGCTCTAAGGAAAGCCCTGCATAGTATGAAACCAGTTTTATTTTCCAAGTGTGCATGGACCAGAGATCCAGAGGTGGTCTGGGTTTTTTTGGTTTATTTATTTTATTTTATTTTTTTTTTTACATCAAAGTAGCTGACATTTGTTGAACTAAATCATTTTTTCAGGCTGAAATGCATGAACTACATACTATTAAATTTCTTGTAATTTCTTCTGTATTGTTAGGTTAGCAACCTACATTTTAGGAAGGACTGCTCTAATCAAAAGAGCAGTTACTCTTCAAGTCTCACATATTAACATACAAGCTAAGCTGCTTCCTCTCACACTTTAGAAAAATATATATATATTGAGGATGTAATTGTGGATTCAAGCCACAGCTTATTGTGAAGAAATGCATCCATCTTTGGAGTATACATTCCAAGGACTGACACGTGTAGTACCAGGAAAATTCTGGTAGATGATGAAACTTGCCCTCGTCTTCCTGCACAAGGTACCACAATGGGAATAGGGAAATTCTATTTCTTTTCAAAAAATACAGGACCAAGGCCAGGACTAGGACTGGCTATGCACAATGCCAAATTTTCACTGAGCCTTGCATGCATGACTTATCAACCTGAGTCACTTAAATGCAATGAAATGCAAGACTATTTTTTTAAATGTAAAAGTAACAGAGAACTAATGACTAAATACCTAAAGATCTCTGACCAACAAGTAAGTGATAACCATTTCACTGCATTCATATTTTCATCAAATTCTGAACTGAATGAAAATCTAGTAAGTCAGCTGTGTTAATTATAACCAAAAGAATAAAAGATCTTCTGTAAACATCTCAATTAGCAGTGCTATCACGCACAGAATCTCCACGCACTTAAACATGATGGAATCATGAAATCTTAAGTCTCCGTACCAGTTAAGCCCCATTCATGCAATGAATGAAAGTGAGAAGTGCATGGATGTGTCCAGAAGCTGCCTAAGCAGACAGACAGGCTTGTCACTGAGTCAGTTTCAAGCTTCTCTTTCAACCCAGAAACGTAACGGGTTCTGGGAAAGCAGTATGAGAAACCGAATATTCATTTGGTGTGATACATGATGAGTTGGACAGATTGCTAAAAGATTTTAAACCTTAAAAATAAATCAGAAGAAAAGAAACACACAAAATTTCTAAAACAATTTTTTTCAAGGAGGTAAAAAGATCTAGGGCTATATGCCAACCAGCTCCGGCAATATTGGAATTAGCTACTGCAGTTTTATAATGCACTATCAGAAAAACTGGAAAACAAAGCAAAACAAACACACCTTCCCCATCTACCCATCAACTACCTACAGACAATTTCTAAGATTCAAAAAAAGGATCAACCTATGTTAACATAAGTGATATTGTTAAAACAGAATGTACTTACTTGGAATAAAAAATTACTAAAATCTAACAGAGAGATAGTAAAGCACTGTAACTGTGGAAGACAAACATGCATTCAACAAAGATCAGTTTTACAAGTGTGACTGAACACATCTTCCTACTTCCTGAAATTTACCTGAGAACATATGGACAATACTACCAGGCACACTTCAGTTTCTGACTCCTACCAAGAAACAAACTCAAATGTATTTGTGTTCTCTTAGTACCAACCACATAATGCTAGCAAAGCATTAACACAAGAAATGGCTGAAAAAAAAGTGTAATACGAAGTAGTGCAACAAATGTGAAATGGTTTTATAGATGTCTTTCTTTAGACAGATGGGTAAAAAATGTATTGCCTAACAAATGAAAGATACCACGCAATTCCTACAGGCTTGTTGTTCTCAGCTATCATTCTTCATCTGTTTCTGTTACCCTGAAGCTCTTTAAGGATTTGGACACTAACTGATATACAAAGAAGTAAAAGAAAGCATGGAAAAAGTTACTAGTTACAGAGACACAGGACCCTGCATGAAACATGATATGGTTACGTCATCCAAAAAATGTATGAGTAATTCTAATTTTGGCATCCTACTGATTATGTATACTGCTCTTTCTAGCCGTTCCATAATAGCAGTCTTGATTAAAGACCATTGTTCAGGAAGGGAAGCACATGCATTTCCAGATGGCATAAATATGCTGCAATGACTGAACAACATTTCATGAACACATGCAGAACTGACAGCACACCAAAAAGAAAACACTGCATTCATGTGACATAAGTAGTCTAACAAACTTGAGATAAACCATGCAGGTCAATTGGGATGGGTAAAACATGGAGATACACCAACTCCAAACTTTTATATCTTTTTTACTAACCATTTTAAAGAAAATAAACTGCAGTAGTAGACAGATTTAAGTACGTTTAAGATATCAGCTTGTTCAACAGAGGTCAAACAAAAACAAGGTGTTTTTTTTTTTTCCTTTTTCTGATCAAGTATTTTAAACCGTTCACACAAAGTTAGCTTTCAAATATTTCCTTTCTGTTCAGCTTGATGGCTTTCTTTTCCTGTATACCTTAAAACATGTTGATATTATTTACACCAAAATTCAGCTCCCCTTTTTAAGTTGATGACTCTCGGTCCTATTTATATTTCAAGATCTTTTACCTCCCTCAGCCCATTGCCTTAAAGCCCAGTTGTCTGCTCAACCTCAGCATGGCTAAAACATACACCTCCTTCTCCTTTCAGATGTTGCCTTTTATTGTTTAGGATTACAGATATCAGAATCATATCTGCCACTAAAGCATGCAACAATTTCAACTGAAATCTCTCCCTTGACCTTCAGTCTAATTTCACTGTTAATGGCAGTAACATCTTGCTAATTATTTTCCTCCTTCTAAACAGTAGACTTTTTTCCTCATGGCAAATGGAGAGCAAGCATAAATTTTTGTCTTTTTTTCTTCTTGTGTCTGAGTTTTCAGTGGGGGTAGTGTCCACTTTTCTACATTTGTGCCACATTAGCTATAGGCATCCAGCACTGTGACCAAAGAATGCAATGGTGGGAAAACAATAATAGTGTCTACCCCAATTTTTCACAAATCAAACACACTCTGTTGCAGTTAATGGCTTCAGTCTTACCTTGTGGTAAATATGATGCAACTTATCTTCTGATATTCTAGCCACTAAAAGAAAGGGTTTCAATAATTTCAAGAACTCCTGAGGACTACAGACGAGAAGGAAAAGTAAATAAGTACGGTAAATCAAATGTACTTTCAGTATATACATTGAAGATTTGACTAGCATTTCACTTGCAACAACATGTATAAGGGTCTTGTTAACGCTGTAGAGCCCAAACATTCTCACTCTTAAAACCATTACTCATCCATTTCTAATGCCCCTGTACCAGTATTGGCTTGAAAAACAGCATTACTTAGCTGCCCTAATACAGAGTTAACAAACAAACACTGTCTATGCCACCTCTGCACACACAATCTGTTAGAACTGTTTTTTAACCACAAATTTAAAATGACTACAGCTTGAATAGTTTGCACTCTTTAGTGCCTTCAATCATTAAATTGTCTGGTTATATATACCTTTTTCTACTTCTAGGTATTTGAGATGGACATGAAGAACATCGATTTTCTAACAGCAAATTATAAAGTGAGAGAATTTAGGAGAGGATGTTTAAATGCATGAAAACTGCTGAAGTTATTACAAGAAACACTGCATGCCTGTATAGAAAAAGCAGAGAGAGAAACTTCATTTCTGATCAAGTAGTTTTGAAAGTGACTGTGGAGCAAGCTTAGTTTGAACATTTTATTCATTCTCTCTCAAGACAAAGGACAGATACATAAGCTTTATTTTTTTAGAGAAAGGATTTTCTTTCTGCAGCCATGTTGTTTTTACCTCCAGATTATATCACTGAAAAAAAGAATTTCAAAATGCAACTACGTTAGGCAGGTAATATGCATAACATACCTCGATCTACTAACTAGCACAATACTTCTGCTACCCTATACCCAAATACCTTACTAAAATATATATCTATTTTTTACAAATACCTTGAAAAATAGTTTCTTCCACAACGGCCAAGGACTCCTGTCAGCAGAACATCTTAACTGCTAACGTTACAGATCTTTCAAACTAACGCACAAGTTTACCACCAGGTTGATTATTCCCTGGATCTCTTAAATGAGAGAATTCATTTTTGACTATTTACAGCCAACGGAAACATGCTTTTGCCTCCCGTAAAAATGAACAAAGCATTCAGCATGAACTCTTAGAAGCATAATTGGTTTGCTGTATATCAATTACTGCACAAAAATTAGAATAAATACTTCATATATTAATATGTTTTAAATAAAAAATGGATATATGATGAGCACACTTATGAAGTGTACAAGTTTTGTCACACAATCAATAAGTTTAAGTAATAAATTTTGTTGCTGACTTGCTATGAGAGCCATTTCTGGATATACAGCAGTTGTTTAGACTACTCTACCCACTAGGCCAAGGAGGGAAGGGAGAGACCAGAGAGAGAGGCTTTTTATTTCTTCATGGTTGTCCGCTTGTAGACAACTGTCACTATTAATACATCATATTATCAACTCCATTCCTATATTGTTTGGGTGGAGAGGGTTGTTTGGAGAATAACAGATGATCAAGAAGATTGATTTTGCAGAAATCTTCATCATGTAAACATAAAGCAAGATGTCATTTCAGTGGGTTCAGTGGTTTACATGGACTCTATAGCCATAAATTGCACACGACAGAATTTTTCAGTTTTGATTCTTATTATACATGTGCGTATATTTGAAACACCCCTTTATACATCTTTCAGCTTACTATTCACTGTTAAGTGCACTCGTGGTAACAATGCAAATTCTGAGCTATGTTACAAACAACATTTAGTTAACACCGAGAGTGACTTAAAAACTGCATTATTTGCTGTATGTCAGCATAAAATATAAATAACACTGACAAAAAGAAAAAAATAAGGTGGCGAATGGCTGATTTACATAACCAGTTTCTCAAAGTAGGTAGCAAGATTATACTTTTAGTTCCTTTGATCAAGAAACACAAAATGATAGTATCTTCTATTTTTTCAATTGTTAGTCAAGAAATCCCTTAAAAAAAAGTATCAGCTGCCTCTCTGGGCTACTTCAAAGAATACATAGTCTCATCACACTCCTGATCATTCAATTGCATCTCTGCTTAATTTAAGCAATATGTTAAATTGTGAATAATAAAAAAGTGCTTTTAAACTCTTAGATAAGCTCACAACTTCTCTCCAGCTATCTTCCAGACTTCCAAGTCTACCTTGCTACTTCAAGCTTAGACACAGTAAGTCCTGTACACTGGAACTTTCACCTGAGCCGTAACTGGCAATCAATAATTCAAGTTAGTAACTCTGTAAAAGCTATACTAAGTATTCTTAAATGTTTTTTTCTTCCTGGGAGTGATTTTGTTTGGGGAAGTGGAAAGAAGAGAATTATGCTAAAGTGAAAGAATATGGTCGGCACTATTCCAACTAAATAATAAAATCTATATATATATAAAAAATAAATAAATATATATATTTTATATATATAGATTGTTTCTTGGATGGACTAGCTGAATACAAAGTAACAAAAAATTGTTTTAATTAAAATTGGATAGATTCTAAACAAAGCTGCAAAGCAACATGAGTTCAGTTTAAAGTCATTAAAATATACTTCCTATTGCCTTGTGAGTTGTATAGCAATGAAGTGCAAAGAGAACTTGTATGGAACTTTACAAGAAGCTGTAAATTTCAGGATATTATTTAGACTTCTGCATTAAATCTACCCAGTTAAGTTCAAACTTTATTCCAAACTAAACTGCAAATGTTACACATCACCCAAAAATAAAGACCAGGTTTCATTCACTATTGCCTAGTAATTAAAAAAAAAACAAAATAGATTTAGAGTAATCAAACAATAATTCACAATTACAATTTACATATATATATAAATACACTATATATCCATACAGACACCCCTCTTGCACCAGATTATGCAAGGTAGCTTGCATCTAATTATGAAAACCACTGATAAAAAGCTTATATCAAATACATAAAATATAGATATGCAAAGCTAAAATGAAATACTTCTGTTTACACATCTGATTACAATGTGATGGATGCTATTTGCAAGTAAATTCCTCAGCAGTAATTCCTAGCTTAGAAATTCAGGTTATTATTGGAGAGCAGAGGACAGATTTTTGTAACTTTTCTTTTCCACTCATACTTTACTGCTTTTTTTTTTTTTCCAGATTTTTTGCTTTCCTCCAAATGTTTAAGTCTGGTTAAAAGATCTGGAATACTAAAATGTCAATCATGCACTGGGAATATGCATACATCTTGTATGATCGAAACAGAAAAAACGGAGCTCAAAAGTGCTAAAGAAACACTTCACATTGTTAATGATGTAATGCCTGCAGAATAACAGGGATTTGTGTTCTGAAAACACAGAAGAGCAAACTAGTATTGGTTATGTTTTATATTAAGCAAAGCAATCGAAACTAAAATCTTAGACAAAATGTTAAATGCTATTTGCAGGAGCTCTGAGATTTAAAAACTAACACAAGACAGTGAGACAAATCCTCTTTTATGGAATAGTTTCTCACATAATGATACCAACCCAGAATTCAAAGACCTAGAAACTTGCACCTGAAATTGCAGACTTTTTTTTTCTTTGTATTGTTTTTCAACCTAAAGGCTATGGAAAGTGATCTACTATATTTAAAATGTACCTTACAAGACCTGAAGAGTTCTTAAAGTTATGCATCAAGTGAGATGGGGAAAATTGGGTAGCACTCAAGCCTAAGATTACATGATAGCTACACTTACATTTTGTTATGTACAGCATATAAACACACTATTCCTAAACTGAGCTTCCGAGAAACTCAATCAAGCGCATGCTCTTAAATCCTCAAGTACATAGATGTAAGTGATAGAGAAGAACCACTGCCCTTACGCTGAGCTACTTTTTAATCATTTTGTCTCCCCGTATGGCTTCCCTCTTTCCTTTCTAATAGAGCAGTTAGCCGAATTGCCTGGGAAACAAATCTGAACTCTCGGTGACCTCTGTTATCCAAACAACATATCCTTGGTGGTTTGGAGCAAAGTAACTATTCAAACCTTGAATCAGGACAGTTTGGACAGAATGAAGAGCTTTGCCAATTCTACTTTCCTCATTCTGTATGTGATAAATTTTGGTTACTCTGAACTTCTCTGAATATTTTTAAGTTGTAGTAAATTCGTAATGAACTCATGGAACTGACCATAGAAAAGTATCCACGGGAAACTGAAGAGACAAATAACTGCATCTCTACCATCAGCTAATTACTAGGAGTACTGTAGCTAAGGTGGAATTTCTTAAGCTAATATCCTCCCTGTTTACAAGTTTATTTAAAAGGCAAGAAAAAAGACACAGAGCCTGTCGCATTACTGTAAGAAAGAAGACTGCTAGCACTCAAATAATGGTTTATCAAAGGCCATTTAATCAATTTAAATGCCAGAACAAAAAAATCTTGCCGGATTTCCATTATTTATTATATGTGAAGTGACTCGCTAAAGTACTTGGAAAGATTTACTTCCAAGTGGTCACCTACTTAGATCAAGCTCTAAATCACTGACTCTGTGATGGTGTTTGTTTAGGTGGCAGCAGTTTAGCTGGCCGAGCCTCAATGGCCCCTTACTGAGATCTCTGTGTGTGTGGCCCATTTCGCACTGCAGCTGGCTCGACACACAAGACCCACTGTATACCAAACCTATTGTTATTTTAATGTGACTCTTAACAGTCTGCTTTGCCCTCACCACCCTAAAAACAGTTCCTGAGGACAGCGCTTGAATGCCCTGCGGCAAAGCCACCTGTCATAAGGAAGATAAATCACAGAACAGAACAAATCAGAAGTTTTAAATCTGCAACATTTTAGGCTCGGTTACACAAGGCTGAGATGCAGCTAGAACTACAACTCTTTCTTTTACCACTCTTTCAAAAAACCTAATCATGAACATGCTAAAATCTTTATGGATTTTCTTTATGTTAAATTGTGATTCTTACCCTGATGCTTTTAAAATAACATGGTACAATAACACTACAAAATACACTATATAGATCTTTCCTCTAAATCAGACATAAATTCTTTATGACCCGTGGAAGTTTTCCATCCATTCAAAACAAAAGAATCACGACATAAGTAGATTCACTTATGATGCAAATCTTTACAACACTTAATACATAACAATGCAAAATACATAACACTCAACTTCACTCAACCAGAAAGGTAGTGGAGTGATTGAAATAATGCGCTTTCAAGCATCTAGTTTTGGTGATGAACTTCAGTTCATGGGAGGAACCTACCTGTTTATCAACAAAACAACAGGTGAATTAGATCACAGATAGCAGAATGACACTGCAGATGCTGTATATGACTCCCCTGGTACATACTTATGCTGACTGCAAAAGCAAAAAAAAATGGTCACAAGAATTTTACATCTGGATACAGCTTGCCTTCTTATACCCCCTAAGCTGCTGCATATCTCCTTGGCCTTCAAAACAGGGCTCTGGATAACAGGCGGAACTCCAAACTTAAGCATCCAGCATTACAGAGGAAGAAGTAATCTGCAGACAAGTTTATAACTCTGAACTTATTTACTTCCGTAAGCAAATAAAGAATAATTATTCTTCTCTATCAACTGGGAAAAAAAAACAACAATCCTTAAGGGCTTGTTTGTAAGTTTTCCTCAATGAAATGTTTAAAATACCAACCTTTATTGTTACAGTGGAGAATCAGTCTTAACTGCTGTCAAACTTTCCATCCAGACAACAAAAGGCACAACAAGCTTTGAACAAACTATGGCACTTGAAGGGGGATGATAAACCTGTTTTCATGAGGCAACTTGCAGAAACTACATTCTCTACCCTATAGGTCTTCAATCTTCGTGTGTGTGTGATGGCTTAGGCAGGATGTAAATACTACTTCCATAGTAAAGACGTTCACTGCATCACAGGCTGGCAGAGTTCATGTGTATTATAGCCTGGGCAAGCAAGCAGAGACTTACAGGTTTCAGGGGTGGAAAATACCTATTAGGTCATCTAATACATTCTACTGCCAATACAGCATAATTTCTTACAGTGCATTTTCCATTTCTTTGTCCAGTGCAGCTTTAAGTGACTGACGCAATGGGGCTGCTACCACTTCCTCTGGCCAATGCTTCAACTGTTAAACAAATTTCAACATTAGAAAGTATTTCCTAATAATATGCCTACATTTTTCCTCTGCTTAACACCACTTCATTATTCTTCTTTGGACTCCTGTAGACCACCCAACATAGTTTTGGCACTTTTATTTTAGCGAGGTAGATCCTTCACAAACTGCTACCAAAATTAGTAAAAATAATTTGAGAATAACAGATATTACTACACTTATGGGAAGTAAATTTCACTATCTAGCACGTTTTATCATCATCAAGTGACTATGACTAGTCACTAGTAAAAGTCATCAAGAGACAGCATTATCGGAGGACTGGAAAACAGATCTGCACACAACTAAGAACAAATAACAACAACCGCAAAAGAACAGAGTATTGCAGATTTAAACTTTCATTAAGCTCCTGACATTACCTGTGTGTGAATATATATATATGCACACATGCATACAGACCATATAGTTACATATAACTACCAAACCGAAAAAGCAGCTCATCAGGATAAAAATTGAAGAACACTGTTGGCATAACTAACTTTACATCAGGCAATCATTAAATTACTGTTCTACAATGCTTTTGAAAAGCTTTTTTAGCTTTAATGTTTTAAACACTAAATTCTGATGGAACTAGTAAACCATGGCAGATTTATCACCTGCCATATGAAAACTTTTGTCTTTATGACAAATTTTGAGTGTTATCTAAGTTCCTAGTAGTATAGTATAGTAGTATACATGCTAATTGTATACAAAATATACTCCACATATGCAGATCTTTGCAAAAAGAAGACAGGGAACAACAAATACACAGTGATGGTGTACAAAGCTGCAGCAATATGTTTTCACCATGTGGTTATTGTATGTAAAAAGACAGTTGTACTTCATTGCTATTTTCTGTTTTCTCAGTCACTTTCTGCAAATTGAAGTAATAAAAAAAACACTACGTTATTTGTAGCTACTGTGAACAATAAATGCATTAAATTTTTTTAATTTCAGATTATTCGTTTAAGGTCTATTATCTAAAAATAAGTATGAATTTTCTTAACAAGGATACAGAAAAAGTAGCAATTAGTCTTACAAACTACAAACATTTACCACCGTACAGCTTGCTTTCTTGTACTCCCTAACTGTTACTTGTCTCCTTGGCCTCCACCATGAATTATTTGAGCTGCTTTTAACATGCTCATTCCAGTTCGGTTATACATGTCACAGATCTAAGCCTCACAGACTTTTCAGCCAGCTATTATTTGTACACTGAGGGAGGGATGCTCTGAAAGTAATGACTCCTATGTTATGATGCTGGCCCACAACAGAGGCAGATGCTGGTATGACAGTAGAGGCTGAACCTTCTCACCACTATCCTGTAACATGTTGTTGCCATAGACAAATGGCAGCAGAGGGGCAACCTGTGACAATGGTGTCTGGCATGGAAGTATGGACGATGTAAAGGTGTGTCATTGAATTCCTCTATGCAGGAAAAAAAATGTACCCATTGACATTCATCAACACTTGCTGAACATTTATGGAGACCGAATTGTGGATGTGAGTACAGTGGCACAGCGAGGCAGTGGGTGGTGTGTTTCAGCAGTGGTGACAGCAGGTCACTTCCACTGGTGCAGATTTATTTATTTTATGAGAGCAACATGCAGGCTCTCGTTCACTGCTGGCAAAAATGCATAGACAATGGTAGTGACTATGTTGAAAAATAACGTTTTGTTCTAGCTTAGAATTTGCTCTAACAAATAGTTTTATTGTGCTCTTTCAATCTGTTGTAGTTACCATGGAAATAAGTAAGACCTACGTATACCATTTCTATAAGTCACCAGGCCATAACTCAACTGAACCTATGACATATTCATAATAAAAAAGGCAAAAGATTTTTTTTTTTTTAAAAGGAACTCTACACTTAATTTTTGATAAGAATTAGAGGTTTATCCACATGGGACGGAGTACTGTAGCAAAGCACTGCATTGGAAATTACTGGCAAAGGTGGGCATAGGTCACGGTGAGTAATCAATATCATGCTGTTTGTAGATTTCATGAAAAGTAACTAAAATAAATTTTGTGTATACAGGTATTCAGGTACCTCTAACAAAAGAGATGAGGATTTTCCCAGTGTATGAAAATAAGTATTTGTATATTCAGTAGGTGAAAAAAATAGCAATAGCAGCTGCATGAGCTAATATTCTTTTTATAGTTCACAAATTATATCAACCCTTTTCAGTTTTTCTTTAAACTTAAGAGTGTCAAGTATATCATTAAAACTAAGAAAAAATTCAGTATTCCAAGATCCAATCAACTACATCTTCACTCATACTTCCCCAGAATTTCTCCCTTTATTATGTATCAAATCATAAAAACTATATTGACTTAAGAATATTAATTCTAATTATTTCTGATAGTTCAATAGACTTTTCTCTCAATGGAGATTGATAATATGAGGTAAGAGAGAAGTAGAAAACTTTAGTAGAAGTAGAAAGTATTATGTGAACTGCTGTCAAAATTGGAAATAATTGATTGCTTTTCCTTCATGATCACGTTTTTATGTAAGAACACAAAGACTAACAAATCTTTACGCTTGACTGTAATAGTACTGCATTTCTTTTGTTAGTTATGCACCTCAATCAACTGCTTCACCACATCCCCCACTAAAAAAAAAAAATTACTCTTCTCAATACTAGGAAGCTTTTAGTTTGTATATATAAACATTTGCTGAAATATGGAAAAAGAATATATTCATAATGACTAAACAAAAGATGTAGATATACATTTGTTTAGAAAAATAACTGCTGGTAAGAAACAAACATGACTAAAATTCTGTGTTTAAGTTGCAGGAAGTCTCTCTAGGTTTCCTTTGCAGCAAAAATACATTTAAGTGAATTTCAGCCCTCAGGATGTACAGACCCCAAGAAGATTATTTCCTAATCTGATGTCAAAAGATATACAGCATGAATACTTTCTCAGAGACTTCAGAAAGCATTTGAAACATATCCTATAATATACATGAAAGTTATTTATAATTCTGACAAAGGCTCTGGCAATTTAAATGGTAGCATTAGTATAGTACAGAGGGAAAAAAAAGGTGTTTTCACCCAAGAAATTACATTTTTTCCCCAAACTACTCTTTTGATACCCAAGCTCAAAAGCACATATAGCAATCAGGACACTTTATTTTCAATTACTTTGGCCAGATATTTTCCTAAACTGACATAAAGATGTTTTCATGTGAATTAAATTTCTCATAAGCCTTAATTGATGGAAACATATTAGGTGGCCCACATATATGAAGATATTTTCCCTTAATAAAATATAGTATGTATTTCATCAGTCTGGTATTTAGAATATATTATGTGTGACACAGACAAAAAAAACAAGATTGCTAAAATTACTGCTTTTATTTTCTAAGTTAAATTTCGGTCCTAACGTTATAATATGGCTGCAATATAGTATGTAGTACACATATTTAAGCCTAGAGTTTTTGTGAACAGCTATGAGACCGGTGTGTGTACAAGAAGTGCCAAGAAAGAGATACAGAGCCCATTAGGTCTTGGGTAAATACACAGAAGAAATGATAATACAGATTGAAAGACTTGTGTCACTTAATTTTTGGCACCTTAATCAAGAGACAAACTGTCCCTGAAATTTTCTAAACTGTATGAGGAAAAAGCCTTGCCTATAATGAATCAGTTCTTCAAGAGGCCTAACTTCATTCCACTGAATCTCTTTCTTCACTTACTAAAGTGTAGTTAAGACTCTGAGCTTGGCTTCTGAAGCACTTAAGTTAGCTGCTACAGATTAGGTAGCACAAATGGCCCTCACTTTACAGGAAACTTTTCCTTATCTCACCTAAAAGACACAACATACATGAAATATACTCCCATTTCAGGTTTGTAACCATTCCCATGTTGCATTCTTAATTTATTTCCAATTTTGAGAAAAGAATACTTGCATCTTCAACAGAATTACTTCAGACAAAGTAGCTCCTTCAGGGTTGGTTTCTTTGTTACACATTAGTTTCTTAAAAGTTGATACCTGACAAAATTAATCAAAGGAAGAGCAAGGTATGCCTCAATAGTCTGAAGCAGAAACCTTTTTTTTTTTAAGAAAAAAAAAAAAGGTAGGAAAATGCATAGATAATTTCCTTCTGGGAATAACTCCATCATGGACTTCTTTCCTGCAGGAATGAAAGATCTGCCCAAAGACACTGCTGGTCTTCTCTATCTTCAATCTTGTTTCTGTTCTTTCCCCATAATTTTCTAATCCCTTAATAATGCCAATGAACTGATTGAAGAACAGTGACCTGAATGCAATTAGGCCCATAGTCCAGTCAGAAGATCTAACTGTCCTAGCAATCAAAATGATTTCACTGATGTGGCTGAGAAGTCAGTCATCTCAACAGCTATCCCAGCACTAATGAAGCAGTGACAGAACTTGGCAATAGCATTGCATTTACTTCCAGAGAAAAAAGGGTAGGTGCGAGCAGGACGTCCTTAGACAAGCTTCTCAAGAAAAGTTTCATCATCAAATCCCAATCTGAAACAGCCAATGGTATCTGCAGATACAGACAACACTACTTTGTTTCTTGCTTTAAGAATCCTTTCCCTTGCAGCCAAGAAACCAAGTCACAATTTAATGTGGTTCTAAGCAGGAAACCATTTTATTGTTAGGTTTCAAAATATTTAAAGTAATAAAAAAAGTATTTGAAAAATACATTTTCTCATTTGAAAGCAAGCTTACTCTTTTTATTATTATTATTATTATTATTTTTAGGCAAGTGTAAAGCAAAAAGGAAAAAAGAAATAAGAAGTAGAAAAGCACTAGAGGCCTAAATTCGAAGAGGGAGCAAAACCTATTTCCCAAGTTAGGAGGTAAAAACAAAGATGCAACTTATGGAACACAGAAAATCAATTTAAACTAGAAAAACAATACTCTTGTTCTGTTACATTTAAGATAGATGTATCAAAGAAATAGTTCTGTTGGTAGGTTTTGACAGGAAACTACAAGTTTATTTCTAATTTAAACCGAAGTGGAAGTCAACATATTTGTTCAATCTGAAATAAGTATCATAATTATATTTGAATTTAAATAATTAAAATATAGAAACATACCAATAAAGTTCTTTGAATAGTTTAACAGTCAAATTTAAACATTTAATCATACTTACAGAGCCATCTCTCAGATTTCTTTCATAGGAGAACTGACACTGTGTATTTTCTTCATCCACTGAAACAATAAAGTTGTATTTGCCAGCTGATTCTTCTACAAATATCAATGCTTTCTTCAGTTCTTCAACATATTTTTCTCTATTCATTTCCATGTCAGCAGCCTCCCTAGAAATTTCAGCTTCAGTCACTAGCACAAAAAAAAGAGAAATTAATATTCATGTGACCTTGTACTTATATTTATATACCCCTAGAGACAAACACTCATGCATTCTATTGGTTTTCTTTGAATGTTTGTCAAGCCCAGGCAGTAGATAGACAACTGTCACCTTGCATATTTTTAATCCACTTTTTTCAAACTTTTACTGGTAACCTTACAACAAAGTAAATTGTCAATTTACAAATGAATATGCAGGTGAAACCAGTCTGTGCTGTTTAAATACATGACCCACTAAATGGGAGATGTGAATCCACTTTGCATTAGGTAGAGTCTATTATGAAAATTTTATTCCACTCTTTTGTAAACAAAGAACAACTGAATTCAGAGCAAAACAGGCCAATAAAGATGTACAGTCCTTAACAACCATGATGGCCTTTTCCATCTGCTAATGTATTTATTTCTTCTTAAATCTTCTTTCAGTTAACCCTCAAACTGAAAAGCAACTCACCAAGTCTTACCTTCTCTAACCAGGAAGAAAAAGAACGTTATTAATTTTACCATCTGAGCCCTCAGTATTTTTTCCTCCTTTATGGTTTATTCTGAAAACTGCTTCCACAGTACATTTAGAGATCATATGTTATATAGAAAAATGAACTCAGTGAATACAGTTTCTTTAGCAGAAGCAAGCAAAGACTATGTTACGACAGTATTTCCATAATGTAGTGCATGCTTTAATGGATAGTCTTTTATATAGAATTTTCAATTATTTACTCGATAGACAGCAGTGTTTCCTTCACTTCTGACCAATGTTCTAAGGAAGATTGCTCTAGATTGTCATTTATCCTAGCTTGCTCTTAGACTTCTCTAGCATTTGTTCAGTATTTGAGAGAGCAAAATATGAAAAAGGAGATTAGTTTGTGACAGCCTGAAAAAAAACAAAGCAAAGCAAAACCACTTTCTTAACACAACTACAAATTACTTTAAAAAAAAGCCCTGTAACAATATTTCTTCCTTATACAAGTGCATCTGAATATAATTTCATTTTGAGACGTAAACTTGCACATATATTGAAGTTCTACTGATGGAAATAGAGCAGCATTTCAAGCCAAAATGAGCTTGTTTAAATTGCCTCATTTTTCTTCTATTTTCATCTAGACACAGCAGTTAATCTCATAGTGCAAAGAAGGCAGCACTTATCAAATTTATCCATCATCTAAAAATACAGGAGAGGGGTAAATGTATAATTATTTGGTGGGAAGTCATACCCTCACATATTTCAGTATTTCTGGGAGATTGCCTAGTCCAATCCCACTGCTCAAAGAGCGGTCAATTACAGAGGTTGCTCAGGACCATGTACAGCTGCATTCTGAATAACTCCAAGGACTAACTCTCTGGACAAGCTGTTCTGGTGTTTGGCCACTCCTACAGTAAAAAAAAGATTTAATTCCTTGTATTTTAAACTGTGCCTATTACTTCATGTTCTGCCAGTGGATACTACTGAGAAGAGCTTTACTCTGTCATCTTTACTATTTCCCACCAGTGCTAGCACACGTTAATGCAATCGCCTAAGCATTTTGTTGTCCAGGCTGCACAGTCCCAGCTCTCCCATCTTCTCCTAGTATGACACAAGCTCCAGTCTTTCGATCATCTTCAGCAGCTTCTACTCGACTCCTGTATGCTAATGAAGTTCATGTCTGCTACTGGGGAGCCCAGAACTGTACACAGTACCACATCTGCCCAGTGCTGAGCAGAGAAAAAGGATGATCACCCTTGACCTACTGGCAGCACTCCTTCTAATGCTGCCCAGGAAACTGATGGTGCTACTTGCTACAAGGTTGGACCATATTCAACACTTAAACAAAGTATCTACCAATCAACACAGGCACCAGTGCAGACCAGGGCCTTATTCCTCCACAGATGTAGAACTTTGCATTTCCTTTTGCTGAATTTCTTGAAGTTTTTGTCAGCCCAATTCCCCAGCCCATCCAAGGCCCTATAAATGGAAACATAAATATTCTGGTACCTCAGTCTCTCCTATGAGTTTTGCATCATCTGAAAACTTGCTAAGGATGCAGCACGTCATCATCCAAGTGATAAATAAAGATGTTAACAGCATAGGATTCTTTAACAACACTCAGGGTACAGAGCCTCCAGTTAGACTCCATGCCACTGATCACAACCCTTCAAAAACTCTACTCTTTGAGCTGGCTGAGCTCAATCCATTTCTACATTCACCATTTCACTTATTTAGTTTGCACTTCACCATGGGGATGTTACAGGATGCAGCACTGAATGCCTTGCCAGCTAAATTCAATACGAACAACGTTCACATCCCTCTACTCCTTCAACAAGCTAACCATTAGATTAGAGAAAGCTCTCAAGTGGATCATGAATGATTTCCCATCTGTAAGTCCACGCTGAGTACTTATCTTCTCATCCTTAATATTTTTGGAAATGGGCTCCTGGATTATTGTTCTAACACCCTCTGGCTAGTTACCTTCTAGTTATCCAGATCCAGACCATCACATTTCCAGAAGGTGGAGGAGACATTTCTTTTAGACCTAACAAGTCTCCTTTCATTGCCATCCTGTGAAGATATCAAGACTGGCCTCACAGTGACATGGACCAGATCCCTCAGCACATATGGTCTCTGTCCATCAGGTCCCAAAGATTTGTATAAGTCCACTTTCCTAAGATATTCTCTAGTCCAGTCCTCCTCTAATGCTGAGTAGTACATCAGTCTTTTCCACGCTTTTTGTCACCACTTTCCTTGTCTCATTCCAAAGCAGGCTTTCCCTCAATTTGATTTTGCTGCAGATAAACCAGAAGAAGCCCTAGATGCCTTTCACATCCCTTGTGTCACGCTACTCCAGGTGGGTCCTGACTTTGCTAGCCCTATCCCTGTATGCTTAGACACTGTCTTTATAGCTGTCCATAGTCACCTGCCCATGCATCCACATCCTGTAAATTTGCTTTTTATGTTGAGAGTTTAGTAAGGATTTCCTTCCTCATGCATTCAGGGCTTCTGACCCCTCTGCTTCATATCACATTCCATTGAAATAAATAATTGTTGAGCTTGGAAGCTTGAAATCAAACATTGGATCCTTGAAACATCAAACATCTCTCTCTTCTCCATACCTGTATTAAATGGAATTCCTTTTAACTGATACTGGAACAGGTCAAAGTTTGCTTTTCTGTAAGCTAGGGTCATGAACTTTTTCACTCTGTACTCAGGATCCTGAGCCAAAAGCCAATAATCACTGCAAGCAGAGACTATTCTCAACTTTTACATATCCAGTCAGTTCCTCCTTGTCCATAGATAGTAGATTTTGCTCCACATACACATCTTAGAATATGTAAATTGTGCAGCTTCCTAATCTTAGATTTAACTTATTTTTTTGTGAAGGATTTTTTTTTAATTGTTGAAGGAGTGAAGGGAGGAATGGAAGGGTTGTATTGTGGGTTTTTCTTTGTTTTGTTTTTAACAAAAGATCACCGTATGGTACAGGATTATTAGTTAGAAAGGTTATCTATTCACAAAGACATTGATTATTTGTCCACATGAAAAAGAACTAATTACTGTATGGCTCTAAAATCTGATAAGGCAGGTCAGTCATTAATGCGTCTGTTTGTTACCTTGTAAGACAAAAGCCAACAGGCAGGTGAAAAAGGAGATAAAGGTGGCAGAAGACAGCACACTAATGTCACAACCACAAGCAAATAAATAGTTGATACAAGGACAAACTACTGTCATCTGTGGAAAATTTGAGCCCAGAGATATACTCAGTTAAAATGATACATTAGTGTCAGAATCAAATTAGCTGTCCCCTAGCACCAAGCATTTTTCCTTAGGCAGTTTCAAATACATAAAAGCTAGAAAGCGAAAAGTATGCATAGGAACTGAACTGCCTCAGAGCTGTATTTAAGAAAAGTAAATAAATAACTGATTGGGGCTTGACAAATATAACTAAGTCACTCTTTGTCACACTCAGATGTGAAAAGTCACAGACATGTCAGTCTGAATTTTGTCATAAACTTCCCTGTATACTTTAACTGGTTGAGTATTCTCTTCCCCACTTTGAAAGAGAAAACTGAAAATCTGTCACATTCATATTAGCTTAACATAAAGGCCTAAACATAACAATTTTTTATACACGAGTGCTGCAGAGCATGAATGAGAACACTAGAAATAAATTACTCTCATTATCAGCACTTCTAGGTTGGAGAAGATGCTTCTGTCCCTACGTTTCAAGTTGAACTATTTATATTAGAGAGATTTGGGTAAAAAAAAAAGTGAGGAGGCTAGGACAAACTGGTCAGGAGACAGAGGGCTATAAAATGCAAAACCCTACTGATCTGAAAACTCAAAATATGTGTCCTTCCTGAAAGAATGCTTCCTGAAATAGAGATTGTATTTTGCTGTCTGTTACAGAAGATATAATAGACAGTCATACATAGTTTTGTATACAGCCTAATGTTGTTGAGCTTTAGGGCACTGAAGTACTGAGACACATGATAAGCTACAGATTAAAATCATATCATCATTGTTTTAAGAATATGGTTTTACTTACTTTACCACTACACTTTTCAAATTTGTTTCCACAATACAATAATATGAATTCAAGCAGAATGAAGAGGGCTGTCGCCCACATTCTGCTAAGTCTGGGCTTAGATGTCGTTATGAAAGGGAACAAGAAAGAGAAAGGCAGGAAAAAGAGGGGAAGACAGAAGGAAGTAACTGATTTTTTATTTTTCCCACCCACTGCAAGGACATCTCAACTGTCTCTTTTTCCAATATGTCAAACCTCTTCCTAATGCATGAGAAAAACTAAGAAGGCCACATATACTGCCAGCTGGTACTCGTCCTACGAACTGGACTTCGTGTGAAAAGCCACACTGTATAAGCGTTCAGCTGCATTGCTGCATAACAACCAGATACATCTGCAGGTGGCATACAGGTGACATGAACAAGTGAGAAAATAGCATGCAGCACCACAAACATGGAAAGACCTACAAACAAGCCAACGTGAAGTCAAAATCAGTTGAGTATTAATCCTCACACATTAAGACTGACAGGCATGATTTTCAGAACAAGTCTTGATACCATCACATACAGTGCTGCAGCCAAAGCTGTAAACTCACACTAGCCACTGTACATGTTACCAATTCTGCCCTACCTGATTCTAAGCCAAGTCAGTCACGTTCAAACTCAGCCACAACTCTGAAGTCTCTATAGATGAAGTAGTAAAAGCATTTTGTAAGATTTAATAAAATATTTTAAGCATAAACCAAATGTCATTAGGAAGACTTAAGATTTTAATAACTGTTTTTCCTTTTTAAAACTGAAAGCAGAGCTTTTTATGTTCATGTACGAAGTGACAGAGTGGAATTACTGATAGGTACAAATAAATAAATGAGTTTGCAAGCCAGTGAAGAATGGGGCTTACATCATCGGTCAAGCAAGTACAAAAAAAAAAAACAGAAATGCTAAAGCACCAGGATTTATTTATTTTTTTCCCCAGTTGCTGTGCATGTACTTGCAGTGTATTCCTTTATCTTTTGTTTTTTTTTTTTTATCTGATAGTTTCAATCTGTAGAGAGACATCAAATTTAGAAATGCTTCTTCCTGCAGTTCTTTAATTTAATACCAAGTGAATACAGCAGATCATGATCTATATTAGTGTGCTTCTCCTCTCCTAAAGACTTTACTACGTTTTGTTTTCTAAATAAGACTCCCATCACTTTTCATCATCATTCTAAATATACAGGAACCATAAAAGACAAGTCTATCAGCAACTCTCATTCATTTCCTGGTAGGTCTTGCCAAACAAAATAATCCACAGCATAAGAAATCCAAAACACATTTCCCACAGCAAGAATTTTCTGACCGCTGCTCTCTGTTCTCCCAGATTTTGAATCTGGTATCTAGGCAGTTGCAAGCATGACATAATAATTTAGAAAAAGTGATCAAAAGCAACAGTGAGTGCATGAAGACATATAGATGCAGCAGGAAAGCCTTGTGCACAAGAATTTCAACTCCCAGTTAAATTACTAGAAAGACTATGAATCTCATATGAATTACTTAGAAATTCATCTGATTCTGGGAAAAGGAATAAAAGCTTTCTCCTTTGTATGAGTACGCAGTGCTCATGCTAAACTGTTCCTTCTTCCCATTCATTTAATAGTGTGAAGTAACCTTGCCTTCACTGGTCCTCTCTTGCGGGAAGTTAACATCCAGCAGTTCTGCCAGATGTAGGAAGTTAATGAAACAAGAACTGCGCGTACATATCTTTTCCTACACTCTTCCTGCTAAAGTAACACTCGGTTTTACTAACAAAAATTATCGATTTAAGAATCAACACTTTTGTGAATCTTAAGCTGTTTTTTTATTTTTTTAAAGTTAAATACTTCCCTTAGTATAACAGGGAAAACAAAAGCTTTTAAAAAGAAGTACTGGAATACTCATTTAATGTTAACACCCTTGCTATTATTATGAAAACAAATACTTTGAATATTCTACTGTAAAATTAAAAAAAACTTTCATACTAGACAACAGGGAGCCAATATTTGAATACATGTATTTGGCCTATGTAGGAACTCTTAATCACTAGAATATTTTAAATGTTAAAAGAACTGTGACTAAGAAGATCTAGTGCATACATACACACATTTTAAGTTTGTGTCGTTTCCTAGGTTTGAAAAGAAAGAGAAAGCTAAGGAATTATTAAGCTTCTTGTAATACACAAGGTAATAGATAAATCACTGTAAAATGACGGGCCTATTTGAGAGGCTTGGATTATGCAAGTACCAAACACAAACAAGGTCCAACACACACAGAAAAAGAAGAAACAACACAGATAAATGTTCTCATAATTTAGAAAAAAGAGTCAGGAAAATGTTTTTGCCTGTGTTTTGCAGTGTAAAACATGTCATTCTTTCCTTCCTCTGAAACATTTCTGCCACTGAGAGAAGTGCTTTGGACCAAGTATCCAACACATGTCTAAAGGAACACACAAATCTTTCCTTCTTTCACTAGGCATGAATGAGAGAAACCACACACACACTAAGAAATCCACAATCTTATTCACATTTCCGTGTGGGAAAAAATCCCACAGGCAACGTTTCTTTTCTAGTCATTTACCACTGGGAAAAAAATTCTGGTCCTTTAACATTCTCAAAAATGCAGTGAGCACCAAGTACAGTTACCTTTAACTATGAATATCTTATCAAACCTGTTAAGAAAATAGCTGCAAATAAACGCTTCATGAACTGCAATTCACAAATGTCACCTGTATTACACATTTATTCAAGAATCTGAAGACAGATACACGGTGCTGCAATATCACTGCAAGAAATTGTATTAGTAAGCACGAATAAAACATTCCGTACCTATATGCTACTAGATTAGTATCAGTTTTGACATCTACATTTTCCAGATTTCAAAGGTATCTGAACACAACCCAGAAGACCATAAAACCAACCCCCTCCATCACTCAGATGATACTTATAAAATCTTTTTGATGCAAGTTGTGGATCACAGACTAGAAAGTATTTAACAATAGTAAAAAAAAAAGAACAGTATAATTTAAAATAATTTAAATTTCTAATTACCTGTCCCAGTCCATGCATGTTCACCATCAGTAAGTATTATACCAAAGCCACTCCTTAAATCTTTTTCCCAAGATACTTGTAGAAAATATACTGCTTCTGGATCAGAAACTGGATGAATTCTGTTCAGAGTTTTCTCCATTTTCCAGTCACCTGTTACAGACACAACGGAATCTTTTTACTATCAATGGCATATTTTCTGAGATACTTAGCAACGTTATGTAGCCAGTTTGGGTGGGGACAGGGGAAATAAGCGTGCTTTGCTTTCCTCCACAAATACAATTTTTCAGAGAACTGCTGATGTTTTCAAACAAAAAATTGGATTAAAATAATTAAGGTTTAAGTAAAAGTGTCAACGATCAAATATATTTGAATAGTCCCTACATAAGAAACTAAGTGTCAGAAAGCTGGACAAAATTAGTATACTAACTTGCATTCCCCAGCTTGTAATATGATAATGAATATGAATATGATTCAAAATAATCAATACTCAGTTGGAAGACTGCCACTTGAGAGAATGCTACCAGGCTCCACTGCAACACATTAACTGCACTGAATGCCACCAACAATTAAAGAAATTAATTTTAAAAATGAACACTAAAGAGAACTAAGTTTATGATGCTACAGTGATTCATGTGTTTTTTTTTTTACCCATACAATACCAGAGCAACTTACCAGTCTGCAGCTGACAAAAGACCTCACAAATAAACCCATATATTTTTACATAGTCTAGCCTGACAATAATGAATGCCACTGTATTCACAACTGTTATAACAACCTTTTGTAATTTGCTCCACAGAATAACGAAGCAGCAGCCAATTCTGAAGTTAATGTTGGTATACAGTACTTTCATAGAGAATACCTCATGCTGTCTAGAACATTTGAACAGTTTGTTTTGTGGTGTTCCATTGTCTGGGGCCTTTTTTACTTTAAGGACAAGAGCAGTGAATGAGAAAAGGGACTGCGTGCACTGAATAAAATAATGCTTGGGCAGGTGGTAACCCCTAAAAGCTCTATCTCACTTTCCATCTGAAGTGTAGCACTAGGTAACCAGGAAGAAACAGATCTGAGGGATTAAGTTGATGCTCAGCTGAACATGAGCCAGCAGAGTGCCCAGGTGGCCAAGAAGGCTAGTGGCATCCTGGCTTATATCAGAAATACTGTTGCCAGGAGGAGCAGGGAGGTGATCATCCCTCTGTACTCAGCACTGGTGAAGCCACACCTCCAGTACTGCATTCAGTTTTGGGCCCCTCACTACAAGTAAGATGTGGAGGCCCTGGAGCATGACCAGAGAAGGGCAAGGAAGCTGTGAGGAGTCTGGAGCACAAGTCTTATGGGGAGTGGCTGAGGGAACTGGGATTGTCCAGTCCGGAGAAGAGGAGGCTCAGGGGAGACCTTATTTCTCTCAGCAAGTATCTGAAGGGAGGTTGTGGACAGATGGGGTTCAGCCTCTTCTACTATGTAACTAGCAAGAGGACTAGAGAGAATGGCCTCAAGTTGCACCCGGGGAGATTTAGGTTGGATATTAAGAAAAATTTCCTCTCTGAAAGATTGATCAGGCACTGGAATGGGCTGCCCAGGGAGGTGGTGAAGTCACCATCCCCAGAGATGTTCAAGGAATATGTAGATTTTGTACTGAAGGACACAGTTCAGTGGGAAATATTGGTGATAGGTGGACACTTGGACTAGATGATCTTGGAGGTCTTTTCCAACCTTTGTGATTTTGTGATTCTACAATCAGCAGCCCTGAGGGAACCCTGTTCTTCAAGCAGTAGCAGTGGTGAGGTCTTTGCTTATGTATACTGAGAGATAAATTTAGATATCACTGGCTTCCCAAGAAGCAAGCTCAGCAGAAGTTTTATCTGCAGTTGCCCACACTGCCTGACCTTTACACAGCTATGCTTAAAAAATGCCTTTCCCTTGAATTCTGTACACTGTCTAGACAAAAAGCAGCAAAATACATGAATATAAGACTTGTTTTTCAAGCACAAGGCTGTATTAACAGCTAAACAAGAACTGCATTGTCAATAACATAAATTAACTACTTCTGATGGTCAATTAAACCACAATACTGATCAACTTAGACTAACAAATTGCATTTCTAAACAATAAAAGGAACTTCACATAAAGTGTCTGCTGTGAGCACCAGAATGAACTTTGGCTGGAACAAGTCACTAGGTACTTCTAGCATTCCTGATTACACGTTACAATTTCATCACAAATTAGCAAAGAGCTAACTGTATTTCAGCTTAAAACTTAAGGTTAACACCACTTAGAATGTTTTTAGGAAGAATTTAGGATTCAAAAACCATGGTAGGAGGAGGAGATAAATCATGTACAAATAACAAGGCATAAATTCTACTCAACAACAGCATGAGAGACAACTATTATTTATACCCATAGACAGCCACTGTTCATACTATAACAGATACCATACTCTGAGCTTCTCCTCACAGAAGGAGTGTCAGAGAGCAAAGTGTTACTTAAACTAATTTTTCAACATGGTTTTTCAGTCTCCCACAAGAACATTTTATTTCTATCACCAATTCAATGGTCATCTCTAGAAGTCCATAGAACGCCTATGCAGAGGTAAACGAGTAGAAAATGAAATATTTAGAGGCCTGAAATAAGGCCTTGTAGATTATGTAGATTACCGCTTATGGAATTGAAGTCATTTTTAAAGATTTGCAGTGTGCCAAAGGCCTGAATACTGGTCAATAAAAGTACATGGCAGGAAGCGCAAACAATGTATGTAGTATGTTTAAGCATATAGACATACCTTTTCTTTTGCCTGCTGGACTACCTTCCTCTTTTAGCTTGTTCTTGGTCTTTTATCAAAATATTTCCTAAAAGTCATTCTCCAAAAGACTTGTAAAAAGATTTTAATTATTCCTTTTTATTTAAAGGCTGTAAAACAGTTGCACACAACCCAGACAGACAGCGTAAAACTCAATAATGCATATATATAGCTTACCAGGGAGTTTTTGTTTTTTTGCATTTGATTCTTATCACAAAGCAGAGCTGCATTCACTCAAAACCACCTGCACAAGAGGCTTTCTTTTTAATATACGCTGTTTGTAACAGAAAGTAGAGAGCTGGTCTTCTACTTATGTGATGATAAAGAAGATGAAGTGTCAGTCCTCACTGATAAAAAAGCAGTGCAGAGTTGCACAGTAAAGAGTATTTATTTATTGTTTTGCAAGATACACTAACAAGGTCTCCAAGGCCTGAGATGAAAACTGCATGTGTCATAGTACTGTACTTTCCATACGTCCATCTTTACACACTAGTATTTCATGTAAGCAATGCACAACAGCTAAAAACGAAGATTTTTTAAACATCATTCTTAAGTGACCTCTTTCCAGAGTAAGTGATAAGCACATTAGCAGAACTGAGAAAGCTTTCACATGATTTGTCTACCTGTGGTAAAACAGTACTTAAATAAAAACAAACATGCTGAAGAGATCTGGCATAGAAGAGAGTTCTTTATTTCATAACAAAATGAAAGATACAGCTGACAAGCTTTCCCATGTTTTGCTGTGCATCTTGGAACAAACAACTTCACAAGCCAGCTTGTGGGGGTTGGACTCTATGATCTCTTGAGGTCCCTTCCAATCCCTGCAATTCTGTGTGTGTGATAAAACAAAAATAGTACCTTTTTCCTCCCAGCTTTTATCTCCCCCATAGTGCTCACTGATCTTCTGAGATGAGTATTATCTATGTTACAGAATTACATAATTATTTTAGATGGAAGATACCTTTAAAGGCCATCTAGTTTAACTCCTCTGCAATGAAGAGGGACACCTACCACTACATTAGGTGCTCAGAGACCTGCCCAGCATGGTCTTGAATGTCTCCAGGGGCAAGGGCATCCACCACCTCTCTCAGCAACCTCTGCCAGTGCCTTCCTACTCCTATCATAAAAAAAAAAAAACTTTTTCCTCATATGTTGTGTTATCCTTATATGTTAGTAGGGTTATTAGTGGTAGGTGGATGGTTGGACTAGATGATCCTGTAGGTCTTTTCCAACCTAGCTAATTCTATGATTCTATATCCAATTTAAATGTTTAGAAGCTGTTCTGCAAAGTAGTGTCTTGCATGTGATCTCTAGAGTGTCCTTAGTTTTGCTTGCGATCTCTAGGCACCTGACTGTTCAAATCCATTCGCAAAAGCTTAAGGATCTCTTGGCTGTATATATCTTGGCTATTTAATCCTCTCCAAAAGAAGCAAGCCTTCACTGCATATAGAAACATCACTGCAAACAAAAACATTGTACCTCAATTGAACAAAAATCTACCCCAAATATCCCAACACAGCTCCTTCACAGTGTTTTGTGTAGTTGAGTAAACTGATAAACAACAAACAGCAATAAATAAGAAATATAGCAAAGGATTTATCTAGTTCTCTAGTAACAAAGAATTTCCACTAGTGAAAAAAAAAAAAAAAGGAAATCAAATCTTTTTTCTTATTCATTCACTGTAAGGTAGCAGTATGCATTTCTTCCACTCTGAAGACAAAACTCAGTAACAAGCTTGCAGCAGCGTATTAGTGAAATAAATACTTCAGCAGGAAGAAGTGAGAAATCCTACTCAAATCTCTGAAGTTACCTACATGTTTACAGGGTTCAGAAGTCACTTTGTTCAGCACTTTGAAATATAGAGTGATACATCTCTTTTAAAGAATATAAGTAAATTAAAACACCCCCTTTATAACTGACACATTTCAATTTACTTATTTTTCCCCTCTATTCTCTCATCACCCTGCCAGCCTTCAGTATGTCAAGAATAGGTGACTCATCACAGATCAAGCACTTCTTTGTAACGGGGGATCATGCTGCTGCTGGAGCTCCTGCCTCAGGGCATCCTTAGGTGGAGGAAGGCTGTGTGTTGTCAAAGTCTGAGGGAAACGTGACCAGCAGATTTGCTGAAGTAGATTATCCTGCTGCCTATCCACAAATGAATACTAAAAAAGAACCCTTAAGAGAAAAAAACTACCTAGTAAACACTTGAGTTTTGCTGCCAACAAATGCTATCTCTCAAGGAATGCAGGAGAACTCTGTAAATTGTTTTGTCACTTCCACAGGAGATGTCACATGCATACAAACAACCGTAGGACCAAAGCTGAAACAGATATGTTTACCATTACTATTGACATTATTTCAAGCAAACTCTAAATGTGACTCTAGAAATAATTCAAAACTAAAATATTTTCAAGCTGTTATCTAGATACACTTCAAAAGACCAGTTATTCACTATGATAATTCATAGTCATAATCACCACACATCCAAATTCTGGGCAACAGTCCCACATGTGCTTGTCTAAGAACTCACCTTTCTACTTCCAAAAATCAATCTCACTAGAAATACTACTACAGATTTTTTTTTTTTTTAAATAAAGGAACGCCAAAATATTCCTCTGTTTTAAATACTGTCTCAACAGATCCATTAATGTTACACAAGTGAAGAATAAACACACAAAACAAATCACAGCTCTTTTAAGTACTCTGGGCCAAGCACCTGGTCATAAGTAAGAATGTAAGTGAAAATGTAAGAGTAACAGTAAGAGGATGTACTGACAAAGGAGTCTGAGAAATACATGCTGGTGTGGGACTTCAGTTTCGAGAGAACTATTCGCACAGGCTTGGACATGATGCTACTGCTTTTCAGATTTTACAAACATCTCTAATGAGTAATATTTTTCAGTATGAAAGACAAAAATATAAGGAAGGATGAGGGAGTGATGAAACTCTGAAGACTAGTTCCACTTTGGTATCTTTACAAGGAAAGGAATCATATTAGTCGTCAAAATAGTTAAAGCAGTCACATGAATTTTGGTACTATTCCTATTTATCGGGAAGTCAGTTGCTACTGGACTTTATCAAAAATCATTGAAAAAAAGACTATTTTTATAGCTACCCATCAATTTAAATTACTGAACTCAGATCCTCATTGCGCAAGTGTAAAATGCATTTAGCAGTCAATTAGAATGGAGAAGTACGTACCTTGGAGGGCCTTTGAAGGTTTAGTAATATAGGTGCTTTCACTGTCTTGATAAAATGAGAGTAATCAATATTTCTTTCCTCCCTTGACTGCTATAAAGAAAAGCTTCAGAGAAACTGATTGATTAGGGCCATAAGAAAGCCAGTATTTTTCTCCTTCAGGGCACAGCAGGTCATATGCTACATATCAACACCTCACCAAGTCAGAGCCAAGGATCTGAGACAAGCTTGCAGGTGGAAACAGTGGAGCTGCACTCTAAATTAGTAAGTCAGAGGCTTTATTGAGGCTGTCGAACAGTTGAGGATTGAGCTGTTTATCTTTAGGACTTTGTCCCTTCAGTTTTTGGCTTCTAATGATCTATATTAGGCAATGTTTCTTTCTAAGGAGAAATCAGCTGTTGGCTGGTTTGCAATTGACTGGAGCCTACTCCCTGAACAAATAGTGTACACAGTTGCTTCTGAATAAACAAGACACTTTTAAAATTGGTTTACAAAGAATTTGTATGTTGTTTTGGATAGCACTAGGCATAGACTAAAAGCCAAATCTTCTAGGCAGCTCCAACACAGCATCATTGATAATGTTTTGAACTTCAGCACTATTTTTTGTCCATGAAGACTAATGGCTTTTCTCCAAATTGCTTTAGCTGCAGGTGTTTCAAACTTTAGCAGTTATGCTTCGAAGTCTACTTACAGATCAGAAAAAGCTACTATATCTTGCCAATGGAACAATTAGCTTAAGTGCTTTCTTGTTGAGAAAAATAGGATACTATCTATAGTGGCTTCAGAATGGAAAACTAGTACAAACACCAAGCTGTCACTGAAGTCTGTAATTCGATCCCTTTTGCCACTGCCTTGACCATAACATACAGTAAAAATCTGAATTGAAAAATATCAGAAGAAAGTGCATAGTTAACCTAGAGAGAGAACAGGTACTATCCATGAGATAACAGATGTATTTATAAATTGACTGAGATTTAAGGCACTCAAAAAATCTCAATGTCTTAAATATTAAAACTAGCCATTAACACACTTCCAAGCAGAAGACAATAAGAGAATGCTTGTATTTATGAATATTTCTGCGATACATTGCATGCAAGTTGGTTTTCTCTCATGTTAATTTAAAATTCCATCAACTCCAATACTTCAAGAGGAATAGCATTAAATTATCTGACAAAAACTTCAAATATGACTCCCTTAATATTAGGTGGACAGTAGATCAGATAAGAACCTCCTCTTTTTTCTTTTCATAAAATGTCTGGGTCAAGAAGTACAAAGAAAAGAAAACAGCATCCTTCCTATCACTTCTCACAATGAGCCTCCCATTCTCTTGGCCACAGTATTTGTTTGATGATGAAGAAATGTTTAATAATAAATCTTCAGTTGAATATTAAACATACATTTGAAGACCAAAGAAGATAAAACACTTTTGAAGAACTCTTTTTCTAATGAACCTAGAGCTAACACATTTTTATAGGACGTGTAACCTAAAATGTATCTAGTTATTCCCTTGGTTAACCTTGTTACGTAAGGTTCACAATTCTGTCTTTTCTCCTGCAGACAAAGAATAAAAAATTGGCACTGGATATAAAGAAGTAACTGAATGACTTCGTAACCTCATGCAGACAGGTTAAAGGCTAGTCTTAAAAATTCAGAGCTGCACAATAAAATTTGATTAAGAGACTAACTCCAAGAAAGATGCAATCAGTAGTTGTTCCTCAAGGACCCAGCTGCAGAAGCAAGGCTCACATGGCTAGCATTTACACTCCTTCTTTCCCACTGTTCTGTGGCAGACACAAAAGTATTGGAAACATGCACATATTTCGTGTGTAATTGTTAAAAAAAGCAGTTCTTTAGTTTGTCAGACTCCATAGGCCAATAGGATACACAGGATTTGCCACAAAAGATCTGGAATCTACGATAAGGAACAACACTTGTCAGACTTATTTACTGCAGTCACCAGCTGAAAAATGAGGAGAAACAGAAGGAAGCAGACAGTCAACAACCTTTATAGTAGGAGTCTTACTAACATGCTTTGATCTTAACTGTAGCCTGGAGACAAAGCCCACCCTGGTGTCTTTCATCCCCTTGAAGTGTGGAGTATAACCCACCACCAACTCCAGGCTTGCCAATCTTACTTGTAAGCATCTATATTAGGAGACAGTTTAAGCCACAAGCTTAAAAAAAAAAAGGGGGGAGGCCTTAATATCTTTAAATGAATATTCAAGAAGGAAATTATACCAGCTTATACTAGTAAATAATTGAATAGCTTGATAGATTTTGAAAAAGGACAAGCCTTTCTTATTCACATCTCTCCAGGAGTTCTTCCCAAACCTAACAGTTCAGTGTGTTCACCATCAAAATTCAACCTCACCAAATCCATAAACCAAAAATATCTGAGGTTTCTTTAGATAAATCAGGATACACTGACTGGATGTTACCAAGCTGTAGGAAAATAAAACGCAATCTCACAATTGAAATTTTTTTCACTGAATATTAAGTACCTCAGTATTAAATTACTGAACAGCACGTACAGAACTGAGCGAGGATCGAAGAATAAGACCAGACCAGATTCAAGTGGGGAAATCTGGAACGGAGAGCCAGCAGGCATGCCTGAGAGACTCAGACCAGGTTCTCTACCTCTGTTGCCTCTGGGAGATGCAACTTAACAAATATTTCCTAACTCCTACTTCGGCAGCATGTCCGCCTGGCTTTCAAAGGTCCTATAATAGCCAAGGGTGGCAGGAAGCCATACCTGTTTTGCCTTCCCTTGAAAATTGCAACCCTAAGCTATTTATTAAGAAAGAAAACTCATTTTCACAAAACAAGAAAAAACCACTTAAATATACAATAATTCCTTCACAATCAATCTGAAAAGGCAGAATTCAAGTTACATATTTTTCAAATAGAAAAAGGAAAAAAGTCTGTATAATTTTATCACGCACAACTTTTCAGCCTGGTGATAATGCTGTATAAAATCAATAAGAACAGAAAGCCAGGAATTCCTGGCATCTTAGTCAAATTTCCAAAACCCTCCCTGCAGATTTCAGTAACTTCGTATTATCCATTTGAGAAAAGTGAAGCTGAAGGAAAAAGAAAAAAAAAGCATGCTTTAACTGCCTTTGCCTATCCAAAAATACTCAGATACATGTGTCTTTTTGATGTATGTTTGGATAACATGGTAGACTGGTTGAGATATCATCTGTTTTCCAAAACACTGCCTTCTCTTGGACTAAGAATTATCAAGATATCCAACACAGAAAACAAATATGTCCTACAGACTTCCTTTGTTCTCTATTCTTTAGTCCCTGTGTACACTTTCTATTATAATCCCACTCAGTGTGACATGTTTCTGTAAATGCTTGACTTAATATCACCGAGCAATGGATTTCACTAGATGGTTTTACTTATTTATTACTTCAAGTAAAAGAAATTCAGTGTTATTGAATCCATAGCTGCTCCACTGGCAAGAGTAACAAATCTGAATAAAGGATTAACAAAAAAAAGAAAGCACATCCACATTTCTGTATTTGAGTAAGATTTCTGAAGAGTTTTGAAAAATTAAGCCAGTAACCTGGAAATACAAGTTGCACCAAATGTAACCACTTGAGTGGAGTATAAAAAGCAGGTGTAAATAAGAAGGCTTACACAGCATACTCTCCTCCCACTTCGACACTCAAGACTTCCCAAAGAGATGGATTATTTTAATTTCACGTCCCTGTCAAATTAGTACTGAAAAATAGACCTGGACTCTAAATCGCTTTATCTTGCTAAACACTTTCCTAAGGCATTCTCTTTGAAGAAAATTTCTGCATTACTCTGTATTCACCTAACTGAAGTTTTATTATGTTTTCCTTCCCATTTTCTATTTATCAGCTGGAATAAGAAACATTGATCTCCATGAAAACAGAAAGCTCACACTACTTCAATTTATTAATTTAAACATTATAATTCATTTTGCTTTGTACGGCTCCCTCATAAAAATAATTCACAAGACATTTTCAGTGAACTTTCAGTGCACTTAAAACTTCAATTTTGCAGCTCTTTATTCAGCCATAGTAATCACTTTTTATTGAAAACAAATGTCTTTTGGGTCAGATTAGGTTGAGCAATCAAAGGTAAAGCTGAGGCAAAGAGGCATCAATCCATACTGAACATTGATTTCAACTTTTTCCACAGATGGGTACAGGTTCAACTTAGGTTCTGTAATCCGCCTTGAATGCCAAGTCATGAGATTCAACACAGTAACGTGACATCATGCCCTACAATATAACACTTTCAAAAGAGGTAAAAAAAAAAGCACACACAAAAAAGCTCATCACCAGGGTTAGCTTAAGTTTTGTGATAATGCACGTTGGACAAACCAAAATGAGGGTGAAATGCCAGTATTCTATTACGGGAGGGGTCCTTTGCACAGGTCCTACAACCACAAATCTGAGAGCAAATGAGAAGCTTTCTTTTAAAAAAAAAAAAAACACTTCCACTAAACTGATAACAGATTTTCTGGCTATTGACTTTACATTCCAAAAGAAATCTCACCACTACTAGCAAGTGTTCTGTCTGTAATGTCTACAAATAGAATTTAGAAAGGAACAAGGACATAAGGAGCTTCAAAAGAGTAATACTTTTGTTAGGTCTTCTGAATAAAAATATAAATCTTTTTATTAGTGTCATGGTTTTATGATTTTTGTTATTAGTGTGCCACATCATAACATCATGCAGTGCACTGGGAGTTAAAGAGTTAATGCACCAGTTGGACTGTTGATATTTCCAGGTACCCAGTTCTCAGAAGAGAAGAACTACACCTCCCAGAAGACTTTCACGTTTCCATTTTCCATTTAGAAGGAAAGATAAAACTGCTCACAAGTCAGTCCTCCTCCTTTTACTGCTTGTCTCTGCAGTGTATGCTCCCTAGCCATCTCGCCTTCAGCATTAGAGTAAGGTCTTCAGTTTTGGACACTCTCTCTCTCTGTCTTATTTTATTTGAATTATTAACTTCAATTCCAATTATATTGTATTATGTTGTGTTATCTTGCATTCCACTATCATATTTAGTAAATTAGTTTTCTCCCTTAGCTCATTGCCACTGTTTTGTTTTAGGCCCATCTCCTTACCTTTTCCCCTTTTCCCCCTTCCCCCTCTCCCAGGGCATGGGTCCATGGGTCCCCTCAATTAGTCACGGAACTAGGCCAAACTGGATTGTAAACCAACATCAACGTAGATATCAACACATTGCTTATCTTAGTAGTTTTCTTAACACTTTTGCACAGCAATGTTTTTTTCTTACCGTGGGTCAGGCAAAAGAAAAAAGAAAAAGCAATCAAAAAATTAAACTCTTACCTAAGGCACTCAGTGTCAGGCACGGAGTCAATCTGAGGAAGCACGCTCTTCAATGCTAGTTTTCCCTCACAGCTACTAAGGAATGGACTGTAGTGAAGAAAAACTTGCAGACTAATATGAGGACACAGCAGGGGCATACCACTAGAAAAACGCTATGAGACTTGAACTTAGAGAGCAATTATGTACTCATTAAGAATATATAGCACAGAAGTACTTTGATATTTCACCAGTTAAATGCAGTTTTGAAATCTTAAGAGTGCAAATTACTACAAGAAATATATGTGGAGCATCAGTATGCAAGTCTCAAAAGTGTTGCTTTAAGACATTAAGTCATTGCATTCTCACATAACTTACATCAATTCTTATGGAATTATGATAAAAATTATCAGAGGGGAAAACACAAGTAGAAAATATTTTAGAAATAACTTTAAAAATACACTTCCCTCCATGTTGGGTCACATTTCACCTTCATGTGGCTGGGCTTTCTGTTTCCCAACTACGAAAGTTAGCCAAAACCCCTAGGACATATCAGCACCCTAAGTCATCCAAGGTGTCCAAACTTTTGGCTTGCCCAGGCCACACTGAGTGAAGAGGAATTGTTTTGAGCTGCATATACAAAAGTTACTTCAAAAGTAATGCCTCCTATTTGTCAAACAGCAACTAAATATAATGGGATATTGGTGGAACAGTTCAACCTCTACTGAGAAACCACCAACAACTGCCTTTGATGTCACAGGCCAGCATCATAGAATAGAGGCATTATTTTCAGAGCTGCCCTCATAAAATACACAATATCATCAATATATAAGTAACAAAATAATCTTAATTTTTAATGTTTTTATTAAAACATTTAAAAAAGGAGAACAACAAAACCATAAAACAAGTGGGATGTTTGACCTTGCTTTTCTGAAACAAACGCATCACCCTGGTTTGATGGCCATGGTTGCAAACCTTAGTGAGGTCTCTAAGTGTTCAAAAGATTTTTGATGACATTTTACTCTTCCCATGCTTCAACTATTTTCAAGGATCTTCACACATGTGCATATTGCCAAAAAGCTATAACATGAATAACGTGTGGTTCTGAAGGGAAGAATATTTATCTCTGATAAGAGAGGTCATATAGGAGTGCAGTAAAGAGACATGATCAGATTTTTCAGTTGAATATCGGATTGTAACTCAATACACTCCTTTTGAAAATTTGCAGGTAAATAAAATATCAACTAAAAATGGTGTCATAAACAATTTTTTTTTTTCAAACCCATGCTCTGGTTTCAGACAATGCAGCATCATTTGCACACTGATGTTTGGTTGTTGTGAGAGATGGGTGCCAGCCAGGTCGTGGGTTGGACGGGCCTGCCCTAAATTAAACAGTGAACAAATACAATGAATCTCAACTAACTTACTCAAGCATAGGAAAACTCAGCCCTTTGCACAGAAGAATTAAAGCAAACAATTTCAACAGTTCCAGTACAGCTTTAGATCCAGTATCCCCACTGCTTTTTCCTCTCCTCTAAAAGTTACTTATTTTGCATTATCTAGTACCAAAATCATAATACGAATAAATATGAGTTTAGAGTACACACTAAAAGGTTCCTCCAAGAAGGGAAATAAGTATCTACTTATAGCATAGCCAAGGTTAATAAAACAAATTTCCTGAGACAAGACAAGATCCAAGAAACATCATAAATTGTAAAGCACCATTTTCATCTATGTACTTCCCTCATCAACACAGGAAAAACCAAACAAAAAACCCAACAAACTCTCTAATGGTGCCGGCAGGAAACTAAGGCAGGTAACCAATGTGATATCTACTACACACAAAAGAAACACTAGTTCCTTGTAGTTCCTTGTCTCTTATTTTCAAAAATAATTATCCTCTACAATAACGAAACCTACCTTTCACCAAAAGTAACTTATGTAACGCCTACGGCCACTGTCTGCTGAATTTAACATTAGGTTTCACAGCTTGTGAAATTTTACATAAGCCCACATAATACACTTTGCTGCCTCCAACCACTATCTAAGCTTCCGTCACTTGCTCAGTCAACACAAATCTCTCCTGAGGTTTTTGTGAAGTTTCTACCATAAGATTGACACAGCTGACAGCATTTGGAAAGCCCCACGGTCCCTCTTTCCTTTCCAGCTACTGTGCTGAGAAGGGTGGCCTCTAAGATCCTTTTGTAGACCTGTAAACAAACAATCCCTTTCATAATCATTTGACTCATCTGTAAAAACAAATGCAGCCTGTGATAGGATATACAGCCTCGCTCTTCTCTAATTCCATTAATTTTTCCATCCCAAGATAGCAAGTAATTTGGCTGATGTCTAGATCAAGAGCACAAAAGTTCTCAGTCTTTGCACTCTTAAAATCACATAAGATCAGTATCCTTTTTCACTTATTCTACAGTCTCTGCTCTATCTGTCTGCTCTGTTAGAGGAAAGCCCTTCCAACAAGACCTGCCTCAAAACTCACCTAGAAGTCTGCAAAGCAGATGTAGACTTGTTTTTGTTACTCCAACGATTTTCCAAATTCTGTAAATTTGATGGTACTTAATGAAATAATATTTCATGTGATTACTAGTCTGTCTCAGACCAGGGGCTCCTAGACACACACATAATAAAATTATTTTTCAACTTGGAACATTTCCTGTAAGATTTACCATTTACATTTATCAGTTCTGACTGGGCTAGATTAGACAAGGACAGTAATTTGTTTAGTGGTTCTCTTCTTAATTTTACCTTAGCTTGTGTCAACATGATACCATATATCCTTCAGTATTTTTTTTATGTCTTGGCTTCAGAGGAGAACAGTCCTTCTACCCAACACCAAGTTTCTACGCTAGTAATCTTCTCGTTCAGAGGGACGTTCCACCACCTTTTCTTTTCTCATCTTATTTACAGCAACAGAGGAAGTGGCAAAGACTAGCATCCACAAAGACACCCTGAGTACAATTTGCAGGAGCTGAATGACACTATTTCTGAATTTAGGAAAGGGACACAGCTCAAGTCAGAAGATGGACCGAGGTCAATCAGAGCAAAACATACCTTTTGTTGCAAAAATGTTTACTTCGTGGACCACTTGGTTTAGAAATAGTATTCTACAGCAACTTCCTAAATAGTATTCTCTGTTTTTCAGTGAAGCTAGTCCAGATAAAAATTAAAATGTGTATGCATATTATTTTACATTTTCCCTGCAATAAGAATAAGCGCTACAAATTGTTCTGCCAAATAAAACAGTGAAGAAATCACAGCTGCATCCTATTAAGGTTAATGACAAATTACTTTTTGATATCTTGAAAACTTCACCCTAAATTCTTTATAATTCCTCCTGCTCCTCAAGGGCACATGGTACTTTATCTGGTGCTACAATCTAACATCTTGGACACATTCTTCACTTAAACTCATAGGCAACAAGACATAAGGATCAAAATTCCTTATCTGTGAGCGGCACCAAAAAATATCTGCAAAACTAGTCAATTTTCATAGACAGTATCAACCTTGCTATCTCAGCCACCTGTAGCTGGTTTACCATGAAAATATATTGATTAGGAGAAAAAATACAAGGAAAACTGGAATATATCCATTTGAAATTGTATCCATTTTAATCAATACCCCTCTATGTTGCATATCATTATCCTAAAGAACACTGCCATGCTTGACGTGCTGTCTTTCGAATGATAACAGCAAGGTTCCCACAAAGAGATAATAAATATCAACTAGCATTTTTCATCACAACAGCAAAACTTATGGATGAAAGCATTCTTCTACAGCACATAATCAATGAAAATTCTACTCCAAGTAGAAGTGATGGAATCTTCACCCAAAAATGAAATCGTTAGGGTAAACAAAAAGTGTTTTAAGAAGATCTGCAATGGAGTTCACGTACAAGTTTACTATAAGATATCGAAGTAGATAACACTATATTAGAAAAAAAAACAAAAACACTACCATAAAGAGCACACCTGCGAACAGAAGTACTGAGCTAGATAAATCTAGATGACCACCTGGAAGCAGGCCTGACTATACCACAAGTAACAACTAAGCACTGCAGTCTCCTCTACAGAGGAGTAATGTTACCATTTCAGTAACTAATTCACATTGAGGAACCAGAAGTGCAACCAAACAGGAAAACCGAACCTCTTTTCTTTTTCTAATACAGAAACACAAAAGTTCAAAAGTATTATTGTTCCTAAAATTTAGGGTTTGGGTAGCTGTCAGAGGTTTAACTGTTTATTGCTTATACCTTTAACTCCTTCTACTTAGTTAGAATTCAGTAAATGTGAAAAATCAAACACACTAGTATCAGGTTACACTAAATAGTAAGGCTCCTTTTAGAACTTTCTGCATTTTAGCACGTTGCCCAGAATGGTGGTGGAAACTCTATCCCTGGAGACACTCAAGGCCAGGCTAGACAGGGGTCTGAGCACCCTTATCTAGCTGTAAATGTCACTGTTCAGTGCTGGGGAGCTGGACTAGATGATCTTTAAAGGTCCCTTCCAACTCAAAAGATTCTATAGCTCAAAATAGTAGTTATCTAAGCTGCTACTGCAGATCAACTTGTTCTTCCACTGCATATGTTTCTTCCAGTAGGCTTTAAGCACTTCAATGGAATAACACCTTGATTCCATTACAGAACCATGTTCTGTACAAATGACCCTATTATCTACAGCGACTTCATAGAATCACAGGAGTTTGGAGGTCCCTGGATCTCTGGAGACCATCCAGTCCAACCCTCCTGCTAAAGCAGGTTCCCTAGAATAGATCACATGATTGTTCATAGACATTCAGAAGTTGGTTGTGACAGCAACACCTAAGCACATTACTGCAAACGCAAAACAGCCACAGCAAGGTTCTTCCACACAACTTGTCACAACACATGTAGCCTTGGCTTTACTGAAATCCCTGCCAGGCCCAAATGTAAATCCTCAAAGTAAAGAAAAATAAAAATGAAGGAACAAAGCAGCCAAAACCAACTAGCGAGAAGCAGGGAAGAAAAAGCACAGCCTTGGTTTAAACTGCAAATGCCACCTTATTTTCACAGTGAGCCAAAACAAAGTGCGCGCCTTTTGAATGGCACAATGGCAGGGCTAAAACTTTCTAAGTCAGCCACCGAATATGGAAATCACTCCAGATTTTAACAGGCTTCCCTCACAGACAATGAAATTACAGTAGCAATATGAGTTATTAGGCTCTTTTAATCTGGTGAGGTCTTTAGTTATAGAAAATGTGGTGCAGTCATGACAACAGAGTGCAGTGCTTGGGTAAAGGCAATATCAACATGATTCTTTGACCCAAGTACAACACAATAAGCTTTCACCAGGACAGAAGAAGGGAAAAGAGCAAATCCAGAGAGGCACTGCCCACCTCATGCTGCTCACAGTGGGCAGCACACCTGGCTACCCCCTGAGGAAAACACCTCAGGGAAAGCACCTGAGGCACATTCCACTGACGCTCAAAGCAGAGGAACGCCAGCTCGACAAGTACAACAAGCAACAACAGCTAACCCCCTCCCCGCAGTGCCACCACCGAAACGACAAACGTACGCCCAGTACCAGACCCCACCACCGGGCGCAGAGGGGCGGAGCACCGCACTCACCCCCTTCCGTCCACCCGCGCCACAGCCGCACGCCGCTTCCGCCCTCACGAAATGGCCGCCCCGCCGCCGAGCAGCAGCCAATCAGCGGAGCGAGCTGCCCCTCCGCCCCGCCCCCACAGGGCATTCTCCGCCAATGAGAGCGATATTCCCCTCCTCGCCCCGTCCCTGAACGGTGCTGGTGTTTCTCCCCGCACCCGCCGGAAGTGTGATGTGGCCGTGAGCGCGTCGCCATGGTAAGCGCGGGGCGGCGGGCGGGAGGTGCCGGGTTCGTGGAGTTTCTCCGGCACCGAGCCCTTTCTACCCGCTCTGAGCCCTCTTCTGAGGGGATGACGCTTTCACTTCTCTCCAGGGGGTCTGAGCCTGCGAGTTCAACCGCTTGTGGGGACGGAGGGGTCTAAGTACTCCTTTGACAGCAGGCCTGTAGTAGTGGCCCGCACTACCGCGCCCCGCCGAACGTGTTGGCCGTTTGTAGCGCCTCGCCCAGTTTCCCTGGGGCATGGGTCTGTGCTGTGCCTGTTGGGCTTGCATCAGGGTAGCGTTTCTGTCTTCTCGCCCTGCCCTGTTAGGAGCACGTTGTTTTTGCAGCATACGCGTGTTTTGCAGTTGGAGCAGCAGGCCACGTTCTGACACTGGCTCCTGTCGTTTTTCATGAGTAGCGTTGGATGCCAACTGACATTGGGTGCTTGTGTCCATTTGCTTAACGAGAAACTGCAGGTGACATACATGGAGTTGACCTAGAAGCCTGTTAAAACTGCCGTTCAAACTTTTTATGGTGTCTTTGTTGTCTCTGTTTTGTTTGGTTTTTTTTCAGCCTGAGAATATAAGCAAAGGATTTGTGTTTGGATTAAGCTTTTAATCTTTGTCAAATAAGATGCAGAGCTTTAGATATGTGTCATGAGTACAAGATTTGAATATTAAAAGAAAGAGCAAAGGAATAGCTCAGAAAATAAAGTCTTACCCTGTACAGTTAAAGGTTTGTTCATAGTTTTTATTTCAACCCACAATTCATTTTAAGATTAGCATTTTCAGAATGTTTTGACCTGGTTGCTCATCAGCATTGATGTATATACTGTGCAACTTCCACTGAATCTTTTGGTAATTCTCACATATTTATTAAAAGGTTAGTATCTCTTGAACTTTATGGCATGGTTCAAGAAAAGTTCCTAGATTTGAGATCTTGTCACCAAAAGGAAAATGCAGGAATTGGTTTGCTTCAGCATTCTTTAGCAGATATTTTAGATGAACCTGTGCTAAGCAAGTGCCAGGGAAGGCTATGGAGCAGATTGGCTTCAGTGAGATCACATGGTATGTGCAGGGGGCATCAGGCCCTGCCAGCATGGGTTCGTGAAAGGCAGATCCTGCTTGGCCAAAGTCATCTCCTGTGACTGAGTGATCGGCCTGATGGATGAGGGAAAGGCTGTTGATGTGGTCTACCTAGACTTCTGCAAAGCCTTTGACACTGTCTCCCGCAGTATACTCCTGGAGAAAGTGGCAGCCCATGGCTTGGACAGGTACATTCTTTGCTGGGTAAGGAGCTGACTGGATGGCCTGGTACAGAGAGTGGTGGTGAATGGAGTTAAATCCAGCTGGCAACTGGTCATGAGTAGTGTTCCCTAGGGGTCTGTATTGGATCCTGTCTGGTTCAGTATCTTTATTGATGATCTGTACGAGGGGATTGAGTGCACCCTCAGTAAGTTTCCAGATAACACCAAGTTGGGAGGAAGTGTTGATCTGCCTGGGAGTAGGAACACTCTGCAGAGGGATCTGGGCAGGCTGGATTGCTGTGCTGGGGCTGATAGGGTGTAGTTCAAGAGGCCAAGTTCTGGGTCCTGTACTTTGGTCACAACAACTCCAGGCACTGCTACAGTTTTGAGGGAGAGTGGCTGGAAGGCTGTGCGGAAGAAACATACCTGGGGTGTTGGTTGTAGCTTGGCTGAACATGAGCCAGCAGTGTGCCCAAGTGGCCAAGAAGGCCAATGGCATCCTGGCTTGTATCAGAAATAGTGTTGCCAGCCAGAGAAAGTAAGTGAGGCTGTACCTTGAGTACTGTGTTCAGTTTTGGGCCCCTCACTACTAGAAAGACATGGAGTCACTGGAGTGTATGCAGAGAAGGGCAGGGAAGCTGATGAGGGGCCTGGAGCACAAGTCTTACGGGGAACAGCTGAGGGAATTAGCATTATTTAGTCTGGAGAACATGGGGCTCAGGGGAGTCTTTATTGGTCCCTACAGCTGCCTGAAAGGACATTGTGGCTAGGTAGAGGTCTGCCTCTTCTCCCATTTAACTAGCTATAGGACTAGAGGGAATGGCATCAAGTTGTCCCCAGGAAAAATCTCTTCTTCTGAAGAGTGGTCATGCGCTGGAATGGTCTGCCCAGGGAAGTGGTTGAGTCAGCATCCCTGGCTCTGTTCAAGAAACACGTAGGTGTTGTACTGAGGGACGTAGTTTAGTGGGAAATACTAGTGAGAGGTGGACAGTTGGACTGAATGATCTTGAGTTCTTTTCCAGCCTTGGTGATTCTGCGATTCTAAACCATGTGTCCAAGCAGTGTCCAGAGGGCTCTCATGATAAGAGGCATAAATTGTCTTAGAATATCTAAAATACACATACAGAAAATATGGCAGGTGAGGGTAAAGAGACGAGTGAAGTCGTTACCTCTAATCAATGCCTTTAAAAGGTAGATGTTACAGAAGTACATCACCACCTTGCTGTTACCACAGCACTTCAAAGGAGACTGTAGAAAAAATACAAGAGAAACTGGATGATCAGTGAGGTACTTTACATTGGTCAGTTTAGCATTTAAATGTAGTATTACGACTTATATCTAGCAAAAAGGTGATGGCATGCATATGGATTCTTCAAGCTTTTTTTCCCACTGTCTACATTATTTTTGATAGATGGGCTGCATTTTTAAAGTAACTTAAAGTAAGCTAGAATTTCTTAATGAGATTGTTTTCATGATTTTATGAGGGTGAAAATAAGTTTCCTCGATCTTTTAGAATTTTAGTTTCCTCAGGGAAATAATAATCCTTGTGGCATATCTAGGACTTCGGATTGTTTCTGATGCTGCTTCTGGTATCATGGCTGAAAAAGTTTACTTTGTGACATTAACAATCATGAACTGTAGTTTATGACATTTTCTTTTGCAGACACAATTGACTGTGGGGTAGGAAACAACTGTGTCTGAATATCATCAAAGGGAAGAGGGTAGAGCTGTGCCACCAGTTTGTTCTCTTTCTTAAAAAAAAAAAAAAAAAAAAAAGAAAATCAAAAACAAGCTGCATCTGTGACAAACTGGTAGCTTTGTAAATTTGATAATTTTTAAAAGGGATGAAGTTCATTGGGAATTATGCTTTTAAGTTTCCATCCTATTGACCCCCAGGCTTTCTTATCACGTAATTAGTTTGTAAGTCCAAATGTATGCTCTGTGAGAGGCCAGCCACTGCCAAATAGAATATATGACTTGTACCTGTCTTTTCCTTTATCTGAAAGCGTAAATTTTTGTACTTGTCTCTGTTTCCTGCCTGTGAGTAACAGTTTTAGTTTCAACTAACTTTGGGAGGGCATGGAAGGTGCCTAGTGAATTAAAAAAAATACTTGAAGGGAGGCAATGTAGTAACACAGCTTCTCAGTTTATGTAGAAGCAGAAAATATACTGTTTACTGGCTTTCACTCATCATTGTGTCGGTTTACCCTGTTTACTTTTGAAAAGCTGTATTTCAGAAAACTCAGCAGTTCTGCTGTTGGAACTGGAACACATGTGTTCTGGTGGTTGGGAAGAGGGTAGAAGCCTGAAGTAATTCCATATTAAAGACGATGAGCGTTTCACTTTCTGAATGGAGGTCTTCAGTTTCTTTTGTAGTAAAAATATGCAACTGCAGCCGAACAACATGAATATGCATTAATGTAATTATGTGTCTGTAAGTGCAATTGGGTGGTGAAGAAAGAATGAGTTGTAGTAAGCGTTATGAAGATGGCTTCTTCCCCTTCCCACTCTGGTTATGACTGACCTCAAATTCCACCTTGTTGCAGAAAATTTAATTTGAAACTTTCCATTAGAACAAACCTTTCGGTCACAACCTTTGTTGCTGTCTTAGGTGACTTTTCTAGAAGGAAGGAAAATTGCTCATGAAAGCTATTCTAAAAACATTACATAGTAAATATTGATCCAAGACGAGCTTTCTAATATAAACACATCAGAATCTAAGGCAGTATTCTATAAGAAAAAAAAGAAAGCTTTCAGAAGTCTTTCGTGTCTGGCACATTGGAAGTCAAAAGCAGGAACTAATCCTGATTCAAATTTTCTATCAGCTTTGTCTTTGTAATGGAATAAAGAAAGATATGATTTAAAAAGATGTCCTAGTTCATCTTAGGCAAATACATGTCTTGTATATGTGTCTTGTATACGTATTGTGAGTTTATTTGGAGCAACAATATGCAATTTTTTGCATGTCTGTTTTATACTACCATCAAGCTTGAAATGTCTTAAAAAAGAAGTAAATAGATTTTCAGGGAGTTTCAGCTGTAGTAACAAAGTTTTCATCTGATGAAGCCTTCAGTGCCCAGCTAATGTGTTTTTTGCTGGTAGTCTGAGGATTTTACTCTTTGGCAGAAGCTGTAATACAGAAGGTGCTAGGACATCATTTGCGCCCGCGCAACAACTGACTTGCATCCCTGCACTCAATACATGTTGACCTCATGCCAGCTCTTACATGCCCCTAACTTTAGGAATAAATGCAGCTAGCTGAGGAAAAATTAAGAATAATCTGTTCTCTGTACGTTTTCTCCTGTCAGAGAAGTGAAAAGTAGAGAGAGGAAAGGAGAAATATGTCAGTGTAGCTAAGTAGGAATTAAGAAGTAAGCTCTTTGCTACTCCATTGTTGATGCCTAGTAGTCTCATACCTTCAATAAATGCACACATTGCTATAGAGTTGGAAATCTGTAATGAATGACTGCTTAAGCAGTCAATATAGATACTTCTGTGTCAGTATATAAGATGTGAAATACATTATCAATATTTTTCTTCTGTGATTGCACAACAGAGGAAACAATTTATTCTGCCATTGTAAGATGCATGTTTTGAATACATCTCTTAACCTGGTTTCTAAATTGCAGGATGTATTGGATCTACTTTAACAAATTTTGCCACGGACTTCAACAGTGAAGGAGTGACAACAATTGAAAGAAACCATTTCCTTGCAGGGTGCCAAACACTTCTTACTAAACATTTTTGATAATGAGTGTATTTTTAAGAAACTTTATCCAGGAAAAACAAGAAAAGTGTTGAGAAGGTCACATTTTTTTTTGTGCAGGCTATTTGAAATTAGTAATGGGCTGATTATCCATTGTATGTTTTCCACTCATGATCCAAATCCTGCTTTTAAAAAAATCACAAAGAAGTAAATGTGACAGTGTAAATTTTTTAATTCATTTCAGCATTTAGCACTGTGCACATCCACTGCAGTAGCTATAGTGCTAATGCAAAGAGCTTGGGGTTCAATCCCTGTGAAAATTTTCAGTTTCAACTTCATAACCTAGGTTTTGAGGTGGAACCAGCTGGCACTTGTCTTAAAGATGTTAAAAAAATCCAAACCATGCTCCTGAACTGCACCACACAAGGGATTTAGTAGATGCAGTAGACCTGCCCAGCAGTGGAGGACATAGAGACTTAGCAGAATTTTTGTGTTTCTTGATTAAGTATGTTTGTTCCTGAAAGAGAAGTAATTATTTCTCATGTTCTAGAGAGATGGTTCTACTGTTAAGGAAAAAATAAATCTAAAGTTATACATTAGTTGTGCCTGGGGAGATTCAGGCTGGATGTTAGGAAAAACTACTTTTCTGAAGGAGTGGTCAGGCGCTGGAATGGGCTGCCCAGGGAGGTGGTTGAGTCACCGTCCCTGGAGGTGTTCAAGAAACGTTTAGACATTGTGTTGAGAGACATGGCCCGGTGAGAACTGTTGGTGATAGGTGGATGGTTGGACTGGATGATCTTGTAGGTCTTTTCCAGCCTTGATGATTCTATGATTCTGCCTAGCAGTTCAAAAACATATATATATATAACATTTCAGGTAAATTGTAGGATACGCCTTTATTTAGCCTTTGGAGAAACAAGTAGCTGCTACCCCATTTTTGAATGCAGCGACTTCTTAGGCTTTCTGTAAGTATGCTCAGCAGTATAATTCAGCTTTGAATTGCTCAGGGTTTCTGTGGAGGTGAGACCTGTTCAGACAAATTAGAGGCATACGTATTTCTTCCTGTGGCAGTGGAGCATATACCTAGCTAATATTTGATTCTTGCTTTTAAGTTTGATGCGATAGTAGAACTTTAATAATCAGACACTTGTAGAAAGAATCTTAGCTATATCCTTGATGTTAAAATACTAAATACAACAAAGCAAAAATATTTTGGTATCTTCCATTTTGAGAGTTTTCAGTTTCTTTTATGTACATCTTCATATTCCTGTTGCAGCTTGTGTTGCAAATCAACTTTTCCCTCACATTATTTGAATGCTGGTTCTAGTAGGGTAGGGATATCATCCAACTCAAAATGTGCTGGCATGTTAAGATTACTCTTGCCTCTTCCATTCACACACTCTTATTGTTTCTTACATTTCTTTTGTAAATGTGAGGCAAACTAAGTAATACGGTGTGCAATTTCAGAAAGGAGAGTTGTCTAGCTTAACAAACTATGCAGCTCAGTTATCAAAAATACAAAGAGAGTACAAGCATAATTTGCCATGCTTCTTCACTGAACAGCAAAAGAAGCCAGAACTGATTATTGGAGAATGTCATTTTCTTTTGTGTGGGTAGTTTTTTCTCCTTCAGTTCAAGTACTCTCTAGAAATCTCTTAGGTACAGATTTTTAGGTCATGAGTGGCAAAAGAGCTACAAGACAAGATTTATTTCCACTTAAAGAGCTCTACTGATTATTGCCTACTCTAGTAATAGTTCCAGAAATTTCCATTATTTCCTTGTTACTCTGAAGAACTTACTTAATTTCAGCATCCATGAATCAGGATGATAGAAATTATTACTTATCAAATGGGGGGGAAACAATGGAAAAAATGGTAAACTGCAAGCTACAATCTTCTTAGAAAAGTCAGAGGAAAAGATGTCTTGAGCTTTTACTGACACATCAGACATAAAAGCTATGTTTGTTGAGTAAATATGTAGACAGTATATCACCCATGTATTGCAGCAACCCCAATAAGAGAAGCTTAGTATTGTAACTTTCACTTTGCTTTTTATTTTTAAGATTTTGGGGGAAATGCTGCGTCTGCTAGCTGTTTTGCACCAAAAATTCAATGCTGAGATTATTGACTAAGTATTGGGGCAAATAGAGAATTCAAGTGAGCCTGCATTTTCAACATTGTCAATTCAAGGTGTCCTATAGACATGAATTTTAATTGTGCTAAAAAAAATAGGTGTGTTAAAGTCAAGAGCTTTTGTGGAGGAGGGCACTTGCATCCTTGTCTTAATTGTGCCGAAGAATTCGTTATATTTTAAGCAGATGTATTAGTCTTCAGTTGGCTGAAAATTGTACCTGCTGGTACCTGTGTGATGTAGTTACCATTTTAATTAGACAACGTATTTCTTCAATAGATGTGTAGGGTAAAGATAGTTTATTATTTTAATTGAGTTGTAGCATATTTTTGTATGGTTGTAAGATAACATATTTTAGATGGAACTGTAAATATTTTTAACAAAAATGTGAATTAGGTGTATATATATATACATATATAAAGAGTACATTAGGTATTCTTTGGAAACCACATGCTGGATGAATGTGAAGTGAACTTAAACACTCCTATTCATGTTGGAGCAACCAGTAACTGCTTAAAAAAAAATAGTATCTAGATTCTTAAGTTCAACTGCATTTTGTCTAAATACCTCTTGCTTAGTTGTTCGGTGTAGTTTTGCCAACAGTAACATCAAATTTAACAGATTTGCAAGTTTTGTATTTTTCTTACAATTCTAATTAGCATGTCTCTTTTAGAAGTGCTTATTTTCTATTCATTTTTATAAGATTACGTTTAGCAGGAGTAGAAAAACAAATAATTATGTGTTTGTTTTAATTTTTAGCAATTGCTTTGGCCTTTAGCTTGGAGTAGTCCTACATGTTTTATTTCCCACTATTTTTTCGAGTTTCATACTCCAAAAAATTGGACTTAAGCTGGGAAAATAAGAATGCCACTGCTTAATGGAAACATAATAAGCATTTTCAGCTCTTTGAGGGCCTCTTCATTCAAAATTTATTTGGATAGATTTTAGCTTTCTGTTATGGCAGTTGAATGGTACCTCTGAGTTAATACTGTTTTAATGTAGGATTTCAATCTTGTAAGTCTTACTTCACCACAGTTTAACTACAGTATGAGCTCTTGCTCACATTTTGATATGAAAGACAGCTAAATGGTCAGATATTAACATTTGTTTCTTTGTTTCCAAAGACTATAATCATCCATCAATTTTATATTATTATTGCAGATGGGAAAGACAACATGAGAAAACTTTAGGAGTATTCACAATTTATTTCTGCGTATTATATTAAATTATTCTCAGATATGGTATCATCAAGGAAGTAATATTGAGGTGTTTAAATTTGAGTTTTGGGGAGGATTTGAAAGAGCCTTTGGGCATTTAGCTCTTAGCATTTAAATCCATGCTCTTAAAGTTCTCAAGACCTGTCATCAAACTTGCTCTTTCAAGTCCTGCTGAATACAATACCTTCTTAGTGCTTTAGGTAATACAATTGTGCTGCATAACTGCCTGTAGAGAGCACACAGGAGAGGGAATTTAAAAAAAATAAAAAAATAGTACTTAAGCGACAAAGAATGTAGCAGCTACTAAGGTGTTTCCATCATATCAGAAATGTTCTAAGTGCAGATATGGAAAGTCCAAGCATATATAACTAAAGCCACAGCTGACATCATTTAAAATCAGTGTAAAATACCAGTGGTGATTCTTTCCTGCATTTACATTCTGAGCTTAGAGAAGATATCTTTTCACCAACATGTGGACAGAATCTAAAAGACAGCATCAGCTTTCCATGTTGAGGAATTTATCTATAACAGCAAATAGGATCTACGTGAAGCCAACCAGCACTGTTTGAAAAATGCTAACCTAGATTAACCAAGTGAACTTCACCCCCTATCTTGCAGCATTTTGCAAATCAATTTGGTATATTAGCACTGTGTCTTTTAAAAGTATTCCAAGTAATGTACAATTCTTATGAGTTTTAATTACATTGGTTCAAGCAGTTGGATGCAAATTGCCCTTTTCTGTAAATTCAGTTGGAGTGTAAGAATTACTTTGAATGGAAAGTGTGAAGCTATTTGCTTCAGAAATAAATTATCATTTTCAGTTTAAAAATGCAGACAAATTCTGAAATATGCGTCTTTGCTTCTAAGTGACCTGCAAATATTTGTGTAATTCAGAGCACGTTTCTGTAGGAAGGCACGTGTAATTGTAATGATGCCCTATGCTGCATATCTGGGGAAACACATGAGAAGTCCAACAAAGAACAATTATGTACTGCTGCTATTGATTGATTAATAACACATTTCATGAGTATACATTTACATTCCCTGCTTGGTATGAAGCAAATGGGACAGTGTGCCCTTCTGCCATGTTGTGCGTCTGAGTGCCCGACAGCACCAGGCTGCTGGGAGCAGCTGCAGCGGGAAGCCTGCAGGAATTCATGGGAACCGGGCATGGAAGCACAGCACTGTGCAATGCTGAGAGCAGCTGTCTGTCCCAGAGGACTGGTCAAATTCATCGTTGACTGGGAGTGTCACATGGCTGGGAGGCAGCCGCTCCTGGATCCAGCCCTGCAGGAGCCAGGAGAACGCCTAGTGTAGGCAACTGAGGACTTTCCTACTGTCTGAAGGTGGCAGGTGCTTGTGTCTAGTCCAAAGGCAAGAGTACGCTGACAATAGTAAGCAGCATTTTCTCCATTGTACGTAATATGTCCATGACTTAAAATGCTGTGGCTAAGTGATTCAGCCGGCTAAGCTAAAATAGTAAACCACACACGATGATTAGGCTAATGCCTTGGCTAGGGAGAAAAGCAGGTAGATGCACCTTGAGGACCAAAGGGTTGTCCTTAGGTACTGACTCGCTGCTTGGCTTGTGCATTGTCCCCTCTGTGCTCTCTCTTGTTGCAGAAGCTTGCTTGTCAGCTGCTGCATATAGTTGCCATGTATTGTTTGCCTTTCTCCACTGCCTGACGCATCTCTCTGCATTCTAATAATCATCACATTTACCTTGTTTAGGTTTTTTTTTTTGGTCCCCCAGGCTGTTATCATAGAATATGAGAACTGAGAGCATTGGCTTGAGTGTTTATTCCTGTACAAAGGCAGCTGATGCAAGATATATCCTGCTTCAGACAGAAGTAAATGGGAGAGTTGCATCCCCCTTTATGAGCCAGCTTACCTTGCCCTTGGGGACATGCCATATCAAGGTGCTGAAATTGGTCCTTCGGGCTGCAGAGATAGGTCAAGGAGGAGCTGAACAACTCTCTGTGTGCTGTTCCCCCGTAACAGGCAGCTCTGCACTCAAGGGTTGCCTGCTGCATGCTGTTAGCTGAAACATTCTCTTTGTTTTGTGTATCTAGCCCTGTGTAGTGCATGTATTCAGACTGGCAGCTCTATGCACATTCCAGTGTTGTCTCATGTGATTCACAGACTTCTCCATAAGCTAAGGATATATATAATTATTTTATATATACAATTAATTATACTTTAAGTCTCAGTATCAGAAGAGCAGTAGATGTTCTCTCTAACATGTGGTTAGTACAAGAGTACAATGGTGAGCCGAAATACTGTGATTTTAATGTTGGTTAATTATGCAGAGAAATGTGATTCTTAGAGCTTCAAATCATTAGAAAGTTGTGAAATGGTAAGAAAGTGCACGTCAATCACCAGAGCTATGCTTCAGGCTGTGGAAATAGGAACTCTGTGCTCTTAACAAATCCTGCCCAGTTCTCTGCCTGAAGAAGGAGACTGCTATGTAATATCCCTTCATAAGTGCTAAGTATTTACACTTAATGAAATACTGCTACTCAGCATTCTGGAGTAAGCCGTAGGAAAAAAATAAAGGTATTTGGACATAAATTTGTCCATAACACAAAATTCCAGAATGAAGATGTCATGGTTTTATGATTTTTGGTTATTGGTATTCCACATCATAACATCATGTAGTGTGTGTACCTGGTTATCAGAAGAGAAGAGCGACTACATTCCGCAGAGAACTTTGTGACCCTGTTACTGTTTTCCGGTCAGAGGGAAAGATAAAAACTCGCAGATCACGAGACCTGGGCTCTTTGCCCATCTCTCATTCCAGCAGCATCTCGATCCCCAGCCGTCTCACCGTTGGTAATAGAGTAAGGCCTACCTTGATTTTGGACACTCTGATTGTATGGGATTTATTAGCTTAAATTGTAATTATATTGTATTATATTGTGTTATTTTGCATTCCGATATCTTATTTAGTAAATTAGTTTGCTTCTCCTCAGATGGTTGCCGCTGTTTTGTTCTTAGGCCCATCTCCCTACCCTTTTTCCCTTTTCCTGGGGCATGGGTCCGTGAGTCCCTCTGCCCCACTAGTCACAGAACCAGGCCGAACCAGTGCATAAACCGCTGACAGAGGAAACAGACAGTGTTTATCTATTTGCTTTTCTTTTTTTTTTTTTGGAGTTCAGAATAAATAGGATCTGAAAATGACAATAGTGGAGCAAAGCAAAAATAAGGCACTTTGCAGTTAATAATTGTCTATTGTTCCACCTGGTGCTGTTAAGTTGACCAAAATGCTTTTTGAAGCATGTTATCTTTAAAATAATTTAAAAAAAAAAAAGGTGCTGGTTCCTGCAGCTGGATTATTTTATATTGTAAAGAGAATCTAAGTCTCAGATTTGGGACTAGTTATTAGAAGCTATAAATTACAAGGACTAGTTGCCAACATATTTCTTCCAACATTTCCAGGGAACATGCTGCAAAATAATAATGTTGCTGGTGTATTCTTTATTGGAATGGTGATGTAGTGCTTGCTTGAAATCAGTGTCAGCAGGCTTTCATTCAGATTTTGTACTTCATTTGGAGATGCAGAAGTCCTTACATGAGCACCTTTTCTCCCTCCGTATGTGTCAATGATAGTTGCTTATAATGACTAAGTAGCATTTTGACCTTGCAAGGCTCAAGCTTACTTTAATTTAAAAAAATACTGATGAGATTAATTTACTCTATTTTACTGATATTTTAAACTTTAGCAAATGACCAGATACTGTAGTGGTGTCTCAAGAACTGCTTCTTACTACCCTTATGCAGATTAATTTCACTATCAGACAACAGATCCTTAGTTCTGTAAGTCAGTTCCATTGTTTATTCAGCATTTTCATCTATAAATGTAATTATAGCCAAGGTATTTTTAAATCTAACATGAAAAAATGATTTCAAAGTAAAATTAATCAGTTGTCTTTTTGTAGTTCAGACGGGCCTAGTTAGGTATGCTTCTACAAATATGTTGAATTTTGGATGTCATCTTCATAGAGAAGTATATTAACAATTGCTCTTTGTATTTATTGTTTTACTCTGTCTTGGCTGCTATTGGTTTAGTTAATTACTCTTTTACATCCACCTTCACCACTGCCATCCCAGTACTCTGTTGATGCAAACTGCAGTTACACTTATTCTTGGCCAAGAGGGAATGTCTGTTTTCTGTAAATCTTAGCCTGCTGCTAGTAGGTTTCCAGAAATTGGTTTGGAACAAGTGTCTGGGAGCAAATCTATAAGGTTACTCTTTTACCTGCTATTCACCTTTCTTGAGATGAACTGGGAAGGAAAAACTCCATTCCTCCACCACTGTGCACAGAATGACAGCTGTTAAAATTGGTTTTTTGTTCACTGGCAACGTAGATTTTGATTCTTTTCTTTTTTCAATGGGCATTATATGGGGAATTGTTTATTTTCTCCAGTTTACAAATTGAGGGAAGTTTTATGCTGTGAAGATGTAATTTTTCTTTTCTGATTTTCTTCCTTAGTCTGCCATCTTCAACTTTCAGAGTCTGCTGACTGTAATCTTGCTCCTCATATGTACCTGTGCCTATATCAGATCCTTGGCTCCCAGCTTACTGGACAAAAATAAAACTGGGTATGTAGTCTAATAATTTTAAAAATTCACAAACTTTGTTTTTCACTACAGTGTTTTATTCTTAGTAACTACTAACGATGGTTGATAACACAAACACTATTTTGCAAAATTTTTTTTTGTCTTTAAAGACAAAAAGCTTTAGGTTGTCTTTAATAAAGATCTTCACTTTATAAGTTCTTACAGTAGAATATTGAAATTACTTAAAATTTTACTGTACGAATTTATTGACTTAGAAAGCCAGCTAATATTGCTCTTTTAGTTATTTTTTTAGACTTGCAACATTTTCCTTAGATGTTACAGAAACAAGAGACAGAAAGAAAACATTTTTCCTACTTTCAGTTGTTGTTGTAAGGATTTATTTATTTTTTATTCTTATGGGTAGGGAATTAAACCTTAACAGCAGAGGCTGGCTTGCTATTCTTTTTTCTCCCTTGTGTCCTTCGGTTGCTGTAATTGTATCTCTCACTTTTATTCCTGAAGCACATTTTCCTGGATGACCACCCTTTTTCTGTTTTGTGTTCCCAGTTCTCCTGGAATGTACTTGATGTGCTGCTGTGAAATAGTTCTGTGCCCTGCTCAGTAGCATGATTTTTGTGGTTGGTAGGAAATGAGACAAATGTGTGCCTCCCTTACGCTTTAAAGCACATTCACGTTTTGGCTTAACAATTTTCTTTGTACTACAAAGGATGTCATGGAGTGTTGGATGCAATTCGCAGTATGCAGACTGTGATTTAAATGCTATGTTTTTCAAGTAATGATTGGGCAATTCTGAGCTAGAATTTTGACTGAGGCTGCCTTAATACTTCAGTCATGCTGTCACTGAGGAGTATTACAAAGGAGATAATATTTATAAAAACAGGAGGTAATTCTAGCTGGTAGTGTTCTAGCTGGGTAGGGAAAAAAGACAAGATTTTGGTCTTCACTTCTTCCATTAGACTGTTTTCTATTAAAATGGTTTTTTTCTGTATATTCGGTTACTTCTACATTTAGTTTTCAGAAAAAGTGTCAAGTTTTAAATAGAACCTTGCTATCAGTAACATCTTCCTTTTTGTCTTTTGAAAACCTTCATTGTGATTAACTTCAGGAATTGCCGTTTGAGCACACAAGTTTTCTTTTAGTAATGTGAACTATGTAGAGTACAATAGATTTTTTTGGTTGCGCGTTCTGGCATGAAAATGTTTGTGTCCTTTCTTAAGAGATCAAGCAGTTACCATTGATGTGAGAAATTTCTTTTGATAATAGTAAAGATGGAAATAAGGGATGACTACGTGAAGGACTGTTCTTTTGTTGTTGTGGATTTTTTTGAGTGTCGCCTAATGGAAGATAACACAGTAGTCAATGAGGTATACACAGTAAGAAGTAAGCATATTTAATTTACTGATCAAGATTTTAGTGCTGTTCTTGGCACGGATTATTTCCTTTAATCTGGGGTTGCTCTGTTTATTTTTGAGGTATATCTATCTCAAGTACAATAGAAGTCTCTTCATAAAATGTTTTCAAAGGGTGCTGACACAGTGAAGGAGTTAAGTGTTTGACCTGTAGGCTTGTATTTATATAGGTGTTGGACATACTATTTTATTTTTGTTTTATATGTATGTGTATGTAGGCTACTTTGTATGGAAGAATAAAATATTGGCCTGGAAGCAATGAAATTTGTGTCTTGAATGGTAGATGTTTACATGGAGCTCATGTACTGTTAAACCCCTGTCCCTCTTCAGTAACATATTCCATGCTCAAATGGAAATGTCTAGACATACTGGATAAAATAAATTCTACTGATATTTCATTTTACCACAGAGATGATCTTACCTCACTATTCCTGAACCGAATTAGTAGCATGAAAAAGTAGCAATAAAATATTAATGCAACAAAGAAGAAAAATGTTAGTAGTTACCAGCTGTATTTCTGACTGAGTGATAAACTTACTGAAGATGGAAATCTGTTGATAATAATTAATGATAGTAAGTAAAGAGGCATGTTTCTGTTGGTTGAGAGACAACACTGCAAAGTGACGTCGCCCTTTCTCATAACACTGTATTTCATCCCAATGATTTCTGCCAAAATGTGTATTTTCCTACCAAGTCAAACAATTTTAAACCTTCATATTCCCTGAAGTATCATGAGTGTTTCCATGTGCTTTGTCAGGAGCAATAGCTTTTAAGATTGGGAAAGCAACTGGAGATTTACTATTTCATACTAAGTAGAAAAGAATGTGTACCACAACATAATTCTCTCCTCTCTACTAACCAGAAAGATGTGTTAGCGTATGTGCAGTGGAGATTGCCTTTGACTTGCTATAAGCATTGCATTGGGTATATCTCATATTCCTTCCTGCAGTCGCAGGGGGATTGTCCTGGTAAACACATGGTAGGAGCATTTAACAGTATTCTGAGTTTAGCAGCCAAAGACTGAAGCCCCCTAAATCTTTCCTGTCTTGCTGGATTCCATTTCTTTGAATTTTTTGGTGAATTTTTCTTTAGATAGCCAACACCACCTACATGATTGTTGCTTTTAATGTTAACAGTGAAATCAAGCAACATGCAGCAACTTATGCATACATTTGATGTGTTGCTTCTAGAAAATTACAGGCTTGCAAGCCAGACTGACACCTGCATTAAAACAAGGATGTGGATGAACATAAAGACAAGAATAAGGAGCAACACAATTACTTTGAATAATTGCTTAAGGAGGAATTATTTTGGAACAGATTCATTCAGGGAAGCATCATTTCTGTAATAATCAAACAGGCTGTGACTTGAAAAGGTACTTGTGGGCCTGAGATGAGCAGTAAGGTACGAATATAGGAGAACAGAGGCTTTTCTGCTGCAGTGAGCTCCCCAGTATATCCAGAGATGGTGATTTTGAAGCTCCACATCTCAATTTGCTACTACTCAGCAGTAAAGTATGTGGACAAACGAATCTACTGAGCTGTTCTGATAGGAGCACAAGCATCTCAAAAAGGTGCTGTTGTTGTCTTTTAGAAGGTTTGTCAGACCTCTTGTCCATGGTGAATTTAAATTCATGAAGTGTTAACTGCATTAAGGGCATATGATGAAACCTTTATTCTGTTTTGTACCATCCTCACTAGAAGAGAAAATTCTTATCTCCACCAGCAAGGAATTTTTGTAAAGCTAGGAACAATGCACAATACTTCACTTTGAACTTTACTTTGTTACAAATGGTCAGAAACCCCTGAGAAGGTAAAGAAAAACGCCTGCTGAGACTGTGACAAACTACAGATTTGTAGACTGCCTGAAAGAGAGAACAATCTTTTTTCCTGGGTTAAATTCTGTAAGTGTGCATAAGAAGAGAACAGTAGTGTTTTGTTTCATCAAGTTCTTGGGCATGCTTGTGAGAGATGGGAACTTGAGGTATTGGGCTGTGGAAGACTTTGCAATGGTTTTACTGCATGCAGTCTGCAAATTTTTAAAACTGTTATTCTCTGTAAATTATAGTCTTGAGTGCCATGCACATGGGACTCTGTGGCTATATATCTTGCTCTGGTAGATTTACAGATTAATGCCTTTTTACTTCTAAAACTGTATCTGTATCTTCATGTTATTTTACTGTATGACCCCTTAACCTAAAAAAGGTGTGATGGTCTACATGCAGAAATTATCACTTCTGTTTGTGGAATTGTATAAAAGCTTTGGCTGTAGAGAATTACATTTGGCTTGAAGCAAGAAAGATGCAAATGTATTTAGTGTTGTTAGTATGAAACTGGTCAACAAGAGTTACAATGGCCAAAAAGCATTTCATTTTCTCTTCAAAATTATCAATCGTTTGTAGCCTCTTGGAACTCTTGCTTCTGACTTACCAACAACAAACAGAGAGGAAAGGCTGCTGAATGTAAAGAGAGATACCAAAATAAACAAAGGCATAAATATGAAGTAACAGAAATTCTTTTAAAAAAAAAAAAAGTGAGATGTTGACTGTGCAGTATGCATGAGCAAGTGGTCCAAACCTACCTCTCTGCATTTATACATGGAAAAAATACACAATTACCAAAGCCTAGGAACAGCAGATAACCAGACCAGGGTGGGGATAGGTTCAAAGCATTGTGGAGAAACACCTGGAGAAATGCCATCACAGCAGGTAGTAGATGAAGACTCACAAATAATTTAGACTAAGGTTTTTGTTAATAAACATGTCATGGGAAGGAAGAGAAAAACCTCGGGGGTTTTTTAGTTCATAAATCTGTGTGTAGTCAATATAGTCAAATCCAGATGTTTTTACTGTATTGCAGCCATTTACACTATGAAGCAAACCTAAAACCTAAAGTTTTCAATAAAGCTCTGATCAATATTTAAATAAATAACTGAGAGTTAACTGCCCTTCTAATTCAAGATGCTTTCATATTTCTGTTCTTCTTCTTCCCCAAATTTTAAAGCATACTCAACCACTTTTCTTGTTTCTCATGAGCAATCAATATGAAATCAGTTTAGTTATGCGGAGAAATTACGAATATGTGGCCTACTTGCTTGTACTTTGTTTTTGATTTAGTCTGTATAGTTGAAACCTGTTTTCCTCCTTTTATTAATTCCACTTGTGATCATTAATACTCTCAGTGGGCAAGATTAGAGAGATTTTACCTAGGTAAACCTTTATAAAACACTAAAAACAAACCTGAATAATTGTTTTGTTGTCTATTTCAATGCTGTATGCTGTAATATCAAATTATGCCTACAAGTATGCTCCGATGGAAAGCACATTTTCATGTGCTATTGCTAAGGGAAATATAAGAGATGCTACAAAGCATTACATTTAAATTGCTCTGATGTATATCTCTTATACCTGCAGAAAAACATAAATAATAAAAAAAAATCTGCATAAGTTGACATGAAGGCCTTTTGTCATTTTATACTTTGTGTTTCTAGTTCTGTTTTGGATTTTGTCTTTTTTTTTGGTGAGGTTTTTTAATGAGATTTTCTGTCAGGCCTGCTTTTATGTAGAATGTGGTATTATGTAAATTAAATTCAAAGTACAGACTGTAAATGCACCTCTTCTTGAATGTAAAAGCCTTGCAAGACTTAGAACTTTCCTGTTTGTTTAGTTTATAGCTTGGACCTCATACAGGTATCTGGTGTTTCCTGAAGCTGAGAATTAAGTTAAAAATCTGTTTATTTGGACTGTTGTAGTGTGGAAGGAAGAAGATCAGCTGACTGAGATTTTTCTTAAATGAATTAAACTCCAGAGCCTAATGAATTTCTTTTGTCTTTGCAGACTATTGGGAATATTCTGGAAATGCGCCAGGATTGGTAACTTTTTTCTTTGAAGTCTTTTTTATAAAATGTTTTTCCTGTTGTGTGCATTATTTGTTAGCATAGTGTTTCCAGGTAGCAATGGAAACCACACTTACACATAATCTTTAAAAACATAAGCTGTACCTCCATTAAATACAATGAGAATTGGCTAGGGGAGGAGCTATGACTATCTTACTTAGCTCACTGGAAACCTGAATTTTTCTAATGCTAATTCACATCTAAGTTGTTAAGTTTCAAAAACCTTTTGCATGTTTTACTGCACAAAATCACTCAAAGCATACTTCTTATAACTTAAATCAGTGATTCCTTACAAAGTAGTTCCTATTTGAAAATTTAATGCAGTACTGACAAAAAACAGATATTTATCTTAGAGTAATAAAACAATATGGAATTCATAATCTGCTGAGGTTCTGTTTAATCACAGATGTTTTTTCTCTTCTCGTTAGTTTCTCTGTACTTCTGAATTACTCAAAGCTGTTTGTATCAAGTGGAATTTATGTGGAGGCTGATCAGCTGTATCTGATTTTAGGCATTTTCCCAACATTTATGTTTGTATGCTTTTTTGTCGTAATTCTGAATTTATTTTTGAATTGAAAAGGGAACGTGCAACAGAATTCCAGACTTAAATCTTGAATATATGTCAATGCTATGAAAAAATTAAAATCCATCATTAAAAACTGTTTTGAAAATTGCATTGTTAATGTAGAGCAGAAGCATTGGACGTGTAATTCTAGATGTTGCTACTTGTCATTGAAAATGTATGGTTCCCTTTTCTTCATTCTCAGCCTTTTAAAGGGACACGACATGCGTTTTTCAGCACGTCAAAATGCACTGATGCAAAAAACATTCATTTGTGAAGACCTGCTATTAAAATGATTGCAGGTGTTGTCCTATTTAGATAATAGACATAGCTGAACCAGTTTTAATATTGTAGTTAAAAGATACTGGCAATTTGGCAGCTGTTAGAAATGGATTCTGAGCTGCACTAGCAAAAATAAATCTAAATTTCAGCTGCATTAGGGTTTGCTCAAGGTTGAAAAGCACGCTTCACTTTACCATCTTCTTTCTATTTAATTAAGCACAAGCATATTTTTTTCTGTTAGCTGTGCACAGCAAATAGTTTAAAAAGCCATTTAAAAGAGTATGCAAGAGCTTTTATGAGGTCCCTGTCAACTTGATGAAGTTAAGAACTGCTGTTCATCTGAAAGTCTTCCTCTCTCATAATGTAGCGACTTTAGTTAGTTCTACATTTCCTGCATCCAAGGCAATGCATGCACCAACACTGAGCTGCTTTCTTCTCTCTCCTGCATGTAAAACCAGGTTCTTTTCAGTCTACATCTGGAATGATCTATTCCGACTTTCTTTCAAACTGAGAAATGAGGTAGCATCTTAACATTCCTCCTATGTGTTTCCTTACATAACACTGTCATGCCCTCAGTAATGGGAAATGGTTTTTGAAGGGAATTGCCACCATTTTATTTGGGTTAGTCACTAAAAGAGAAATGGAGAAAAGTGTAGGCTTTTAAAAATGAAAATACCTACTGGCTCCTTCTACATATAACTTGCCCAGAATGTTTAAACAACCTTTGCAGAATGTGCATAGGATTTTAATAGTCAGCAAGTGGTTACATATTTACAAAGTTGTGCAAAATGATGTTCAATCCTGCCACATAGTGATCTCTTTTTTTAAAGAAAATTAGGAGCAGGAAAGTATAACACTTATGAAAATAGTAGTAGTCTAAACTGTAGGAGTTGGACTTCCTCAAAAATTTATTTTAAACAGATGTGAAACTGCAGACATAATTCATTCATTTATTTGAAACTTAAATGTATGCCAGATCATTCCAACATCTTGTAATGTCACTGTGGCAGTCACCCCTGCTTATGGGAGCTGTCATTCCAAGTATCTTATTTTTGTTTCCTATGGAAATACTGCTGTCTTTGAGGATCCTACTAGTGAAGGAGCCTCTTTTCCTGAGGATTATACCTTAATGCTGGACTTGTTCTCTTCCTTTATTATTTCTCTGAAAACAGTATCTTAGAAAGTATAGTTTGTAGTAAGACTTCATGCAGTATGAAGAAATAGAACTTTGTTTAAGCAAACAGCTCCAACTCTGTCTTCATGCTTCTAAACGCATTAAATCTGGAATCTTCTCTTGTTAGAGCCATGGCGATGTTAACACTTCTGACAGTTTTGTAGGCTGGAAGAGGCATCCAGTGTAGGAGGCCCTCTCTGTTCTCGAGAGGAAGGTTAGTAAATTCCTACAGAATATGGTTAAGCAGAAGGGCAAAAATGATTTCCTCTCTGAATGGAGGAAGCATCCATGTAAATCATTAGCAGTCTAGTGAATGCATTCCCATGACTAAGATTTTTTTTTTTGTATACAACTTGTTTGGTGAGCAAGAGATACTAACATAGGTATAGGTGAAAATAGGTGTTGATTGTCTTTTGCTACTGAACATAAATCTTTTAAAGGAGTACAATTAACTTTTGTCCATAGTCTGCCATGGAAAGCTACAATGCTAATTTGAAAGTGTCAGAAATAGAGGTCTCAGTGCAACTTGTTAATCTATTGATGACTTTTACTGCTCTGAAAGATGGTTTATAGGAACATAGAGGTCCTTGCACTGAACTTTGCTTAAAGAAGACAGCTCCAATTCTCTTTTTATATACAGCAACATGTACTGTCCTGCATCTTAGCTTTCTCACTCCCGTTCATGTTCTTCCCTGGTACCCAGCTGTGGCTGTAACAGCGTTTCTCCAACCAAAAGCGTTGAATGTTACTTTGCACATGAAATGTGATAATTGTCATGTCAGGCTAGGAGCAGCCCAGATCTATGTAGTTATGCCTGAGTTGTATTTTTTTAATCCCTCTGCCCCCAGGTGAACGAAAGAGCCCCTACGTAGCTGTGTGCTGTGTGGTGATGGCCTTCAGCATTCTGTTTGTACAATAGTAACTGGAGGTTGTCCCCTACACCCTGCTACCAAACAGCAAAGCATGGAAGAGCTTCCAGCACGAAAAAATTGAGAAGCATCATCAACTCTCCTCCCACACATTGGATAGCTGGTCTCTTGGTGATCATAATGTAACTAACTCCAGTATGATACATAGATAATAACGTCATGTCCGTATTGACACTGCTGATGTAACTGTTAAAAAATGTCTGTTGTGTTTCTGAGTTCCACAAGAATATATTTTGTACCATGAAGTTGAAAAGGCTTTTAATGTTTTTGTTTGAGAGACCTGTTTAATTAAATTTAACAATTAAACATCTGGCAATAGAACCACTCTTATGAGAATGAAGAACATTGTAGGCTATGTTTACTGAGTGTTTTCAGTTCTTAATGTCTGAACAATTCCTGTGGTATTGTGATAGATACGATCACATGCTTAAAATAGATCTCTTAAATGTTTAAATCACATTCAGTGTTCATTTTCTAATCTTGTAGTTTCTTAATCTATCAATATTTTTGTTGTTAAGATAAAATATAAATAAGGATGGGGATCATTAATAGTGGTGATGTCTAACTATCTGCTGAGAACACACAAATGTGGGATTTGAAAACCAGGACTACTCTGTAAAAAAAAAAAATATATATATATACGTATATATATATATATCTTTAGAGATTGAGCTCACAGGAAAATAATTCCCTTTTTATTTTTTTTTTCAGAAAGATTCTAGTGGCTCTACTGCTGTTGTTGAAGCATTTAATACAATGTTGTTAAATCAATTGAGGGAATAGTTAGCTTCTCAGTAGTCCAGAGATAGGAAAGTTGTATGTCCCAGTGTTCTAAACGTTTAAAAAAAGAAAAAAGAAAAAAAAGAAATTACACTCACTATTAGTAAAAATTAGATAAACCTCATTATTATTTGCCATTAGTGTTCATTCTAGTTTTTCAAACTTCTAGAAATCTAGTAACTTATTTCAATAGTGTCAATGAAGTGTATTTATACCAGACAGCTATATTACTTCATAATGACTGCATTTGAGAGAGTTATCTGTCAGCAGTATTTTGGGTTGTTCTGAAAACATACGTGATCAGAATGAGCTTAGCCAGCAATAAAACAATCTGAACGGTATGTACCTGTTGTCATTCTTATTGAAACTCTTGCTTCATAGATTGAAATCACCCTGGACTAGGAAAGGAAGTGATTGTTAGTGATTAGCTTTGTATTATCCCATGTATACCTGCATATCTAAATCATCATCACAAATACTTAGTTGTTCAAAGCTGTTTTCTAATCAGCAGACAGGAAAAGTAGCTTTTTCCAATTTAGGGCAAATAAAAAGCATTGGCTGTAAAACCTGCAGGGTCAGAGGAGTACAGAGCTGTGTGATGTTGATGACCATGGTGTCACATGGTCATCACAACATACAGGCCTTAAACCAGGCAGGAGGTCTATGGAACAGTCAAGTCCATTTGTTTAAATGTGGGTACTGCTCCAAACATGGCATTAAAGCACCAACGGAACTCATTTCTGTGTATTGAAAGTGCCATTCCTAGACTGGGGGTGAGGGAAGCTCCTAAGGAGACTTGGGTTTTGACTCCGGTATGTACATGTTCAAAATATGCTACGGATCACTTGGTAACTTTTATATTAAGTGAGTGTATTCTGGTTTTTAACATTTGTTGGACTTTATGATAAATAATGGTGTTTGTAGAGTACACATCTCCAGTGCATCTGTCAAAAGCTGTCCGAGTTGTCAGATTAATTCTTAATAACATCTGTGTTTACCTGTGTTTAGAAATACTATTGAAGCAACCCTGGTAATTTTTTTAAGCCTTGAGAATCCAAAAAGCATTGACAGAGCACTGTATTGCTAAAGCCTATTCTTGTTCGTTGCGTTTTTGTTGAAGAAGTTCAAATAAATAGGCCTCTTCATGTTTGTCACTTTTAGTCCAGTCCTTAGAATTATTTGTTTACAGCAGTTTCTCATTTTGTCCTAAATATAGACGGCTAATGGGTAAACCTTTGAATATTTTTTCTACTGATCCTTTTATGATGTTTACAGGATATTCCTGGCTTACTAGAAGCATAGTTGCTCAGCAGTGCTACTTCAGCAGCTAAGTAAAGAATGCATTCCTCAGCAGCTGCTAGCAGTGCCTGAGTTCAGAAGTAGGTTGTATGCAAGCTTTAGAAAAGATCGTAGGCAGAGATAAGTGTTGTCTGTGATGGCGCTACTCAACATATGCCTCCAGTAAAAGCATCTGAAAACAGGATTTTTAAACTCTGACAAATGTCAGTTGTTTTGAAATGTCTGCCTTAGGCAGGTGTTCACCTCAGGAAGACTTCTTTGTATTTCAAAGTTTTGGGTTTGGAGAGATTGATGCCTCTTCTCTCTCACTGTCTAAGATATGAAGAAAATACAGTTTTTCCCATGTTAGAATCTTAAAGCTATTTCATGTTCTCTGCTCTTTTTCTCATGCAAATTATTGACTCTTGGTGAAGGTTTAACTGTTATGAGAAGGAAGAAGAGAGCATAACATTGTGTGCACACTTGATATAATTTTACAAATTATTCTTAAACGTTGAGTCTGGACTATGTCATTTTCAAAGAACAGTAAATAAGTTGCGATGGAGCTCTGTCACTAGAGGTGTCAAGGAAAATAGTTTTCCTGAATTTTGCTCTGACTCCTAAACCAAGTGGAGAAGGAAGTGCTTATTACCAAATTAGGTAGGTGCTAAAGCTATAATGACAAATAGGCATACTGTAGCATTTTATATTAAGTTGAAGCAGCTGATAGTACCTATCAAGGTAATTGAGAAGACAGTAGCAGAATTTCCTGGCTGACATACAGGAGTTTACAGCCCCATCAGGTCTGGGGAGACCATATCCTAATTAGAGTGATTTCAGCTTATAGTTGTGCCTGCTGCTGTAGAAGAGTACTCATTGTTTTACCTACACATGGATCAGCTAGCAACCTTCTCTATCTCTGCTTGTTGCGTACTTTCAGTGAAAGGTGAGGGTAGTGTAGGCTGTTTTACATGCAGTTTAGGGGAATGTCCCATCTGTTTTTCTAGAGTAGTTAGCAAAGTAGAAGATAAACAGTTTCCAAGTTGGAGTGTTCGTCTTGAGAAGTGAGTAATGAAGGTGTGGGCAGGGTGAGAACGGAGGTGAGAATGGCTGCAGCGGAAGGTACCCCCCGCATTCTGGATAAGTAGGAAGGTCCCAAACTGAGTGATATTACTAGATACAGATTGCTTTTAGAAACCACTAATTTATGCATTCAGCTGGATAAAAAGGGTAAGATGCTGCAATTATTTATTTTTCTTCCAGTGGCTGAAGTTACTAAACTAGGATTGTGCTGCCCCTGCATTTAACACTATCAAGCAGAATACAGGAGCATAAAAGGACACTTCTGGTAAGAGAGCAAGCATTTGGTCAACATAATGCAACTTGGAAAATACCAGCTGTTCTTCCTTCAAAGCATGGATCCTATATCTTGTCTTTGGCATATGACCAGGGCTCTTAGAATGCAGCATTTTGTGTTTGTGATTGAAGCTCATATCGACATACCTGAGCCATCCTGTGTTTGTACAGAATTGCAGGCAAGATTAGGAATCCATCTGCAAACCCTTCTCAGGCACCACCTCTGAACTGAGCTGCCTACTGACACAGCTGTATTGCTCTTGCTTCACTTAAGGTATACAAAGCTAGAATTTACTAAAACAGTACCGATTTGCAATCTGTGAACAAAATGTGGCAATCTATTTGCTGCATGCATCCAAAATTACTGTTTAATTGTGCAAGAAATGATGAATTTATACAATAATAGCTGGAATATGATGTGGTGTTCTTTGAGTGGACAGATAATTTTTTATCCTTGCATGTACTTCCTGTGGATTAATGGCATGTGAACTTCCATCCATATCTGCTCTCTAAATGACCTCAAATTCAAAGCAGGGATTTAGAAAGTATAAATTGTACAGTAGCAATTGCCATGATGGGAAATGAGTAAAGCATGAGTAAGAGATGGGATCACTGTAAGGATCTGATGTTCTGGAGAGACTGATAAGTAAATGGGCAGGCGTAGGTAGTGGAGGAGGAACGAAAAAGTGAAGTCCAAGGGAGGACTCGAACGTCTCATGTGCCTGGGACAAGGTCATTGTTCTACAAATGCCCTTTCTGCCTTGTTAACCACAGCCAGTGAGCAGTGGAAACACACAGTCACCCGGAGGTGAAGTCACAGTGCAGTAGAGGAAACAATTACTCTGTTAGTGCTCTGAGGCTTTTATTCTTTCAATTTGTTCACCTATGGAAACAATTCAAGTTGCCTGTAAAGACAATATATCATTCACAGACAAAACAGCCTGTGGTTGTTCTCTACAGCATGGGTGGCCAACCTTTTGGCTTGCCTGGGCTCCCCTGAGTGAAGAGGAATGGTCTTGGTGCGCCCCAAAAGTAATACCTCCTATTTATTTCCATGGAAACCACAAGAGATGCAATGAGCACAATAACACTGTCTGATAGAGCAAATTCTCTGCTCCAAAACGCTAATTTTCAACTTAGTCACAACCATTAGCTGTGCATTTTTGTCTGTGATTAACAAGAACTGTCATGCCATGCTCATAAGGATCTGCAGCAGAGAAGGTGACTGACTGTCACCACTGTTGAAATGCACCAACCACTGCCTCACTGTTCTGTCATCCACTGGTTCGTTTCCATCAACATTTCAACATTCAGAAACAGTTGACGGATGTCAGTGGATGCCATTTTTTCTACATGGATGAATTCTGTGACACACCTTTGCTTCATCCACACTTCCATATCAGATGCCATTCTGTCAGACAGCCCCTCTGCTGCCATCTGTCATATGGCAACAACATGTAATTGAATATTGGTGAGAAAGTTCAACCTCTACTGCCAAACCACCAACATCTACTTCTGATATCATTGGCCAACACCACAGAATAGGAGACGTTACTTTTGGAGTAACATACTTAATAAGTAACAAAACATTACATTTTTAAAATATTTTTTTAATTAAAATGTAAACAAGGAGAACAACAAAACCATAAAGCTAGTGAGATAGTTGACCTTGTTTTCGTGAAATGAATGCATCATTGGTTCAATGGCAGTGGTTGCAATTTGCAGTGAGGTCTCAAGGTGTTCATCAGATTTTTGATGACATTTTACTCTTTCTGTACTTCATCCTTGAAAACAGTTGTTCATAAATGTACATACTGCCAAAAGTGGTGACATGAATAAGATGTGATTGTGAAGCGAGGAGTATTTCACTCTGGTAACAGAGGCCTTAGAGAGGTCCACTAAAGAAACATGATCAGATTTTTGAGTTGAATATCTGATTCCAGTCTGTACATTGCATTTGACAATTTGCAGGTCATGTATTTATATCAACTGAAAATGGAGTCACAAACATAAATTGATGATTTTCTGGCAATCTTGAAACCTATTATCAAACTCCTTTATCTCAGTAGAAAGCATCACTGCATATTCTTTGCTGTTCACAGGACTGTGTTCAGCCAATGTATCAAAATGCATATGGTTGTGTGCCATCACTGAATTAGCACTGCACTGCACTCTGTGCCCTGGTTTCAGCCCATCCAGTGCCAATACATCCTCTCAGCAGTTTAATTAATCTTTGCAAAAAACAGCAGAAACTGAGAAAGTGTGATTTAAACCTGCTTCTCATGCTCCAACTTTAAATTACGTCATCATAACATTCCTAGCTAAATGTTTTTCAGCCTGTTTTTTTTCTGTATTTTGTCATATTATTTGAACATAATTATTTGCCATTCCAGTCAGAGTCAGTGAGTGTTTTCAACATGCGATACAATGTCTGTAGAGGTTCCTCATCCATTTGATGACACTTGATTAGCTGAGAAGTAGTATTCCTTCATCTTCTGTAATGCAGTGTAATCAACATGGTGGATACTGAAGATATACTTAAGTATTGTAAAAACGGTTGGAAAATGTACCTCATTTTTTGATTGCTTGTCTACTATTCTTATATTTTTTAAATAACACTTTTGTTCATGATACTCCCAAGTTTATGTACAAAGCAAAATGTGTGGAGCAATATTATCATTCTGCAAGACCAGCTGGCAGCTGGGAAAAAAAAAATCAACAAAAACTAACACAAAAACTCTCAGGGAGAAACTTTTTCAGATCTAAAATGACAGATCTTACACGAAGAAATAATCTGTCGTTATCTTTCAGTTCACCTCTACTGTTTCCAGCCCAAGGGGCTTGTGTGCCCAAAGGTTTACCTGTTTCTTTCCAGTTGATCGAAATCTAGCAAAATATGACTGCAGAAAACTTTTGTCTAAATTTCATAACCTGTTATTTGGCTCATTGATCACAGGTAGGTCTTAGTAACCTCTCGCTTTGGAGTGTGCCATTCTGTTTGAGTATTTGACAGTCAGAAGCTGTGCTCCTCTCATGAAACTGAGATCGCACTGAATCTTCACTCAGGCTCCAAAAAGTTGAGAAATAAAACAACATTGACGCTACAGCTCAACCATTGCTTCCTACTTTACAAGAATCACTTCAGGAAGATTTTTGTGTTTCATCAACCCAAATTAGAAGCACTAATTGGGTACACCACTAACTCACATAATTTGCACACCAACATCTTAATGATCTGACTATAAATATTTCCAGTGATGTAGCTATTTTTGCTATCTTGTATGTCAGTACAAAAGATATAATTTATTAATGGGTTCTTCTATCCAAGGTAAAACTCTGAGAGTTTCATCACATCATTTCCATTACTGGAAAGGGGTCCACCATGAAAAAAGGTTTTTCTCTCCAAATCAGCAGTGTGGGAGGCAGCCAGGACGTTTCTCCAGTACAGCTGTAAGCCTGTCCTGTGACAGTCATCTCATTAGATTGCCCTATTTGTGTAGACTCGATTATTTGTAGGCCCATTCACCAGTTTGTGTTGGGCTAATTCAAACTTCATGGTATGCCTCAATCTCCTTCCACACGATGTATAAACCAGACATGCTGCACCAGACTCCTTGACATCTTCTATGTCCTCTGTATTTGAATCATACATAAACTGCTCAGGATAGCCTATCATCTGCTAGATGATACCATCACACCATATGAGAGCATTTACTTTTGATAATTTCAGTTTCCGTGATTAAAATGTACTGTATTTTTCCCTATAAAAAGACATGGAAATTCTAAAAGCGTAGAATTATATATGATTTCATTTATTCCACGAAAAACCACCCTTGTTTTATAACACAAAAGATTTGTTTTAAAGCTAAGTCAGGTCAAAATATGAAAGTACCCCTTTTAGTTTTAAATCTTCACAGCTGGTCATTCCCACATGCAAAAACTTAAATAACCTTTCAGGGCTGTAGTAGGCTTAAAGAAAAGTCCAAAAGAATGATAGATGTATTTGGACATAAATGTCACACCCAGTGGAATTAAAAGGAAATAAATAGTAATTTAACAGCGTTGGCAAGCTGCTTTTTTGACTATGCAGCACCACCAGCATATTTTACATGTGTATCATGGTCATGAATAAGCCAAACCAGACACACACATTCACAAGCTAGTTTTGATTTTCTATTAAGCTACATGGTTTTTTTTTCCTTCCCCCGCCCTCTTCAAATAATAAAGGAGGCCAAGGGACACACTGATCTTTGTCTCTTTGGAACAAACGTTGACTCCAAATTCTCATGATTGATTCTCGCAGACTGGTAAAACTTCAGAAGAGAAGAAAAAAATCCATAATAATGAATTATATTTGATGTTTGAATTGTTTGTTATTTACTAGAGACATAAAATCCTAATACCAAAGATGGCATTTAAATTTATCACCATCACTAGCAATGTGCCCAGGGCTATGGGGCTTCAGCTGATTTTCCCATTTAAGGAAATGTGAGCATGCAGTATTAAGTGTATTCCTTCGCAACAGTGAGTGTATCACTTCCTTGCACAGAACATGAATCTACCTGCCAAGGAACAAGTTTTAGCATCGATTCTGCAGTTTAATGGTGCTCTCTCTAAAGAGTCTGGGGGCTTGGAAAATATTTTGGTCTCTTGATGCATGATGACTTCTGGAAGTAAGAGGAATGGACTTACCTAGACTTGTGCAAAACACAATTCTTCTCCACAGCATTCTTGTCTCCAGAATGGAGAGACATGCATCTGACAGATGGAACACTCGGTGGATAAGGAATTGTCTGTATGGTCTTACTCAGACAGCTATGGTAAATAGGCTCAATGTCCAAGTGGCAACCGATGATGAGCAGTGTTCCTCTGAGGTCAGTACTGGAATTGATGCTATTTAACATCTATGTCAGTGACATGGACAGTGAGACCTTCAGCAAATTTGACAGTGATATCCAACTGTGCGGTGTGGTCGACACACTGGAGGGAAGGGATGCCATGCAGAGACCTGGACAGACTTGAGAGGTGCGTTTCTGCATACGTCTTGAAGTTCAACAAGCCCAAGTGCAAGGTTCTGCACCTGGATCATGGCAATCCCAAACATGAATGTCGGCTGGATGATGAGTGGGTTGGGAGCAGGCTTGCAGAGGTACAGGTGCACAAACACTGAATATAAACCAGCAGTGTTCGCTTGCAGCCAGGAGGCAAACTGTATCCTGAGCTGCATCAACAGTGAGGTGGCCAGCAAGGAGAGGGAGGTGGTTGTCTCTCTTTACTCTGCCCTTGGGAGGACCCATCTGGAGTACTGCATCCAGGTCTGGGGCCAGGAAGGGTCTTGTGCTGGGGCATAAGAGAGAGGTGGAGCTGTTGGTGTGGATCCAGAGAAAGGCTGCAAAGATGATCAGAGGGCTGGAGCACCTCTCCTATGAAGGGTTGAAGGTCCTCAACCCTATGAAGGGTTGAGGAAATTTGGCTTGTTCAGACTGGAGAAGAGAAGGCTCCAGGAAAACATCTTTGAAGCCTTCCAGTACCTGAAGCGGGTCAGCAAGAGAGACAGAAGAGATCCTCCATCAGGGAGTGTCATGATAGGACAAGGGGTAACATATTTAAACTAAATGAAGATAGATTTACATTAGACATCAGGAAGTTCTTTACTCCAAGACTGGTGAGACCCTGGCACAGCTGCCCAGATAAGCTGCAGATGCCCCATCCCTGGAGGTGCTCAAGGCCAGGTTTGATGGGGTCTTGGGTGGCCTGGACAGAAGGAAAGAAAGGAAAAAAAAAAAGGAAACAAAAAGATGAGAAAAGATTTATGACAGCATTGCAAGTGAGTTGCATGCTCTGGGGAAATCTAATCAGAGAAAAATGATTAATGCAAATGTGATCTGATCAGACCAGCTCTGCCAAGGAGGAGTACCTACCCTCTAAGATTAAAAAGACAAAGTCCAGTAAAAAAGGGAGGAAGAACTAACTGATTAAAGTTCCTTCCCACCTATCCTGTATTTTTCACCCTCAATTTTATCTGGTTGATTTTGAGACCACCACACTACTTCGGCTTTTTCCTAACATAACACAATGCAACAATGAAGAGCAAGGCATTTATTGCTTTTCCCTGCTTTTCCCTTTTGCGGTGGTGAGGTGATGATCTTGCCGGCTTGCAATCTTGATAAAATGATTCAATATGTGGTCACAAGAATCATAACAGTATAGATTATTCCCTAAACTCATTTGGACTACTCACCTCACATTTGGAAAATATGTTTTAAAGGAAAAACAGGTCAGAAACCACAAAAATGCTCCCTGTGACAAGTTTATTATATTTATTTAGTATGCCTTGGTGAGGGACTCTGAATTGTGCATATACAAACGGACCTCATCACTCCTTGTCATAATAAAGTACAATATAATACACAGACAAGTGTTCTAGTGCTGTGACCTGAGGGCGGGAATGGAAGCTTGGTCCTCTTCAATTCCATTACCAAATAATTCACTGTTCTTGGGGAGTCATTTATCAACTCCTCGCTGAGCCAGCAGATTATACCCTAACAAGCCCAACACCACCACCTGCCCTTTATCATCTCAGAGTTCAGATTCCAGATGGAGAAGTACGAAAACAAAGAGCCTTTTAAAGATTTTTTTTTTTTTTTGCACCACCATAAGCAATATGTGATTGTAGAGAGCATGCGTCTACAGCAGTCCATGTCCTGCAAACACTGACCTAGCTATTTGCTTAAGCTCCAGACCTCCCTAATGTTAGCATTTTCCCCTGCAACTCTTCGCCAGGCAGATAGTCTGTGCTCAATTAGAAACTGACAAACTTGTTTCAAAACCATCTCATTGATTCAAGATGAACAGTGTGAAACACAGGTAGCATTCACAGAACAGAGGGGGACAGGGATGGAAAAAAAAAATAAATTGACAGCAAATATCAACACAAAGAGCAGATCTAAGAGCAAGCAGGAAAAAGCAAACAGCATGGACTAGATCACCACTTTGTGATACTTTGGTCATCCAATACATTTCATCATCTGCCTGGGAACTACCCAGCTTCTTGGTGAGCAGTTCAAGTTATATTGTCTCTGGCTCTGATAGAGCAGCCACAAGAGAGGGTGTGAGATGCTTAGCATAGAGGCAAATGAGGAACCTTTGTCTTCTCTTGTCTAGGTAAACAGAAACAGAAACACAGTAAACTCCATATTACTGAGAGAGATTTTGTATGACTAGCATGCCCTAGTTTTGACTAGCCAGTTTGTGTGACCTCGGAGAGAATACTTCAGAATACTTTCATCATTTTGTAAGTTAGGCACAACCACTGATAATAGCTTTACCTGAAGTCAACTAACACTTTTTTTAAAAAATAAAAGTGGCTTTAGTGAGCATGTGAGGAAAAGATACTGAACAGTCTAACATCACCCAGCACAGAAAGAGGAAATTTGATTTTGCATTTTTCTTGCAGCCAGCTTCTCTTAGCCCACAACTCATTAATTATATGCCTTCCAGTTTACTTATTAAACGCAGCAGCATCTCATTCCTATTTAATGCAAATTCACTCCTAGAACTGTTTCACCATCAATGCTGAAAGTGTGCAGGACCTCATAGAAAATACCTGTGTCAACGCCACCTGTCTGAGCCAAGTAGCAGTGCAACGCTTGTCTGCTAGCACTGGAGAAACCACCCAAGGCCCAGGATTTGGCCAAGGTTAAGTGGGCTTTGATCAGATAGTATTAAACTGGCAAAGACACACAAAAGCAAGCTCTAGAGCTTAGCAGCAGCAGTGTTTGGACTTTCCTCTTATCCCTCTAAATCCAGCTCTAGAAGCTGCATTACAGCATTTGATCCTCAGGAGTAACTGAATGCTTTCTATTGACATTTGTTCTAATATCATATTGAAATGGAGTCAGCTTCTTTTTTAACTTGTAATTCCAAGAATTCTGAAAATAGAATAATTGAATCTAAAAATACTCCTTGTTTTAGATACCAGTTCTGCTGACTGGAAATTGACACAGATACAATTAAGGACCTTTTGAAGTAAACTGATGGAGTTTTCAACTGATATCTATACTTTTAACTGATTCCACCTCCTAGGTAGGAATATTGCGGCATCTTCACAGGAAGCTTCTAAGTCTTTCAAAAAAAAAACCACCAAAAACCAAAACCAGAACTCATCGAGCTATGTGTGATCTTAAGTCAGTTTGGAAGGTTGCCTGTGGTTACATCCTGAGTTCTCTTCTGGTACTCTCTTCATGCTGGCTTAAACACAAGACCCTGTCAACCCTTTTGTCTCAAGTGTCTTATCAGTTTCTCTACACTTGATCCATCTTCTTTCCATCGTTATGGTGGCACGGAGCCAGAATGGTGCTGAAAAGGAAGCAAAGTGCTCCATGTCCCCGTGTTGCAAATTCTAGGTTACCCACTTGCACCTTGCAACTCAGAACAGGAAAGGAATACATTATACAGCCCCTATAACAGGAGAGATAAGATCAATGATAGACCCTTAGTCAGAACTGAGTAACGTGTAGAGCATTTTCTAAGTAATATTTATGTGTGTAGAGAGGGAGAGGTATATTTGCTCAGGGTACTAACTAATTTAAGCAGTACTCTAGACCTTAGTCATTTAAAAATAATAAAATAGGATAACTTTAAGAAGATGTTTTATAACATTATCATGGACTATATGTTTATAATTATCACGCTCTTCTGCTATGCTTCTGCTGCAAGGCTTGGCCATTTTCTTGTTCCAAACCATTATTCTATATCAAGCACCCACCTGAAACAAACTTACTTGCGCTGTCTAAATCAGTTTTACTTCCAAATATAATCTATTCTAACAGTCTGTTTTTTTCCTTCTCTTGGAATAAAAATGTAAGTTATCAGGTCTGCAACTAAAAATAAGACCCTTATTGACTTTTTTTCTCTGAAAATGCATTACTGATCCCTATTTCAAAATAAAATATGTGAGAATATTTGTTTTGGAGGAAGTTTAATATTTTCTCATTCAATATAGACATAAAGGATGGTGCTTCTCGTCCAACATTCATGTCCACAAAATTTACAGTTCACAAATGTGTCAGATATTACCAGATGATAGGGAATGACAATAAAAAATATGTCCAACTGAACATGGTCCTTTTCTCAAAAGTGCTAATTAATCTTAGCTGTTCTTGTAATTTACAACAGTACTAATGGAAACAGTTTAGCAACATGCTCTAGCAATCATACATATGTGGACAAAGCAGAGGGAAACACATCCTACGCAGGGGGAAAAGTATGCATCTACTAAAGGCATGATAAAGCATTATATTCAAAACACACACAAGCAGAATTAAAACGCTCTGCTCCCTGGTTTCCCTCTGTGTTTGCATGATAAGAGTTTCTGGATATACACTATTAAGTAGATAAATTAGATTCAATTGTACTACGAATTAATCTGACATCTGTTAATTCTTAAAATATATTGTCATATCTAGGGTTACTTCTTCAAATGATACAAAATTATTCCAGCATCATTCATGTCAAAGGCACAAATACAGTCTCCTGCATCCATTCATGCCCATCTCAACTATTTTGTGATAGCAGTGCTTTATTTTGTGATAAAAATGCTCTATTACATTTATATTTGGAAGTCTCCCCTTTCTTCCAGTTTCATTTTCACATGTAACATTTCTTTTTCCTCAGATGTTAGATTATCATCGGTATATTCCTACAGAGTAACTCAAATAATTCTATTTCTGCTAACTCTGATAGATGTTGTATCTTGCCTGAAATTGGCACACTTGCTAGGTTATTTGCCCAGTATTTTCCTCCTTTTCTAAGGGAAAACTGGCAGCAATAGAGGCCTACAAGATAGATATTCCATACTGTTGCTTTGCTAGCAGTAACACTGAAGAAATTATTTTGTTTTCTTGGGACTTAGTTTTCTTTGACCATTGTTTCTTGCTCTTTTTTTTTTCTAGTTGGTGGGCTCCATTCCATAAACAGCCTGCAAGGGAGAGTCAAGGAAAACTCTGCAGCCTCAAGGGAAATCAAATGGTATAATTACAGATGACACAAACAGTAAATGAAAGTCTTTCCTTCCTCAGGCCCTTTACATTTTGAAAAGCTTGGGTGACTGAAATGTTAGAATTAATTAAATACAACACCAGTGAATTCTGCAGAAGTGAAGTAGATCTCTCTTTTTTTTCTTCTTAACTGTTAGAAAACTAAAGGGACTAGAAATGGAAGAATGATTCTCTTTCCTGTTATAACTGGTTGAAAATGGGTACATTTTTCTAGGCAAGTTAGAAAATGGAGATGAAAGGGAATATTTCCACCAAAAGAGAGATTTGATTATGATTAAATAGAGGTTAGGGAATGAACCAAACCAGAAAAAGTTGCTGCTAACTTATATAAATGTTATGGCTAATTGTCAGAATTTAATCAGGTAAGACAGTAATGCATGGCTGTTTTTCTCTAGTCAGGGTCTGTAGTAATTAGCAGATGAGAGAAGATCACACCATAATGCTTAAGTGGCTGAAACAAGCTCTTTCACTGTGAGTGAGCCTATAGAACTGTAGAATCGTAGGATACTTAGACCTTCAAAGGCCATCTAGTCCAACTCCCCTGCAATGAACAGGGACATCTGCAGCTACATGAGGTTGCCGAGTGCCTGATCCAGCCTCACCTTGAAAGTCTCCAGGGACAGGACATCAACCACATCTCTGGGCAAGCTGTTCCAGTGCCTTATGAACCATGACCTATCGTTGCACAGGAGAGAAGAAATACCCACTGATGTATAGTAGAGGTGAGCAAGTAAGGCAGAAGAACTTGAGAGGAAAGACCATTGTTCCAGAGAAAAATCTAATTTTTGCTGCTCTCTGCTTTTAAACGTCATTTTGAGAAAGTGCATGAGACTCTTTGATTCACTAGCCGCAGGCTCTTTGCAAATAGCAAGTTGCCTACCACACTGTGCACAACTGGGACAAAAAGGCAGATCTGCTCTTCATTCAGAAGTCAGCTGGCCTTTGTTTACCAAATGCCCTTTTGTTACTAAAAGCTTTCATCACTTACACTGGAATAATGAAGGACATGCAAATTGTAGTGTAACCTTACCAGTATATTCTCATGAAGAGCTCAAATATCAAGCCCCCAGCTGTCTCTCAGAGAAATGCATACAGAGAGGGATATGAATTATCATTTTAGAGATGTTGTAGAGATGCCTAAGTTTTAACATTTTTAAATTAAAACATCTGTTAACAATGTGGCAAAAGAACCAGATCTGCAGGCTGGTTTGTAATTACATGTGACCATGATAAGTCTATTTGAACAATGCCCAGTCTGATGGTTAGGTTTTAATTTCATCAGGAGCAGATGGTAGCTGTGCCAAATCACTGTTGCAAAATAAAATGAATAAATCGTGTCAAGGAATCTTTTATGTTGTATCACATTTACTTTAATGCAAATGTGTTGGGAGATCTGGATATTAAACAATTTCAGGAATAAGAGCAAATACAGATTTCCAAAGTGCACAGGCCTTAAACCCTTATGGCTTAATTGCTCAAAACCCTATGCAAAGCACTCTTTGAATTAAACATCATTGTAGAATCTGAACCAGATAAAGCAGAAGTCTTCTTCAAAATACCACAACCTTCGGTTGGGTAGGGTTCGGTTCCATGTATTGTAACAAGTGTGTGAAGAGAGCTACTAGCATGACCATCACATTTTCATGTGCAACCATACTTTCAAAAAGCCCAACCTGTGGACTCACTGTGATTCAAATGACAAAAGAAATCTAGTAGATACAACTGTGGCTGCTTAGGCTTGACTCCAGACTTTTGGACACAACACAGCACTCTCAAAGCTTCCCCTAGGTACTAGTAATGCCTCGCGGAACTGAAAAGTGTTCAGGTGTTTTTTCCTGGTGAATACTGATCAGCTGCAAAACACTTACTATGGCTGTACAGATCCAGCACCGTACTTCTACAAGAGCTATTGACTGCATGTGTTCCTTTATAAGCAGTAGACTTTCAGTTTTTTACTCCTTATGAAGGGTATTTGGGGATCATTTTAAAACCTGAGCTTCCTCATTATTTCTCATCCGTTCTGCTTTATTCTTCTTCCCACAAAATATGTTTAAAGGTTACTATCACTTTTGCATATTCACTTGATTCAAGATATTAGAAAATCCTAATTGGTTAAGGCTGTACAGTCGGTAGAATATAAAGTGTAATAGACATTGAGGAGGTCTTCAGCAGTGGAGATCATCACAAAGAAATTAAAAATAAGAGGACCAACTAATCATCATCCAGAGACAACTACTGCATCTTTATGAGCCTGGGCATCCAATCTGTGCTAGGCTGGTGGGAATGGGTAGGACTGGTGCCAGGCCAGGGCCTTCTAAGAGCAACAGCTAGAAGATATGCTCAAAGCCACCGCGTCCAGGGCAAGATTTGCATGTTTAGGCAGCTGAAGCCACAGAAGGTGTCTGCTGTCAGGGCAGGTTCTGATGAAACACCACTTATGATCGGAGCTGACTGGGCTAATGGAAAAGGTTACATTTCTGAAGTGGATTTCGTTTCAAAGTAGAACAACACAGCAGAGTGGGGGGTGGGGGGGAAAGAAAACTATTTAATAACAGAACAATCTGAAATATTTTGAGCAGATGGAGAGCCAAAGAAGGCCAGGGACCTGGCAGTCATGGATGGAGAGTGATTACAAGCAGGAAAAGTGAATTTTAGTGGAAAAGTCACTTACATCTCTGTAAGTTAACAGTCAGAAAAAATAAACCCTATGCAGTTAAACCTCAGTTTCACTTTGATCAGGGCAAAGTGCCTTGATGACAAGCATGTAATGAAAAATGAGTTCCAACTCATAAGCAGGACAGCACAGCACCATGTACTTGGTATAGGTAAGCAATGCAGTCTAAAAGGAAAATATAAGGAACTCCGAGAAGCCTGTTACATATTTGAAACTCATTTTTCTTAAATGTTAATGCCTGAAGTCTGGAGACTGCAGGAAAACTGAGGTCAGGCTTTTCACCCCAGCTGAAATCTGTAGACCTACTTTTCAGAAGGAAAACAACAGGAATGAAAATGCTAGCTAAAATGCCAGGTTTTCATGAACAGCAAATCCATATCGGAGTACACACAAAGCTGCACTGATTTATACTGCTGACTCTCACTCATAAATACTGCTGACATGAAAGACTCTTCATTTAAGAATGCCTAACAACTCCCCCTTTCTCTCTGCAACACAAAACTGGCAGGAAATTCCAGCTACCCAAGAAGTCAAAGTCCTGAAAGAAAGCTACCATTCAGAAGAAGCTGTGTGAGAAAACCAAGGTGAATTTTAGAAACTAAGCAATATCTGCACCCTAAAACCTTTCTGATATATCTTGGTGAGATTTTGGCCTAGGTTGATTCTATAGTACCGTATCTCTAGTTTTTTATTCTGAGTGACACAGTAGGATAAGGATTACACTGCATTTGAAGAAAATTCCAGTATATTTCACATTTTTTTCTTTCTTTAAAGCCTGACTTGCACAAGATAAGGTGACTTATGAACAGCCACACAGCAAAGACTGGAAAGAAAGACTCTGTGTAACCACCCTGCAGGTAATTCAGAACCCTGCAGTTCTTTTTACAGACAACTCAACTACCACTATTTCACTGGCCAGTTTTTATAGTAGTAGCCTTTATATATCAACACTTTTCCTACGTATTTCCTTGCATATTCTAACTGATGTGCAGATAAAAAAATTCTTCTGGAGAATGAATCCTTCAGGATGGATCCATCATTGAACTGTTGGTTGGGAGAAGACTGAGGAGATGTTTCCAAGGCCCATATAAGTTAAAGTAGAAAGCTGTGTGCTGCCACTATTGTGATTTATGATCTGAGATAGCAAAATCCTAAAGTTTTCAGTTTTTATTTTAGACACAATCTTTCCCAAGAGAATCTAAGTTCATAACAGTGATAATTCCAGATGAAGAAATTATCAGCCTCACAAAATGACACCAAAAATGCATTCATGGTGTGGCTGAACCTTTAGTCTTACACTCCCGTTCACTTTTGTTCTTAATCGTCAGGATAATTGCATATACTCACTCTTGTTTATTCATCATTTTTACTTTTTCAGTCCCTCCAGCTGTAAAATAACAAAAGGTGGTTTGTATGTTTACTTTTTCCCATGTACCTTCACAAATTACAACCTATATCTAGTGTGTTGTTGTCTCTGTCTTTCCATCTTATTAGAGTACTCCCTGAGCTGCTTCAAAAATAAGGGGGTAAAAATATATGGAGTAATGAATCAGATGTAAACAAAGACAGAATTTCTTGGCTTTCTCATCAATGACACAGCTTTCTCAGCCATGCCTTGAGCAATTAGTATATGGTTATTATAAGGTATTATTGGAAAAAACTAGCATTAAACTCCTCCTCATTTTTTTTTTCAAGCAACAGATAACATTATTTGATATCTTGATAGAGAAGAGTGTCTCAGAAATGTGCAATATGCTGCCCATCTTGTCAAATGATGACACAATACTATTGTGAGAGAAGGTTGAAGATAAATGTTCATAAGTCAGATCATATGCACTCACACAATCGTACACAGAATGGCTGAGGTTGGAAGGGACCTCTGGATTTCGTCTGGTCCAAACCCCTGCTCAAGTAAAGTCACCTACAGCACATGTAGGATGTTGTGGTACATAGTATCAAAAGCAACATCCACAGCTCTCCCCTCATCTACCCAGCCAGATAAGATATTGCAGGAAGCTATCAGATTGGTTAAGCATGATCTCTACTTAATGAATCCATGCTGATTAATCCTGATCACCTTCTTTTCCTCCACATGCTTAGAGATGACATCCACAGAGAGCTGTTCCATTCCATCAGCTTTCCAGGGATGGAAGTGGGGCTCACTGGCAGTGTTACCTGGGTCCTTGCTCATCCATGCAGGTCCCCTTGCCCACTTTACATTCGGTTAAAAATTGTTTTTGGAGGATGATTTACTCCATTAATTCAGGCATCTATAAACTTATGCCAGCACAGCTAATTGCATGAGTTTCTTTCACTGCAAAACCTGAATCAAATTTAAATTTCTAGAATTACTAAATCAAAGTCTATCATCATTCACTTTACTAGTATTAACAAATTCAAACAGAGTTTTATGTGTAAGTCAAATACAGCATACATATCACAATAGAAAGCCAAGATGAAAGGTGAAGCTACTTTTCCAGTTTTCAGAAAAAAAGTCCTACAGAAGAGTTAGCTAAATTTTATCTGGACTTTTGAAAACTCTTTCACAGGATCTGTCATGAGAGGCTAATAAGAGGAACTATGTAGACACAAGGCATAGCAGTGACACAGCCCAGGACCTGCCTGCAAGATGGAGAAACAAGAGCATCTGCAGCCACAAGTGATAAGAACAGTTTCTGGGAAACTTGTGTGAGAAGAGTCAGGAGGAAGATAAAGAGATTTACGTTAGTTATGTCTAGTGATGCCTGCAAATGATTTCAGAATGCCCTCATGCATGTGCAATAAAAGGCATGCTGGGAGGTTTATCTGAACTACCTGTTAACCCTGCCGATAAGTTTCAAGACAGAGGTCAGAGGTCAATTCTCTCCAGATCTTCCTTGCTCCACATAGGAAATACATCCACAGCACTAGTCCTTCTCTTACTCCTGAACTCTTAAAAGGTATCAAACCCTAAATATAAGTGAACGTCAGCATTCACATCAGACACAAAAGAAGGTTACCTTTTGACAGTCATCTCCATGGTACATTTGGGCCATCCCAAGCAGTTCTAACTTGATTCTCACCCAGCAATGTATTTAAATGTTCCTTTTGTCAGTCTAGATAAGTTGCTTAGTTGGGCCGGATACTTTTCCTGTTCTTGGCACAATCTCTCTTCTTAGTGAGCATTATACTGTTCAGCAAAAGAAATCCAGCTGGTTGAACAAAGACTTTACGTAAATTAAATTAGAAACTTGCACTATGCCAGTTTTTCATCTAAACAACATGTGCATTTAAGTCCGAATAACAAAAGAGCCTATGAGTTCAAGATTTCATTTTTAGGCACTTCTGACAAAAGACACCACAAAATCGTAACAGATCTACATCTATTTCATCTTGAAGTCGCCTAAGGCAGCATAAATCTAAAACTAGGGAGTCTTTTAGAAATATGTTGATCTTTTATATGTTCACCTCTGAAAGAAATAGGGTTAAAACCAGCATCATTTCTCCAGTCTGAGCTGTACTTCATGCCACATTTCAGAAGTCAAATCGCCTTGCGCCTAGGAAATTTCTTTCACTAAAGTAAATCCTACAAGTCGTCCTTGGTATTCAAACACTTTATCGGTATAAAAGAACCAGAACAAATACAACCATTTTACCCATTTTAACCAGATGAAATTTTGCCTATGTAAGTTCTGCCACTTGAGCCAAAGCATGCATGAAATATTTAATCTGGGAAGTTCTTATTATTTCATACAGTATATAAAAACCTAAGTGGTAATTTGTAAAAACTGGTCCCTGAGAAGAGACTTTATTTCATATTTTCTGCCTGTTCTAGATAAAATGTAACAAATGCTTCTTGACTTTTATTCTGTTTGTTTTAGTTTTGGATATTCTTTGTCTTTTCTCTTTTTCTCTTTTTTTTTCTTCTTTAACATAACAATACTGAGCAATAAATATTGAGATTAAACAAACTACTTCTTAACTGTCTTGATTGTGTATCTGAAACACTGTGTTAGCCTGGAAAATTTTTTTAAATTAGATTTTAGAAAGTTAAAAATACACTCGTAAATGAATCAAAAGCTTAAATCCCACAGAAATTTAAAGGAAAGTAGTCCCAGTCATGTGTGTTGGTGCTGTAAGAATTCCTGCCTCCCATATTAAAATGAAATATTCTTTTTCTTGTTACGATAATACAGAAGAAAGACAAATAGATTAGCTAACAGGAATGCTCTTGCTGATTTCCAAGAAATCAACTCCATGCTGTCTCAGCAGACATACTGCTTTCCAGTACCACAGTTGAAAAAACCAGTTCTGCTCTGTGGCATCTACAGTGGAAGGTGCCCTTGTTTGAAGATGGGAGGGATTGATCAGGATAAACAAATTTAGGCTTCTCCTTTCTCATCCAGAGTTCATATTAACCCAGTTCTTATACCACTTTCCCTAAGTCTGAATAGAAATTCTGCGTATTTGAGCATTAATAATCTCACTTCAGCTGGTAGGAAGTACATATAATCTCTTGAGAAATAAAGAATAAAATCCTGGACTGAAAGAAGGATAGGCATTTTCATGGAAAGAATTGTGTTTTCACCCAAAATGTGTCATATCTATCAATATTTCAGTTTCCCAATTTTATTATCTAGAATTTTCTACGGCATTTCTTCCTTTCAGCTGCCCACATCTATTTCAAACAGCTCACTGTCTTTAGTAGTAGATAAGCCTGTGAGTTAATTATAAACAGTGAGATAATAAAAACGCAATTTTGTTCTGATTCATTGAGCATGCAAATGCTTTGTGGCATAAATATTATGAGTGATAAATGGAATGTGCTTTTCTGTGAATTCTCTGTTGGCATTTTTGGGGCTATGTAATACAAGAACAATTGGTATGGCAGTGTGATTGGAACAAAGTCAGTAAAAAAAGAGGAAAAATATGTTTCCATTATTGGGCTAGCTCTTCTACTCTAAGGATTAAAATTTTCATGTTTATGTGTGTGATTAGCTTGTGATTCGTGAACTTGGCTATATGACAATCCATTACTTGCCACCCATGTGGCATTATCTCTACTTATTGTTAGCCACACACTGACATTTTTTACAGGTTTCTAGACAAGTGTGACAGAGTTAGCCAATTTATTTCAAAAGAGAACATGATCCTTAATTTCTTACAGATCTAAATGGCCAACAAAATGGGAAACAATTCTTTCCAGATCCTCACGTCTCCCTTGGACTCATCCCTACCAACATACTTTCCAGTTCTGGGAACAACCAACACATTTGTTTGCATGACAAGAGTCCACCTTGGCAATATGCCTCTGTTTCCCAATATCATACCTCCCTTAGCACCATGATTCTGGTAAGAGGGGTTAGTGGGAAAGGCTTACTATGCAAGAGAGACTGTCAAGGAGCAGGAAGAACAGAGGAAAATTTGAGGCAAATCAACTAATCACAAGGCAGAGACAGAATATCTCATTGGAAAATTGCTAGATCCTTTATTCTAGGGAAAACTCTCTTGTTGAGAGTCTGAAGTGAATCTTCATCAATGTCAGATGAGATACTGGCATGAGTAAGCTCCTAGAACCTGAGGGTCTGCAAAAAACTTCCTTAAAATTAATTCCCCATCACTTAGTGATGTGTCACTGTGTAACTCTGTCAAAGTTTATTTCTTAAGGGAAAACACATCACTGTAACAGGGATTTCTTATTTATCTGCTTCTTAAAATTGTAACAGCAAAGAATGATCAATATTTCTTTCTTATAGGAAATGTTGATTGGCAACATTCATACTCATTAGAGCATTTGTTCTCACTAGAGACTGTCTTACTAAGTAGAATACAGAAAATCGGTATGTGTCATCTTTCCCATTCTCAGCTGTCAGTGTGCAAAGAGACACCGCTCTTGGAGGAGAGTCAACTGTAAATGTTAACGGTTACAGTGACATTCATAGCCATGTAATTTCTACAGGATATAGGAAAAAATATTTATTTTTACTCCAGGCTTATGACAAAAAAATTGATTCTTTCCTCAGTTTACCCACAATAAGATACAGTCTTCAGGAAAAGGCAGATATTTGCTAAGAAAAAGAAAGGATTTATGGATTTTTTGGGGAGAAATTAAAACAAGGAGTTCCCTGTTGCTGGCAATAGTGTAATGTGCAATAATCTGGTCACTGTAAAGCCATATCTGGTCCTAATTCCCAAACAACACCAGATGTTTTCAAGGCATGTTCCCTTGCAAGTCCACTTTGCCCGAGAATAATAATGCTTGGATTTCAGCTTCCATGTTTCGGCACCTCATCATGGTTGTTACAGAATGTTGAGAGGGATTTGAGAGCTGTAATGCTGCCAAAGGCAGCTACAGTGGCCAAGGGGGGATTTGCAGGAGGGTTAAAGTCAGGGCTGCAAACTCAGCCCCCCAGCAGACCTGGGGCAGCTGTTGGAGCCACTGTGCCTGACCCAGGGTCAGGGGGTCTCTCTCCCAGAACATCCCATAAAGGCTTAGAAAGATCTGGCACCCCTCCAGGCAGTGGTCTGCAACATCTAGCTGCTCTCACAAGGATCAAGTTGTGGCTTTCAGCCAAGCCCCACCATGCTCAAGGTGCTGGCTCCCACTCCAGCCATGGCTCTTCTCCTCCCCTCCATCCCCTTGCAGAGATCACAGAATCACAGAATGGTTTAGGTTGGAAGGGACCTTAAAGACCATTCTGTTCCAAACCTTCTGCAGTGGGTATGGACACCTTCTACGGGACCAGGTTATCCAGAGCCCTGGCCTCTTCCTGGACGCAGAGTCACTGACCACAACTTTCTGAACATGGTGGGGCTGGCCATATGAGATTCAGAGCATCTAGGATGAGTGATGGTGACCTCATCTCCAATGGATGAGGGTGGCCTATGTCCCCCATCTGAGTGTTCACCACCTGCATACAGTGCTGTTTCATGTGATCCCAGAGGCATGTAGGTGAGATGAGGCTGCCCAGGGTCCCACCCAAGCTGGCCCTGAGTGCCTCCAGGAACGGGGCATATACAGCTTCTCTGGGCAGCTGTGCCGGGGCCTCACCACCCTCTGAGTGAAGATTGTCTTCCTTATATCTAATCTAAATCTCCATTATTTTAGTTTAAATCTATTCCCCTTTGTCCTATCACCATTAGGTGTGTATCACATTGGTGTGCCAGCTGCATCTTTGCCCATTCTGTGGTCATGATGGTGTCACCTCACCTCTTGTAGAAATAAACAAAGGCATAGAGGGTTTTCCTACTGCAGATACAGCCTTTTCAGTATGTTGCTCGCGTCAAGTCCCTCAAGGTATACAGTTAAACAGAAGTCTGCTGCTACTTTTACTTCACATGTACCTGTAGAGCACATCATGAATAGGACTGACCTTCTTGTGAGTATTTTCAGCTCATCCTCTGCAAGGATGATGAAGCGTGTGTTATTACATGAATTATAGCTTCCCCCACAACTGTGAAAACATGCTCTTCAGTCTGTGTAACATATTCATCTTCCCACACTACTTAAGCAAAAAAATAATTTTCAGAAATACTCCAGATAAAGTCTTCACTTCAGTAAATCAAAGCATAATAAATGATTCACTTCTCACCAGGAAGGAACCCAGCCGTTGACTTCATTTGGGCTATGAAGTCACCAGAAAAAATATAGAGCGGTACCGAAATACATATGGTTCCTTTCTTAGTGACAGAAACCATTTTTCACTATACCCCAAAGCCTGAATCACAGGGCTGTAAATTCAACACAGGAAGTTGCACAAATGAAAAAAGACACTTGGTGTTGGTACACACCATGAAAACATGCATCTTTTTGGTCAAACATGAACAAGAAAACCTGTCCATTTGAAAGATCTTTGTTGTCATATGATGCCTCAAATATGAAACTGCCCTGAGATTCAGCAGGTCTTCATGTCACCAGGCTGGCACAGGCTCATTCTGCCTTCTCCCCAAAATGAAATAAGCTTATTTGAAAAGTAGAAGTTATAACTGAACTATGGATATGCATAGCTACACCAAATACAGTCACAATCTTTTTCTGTAGCAACAGAATGGACATAGCTGGCTCCTGCCTTGCTGTAAGACATAATTATGATGTTATTGCTACTCAAAAGCTTGTAGGTAGAGAAGAAACTGAGTGCTGCCATAGAGTACACTAGCCTCACTCTTTTTTTTTTATTGTATTGCAGTAAAAAGTCTTAATGTCCCAGCTGAGTCATGCTGCATTATATTAAGCCCAATAAAAGCAGTGGGATTCATCCTGCCGAAAAGCTTACAAAAAAAAAACATTTTAAAGGACCAGAAAAATAACACTTTAAAGAGCTATTAATAAAAGCTAAATAACGTAAGCGTTTGTAAACCCCTTATGGTTGGCTCTAAATCTCTCTGCTAGGTGCTACTGTTGTTCCACCATTTCTACTTCAATCAGAACTTCAGACTGGCAAAGCAGAGAGGTGCTTATTTCCCTCCACAACAAATGGCAGCACCTGCAAAGTTCTCCCTTGGGTCACACACAGCCTGCTCTTATACGTGGCAGCAAATCTCTGCTTCTGCATTGAAACAATGCTTCATCCAGTGACCTGAGTCCTGAATGAGGGGCTGGTTGAACACCTAGTGAGGCCCATCACAGAAACACTCTACACATTATGTTGTGGATGCAAGCCTTCTGCTTGGCTGCCGGTGCTATGCTATTTCTGCTGGTCCTGCTTGGCTTCCTGCTGCTCCAACTGCAAGCTGCTGCACGCTGCTCCTCCAAGCAAGCACAACAAGGAGGGGAGAGACTTATCCTATGACCACTGCGAAGTATTAGGAAGAAAAGTCAAAAATTCCTCACATCTGGATCCCCACCACAGTGGTATTTGAGTGGTCCTGATTTAGATCATGAGAATTTTGACATCAGGTCCTGACCATGTTCACACAGATGCAGTAATGAGATAGTGACCATGTGAATTGAGATATGCAAATCTTTTTCAAAAGTAGAAATTCCCATCAAATACTCTGACATGTGAGATTTTAAATATAATTTTCTTTAATAAAATACAAAACATCAGCAGTGTTGCTGATAGCTGATAGGTGAATGTATTGGTGGAGAGATTGTTTTTCCCTTTAGGACTATTTGCTGGGGAAGAAAGAAGGATAAAGGCCATCAAACCAAAACAATGTCATCATCAGAAGAAACAAAAAGAAGTCAAGTGGGTCTATACGAGGTTGATGGGTGTTCCTCCACGAACCCCTGCCTCCAGGTCAGGTCTGGCCTGGCCTAAGCTGATGCTGGTAAGTGGGCCACATCCATACACAAGAACATGTGCCACTCCATGCGACCACCTCGGCACCCAGGCCATGGCTGACCACAGACTTGTTGAGCCACTTGGCTTTTGCTTCCTCCTCTTCTACTCCTCACCTCTCCTCCTTCCCTGTTGCCCTCTCCTGTCCATGAACTGCCTTGAACCACTCTGGTCTCATGCTGGAGGTCAAACCAGCATGCACAGCCCACAAGCCTCCTCACAGATATGGGATTGGCCTTATCTCACACAGTGTACACGTCCAACCACTCAGAACACCAATGTGAGCAGGTGAGCTGTCCCCAGCCCTCCTAACACCAGTTCTGACAGCTACGGTCATTCTCATGGTTTATTTTTTCCTAATCAACATGAAGCAGTGAAGAGCTCTGCTTGTCCCTGCAGACTGGCAGGGCAGCCCCTGTCAGCAGGGTGCCAGAGAAGCTGGTGGGCACCAGGAGCTAATCCTCCTGCTAACTGGTGATAGGGCTGCTATTATTATCCCTGCTTTGCTGTGGGACGAGGTGGATGGAAACTACTGGAGAAAGCGCATCTCAAACCCAGGTCAGGCAGAAAGGTCTCTTTTTCCCTACCTAAAGGCTCTTATGAAGGAGAGGACAATCCTTCCTCTCTGCAGTGGATAAAAACTCATTCAGTCTGATAGCTAGTGCTTACACACTGCAGAGCTGCAGGGATTTTGATGCAAGTGTTAAATTTATTGGAGAAGACCAAGAAGAGAATCCTCCAGGGATTCAGGTACAGAAACAGCTTCAAAGACAGCTCCAGGTCAGAGATAAGGTCATCAGGTCTCAGCAGACTTGTTTATTTTGCCTCAGCTCTTGATGATGATAACATTCACTATCAGCAGAAAGCAGTGTGGCCATAGAGGCCTCCTCCGGCCAAATGTACGAGTCACAAAGGAGAGCTGTGCAGCTAGGATGTGCCTTGGGACATTCATCCACTTCACAGGCTGTGCAGCAGCAGGTTTGCTCTATCTTTCTCCTACACATTTGTCTCCCAACTCAAACCATTCGAGCTAAAACTGCATCAGATGAAAGTTCCAATCTCAACTCAGAAGTGGCCAGAGCTGAGCAGGAGTATGAGAAAATATAACTGCAAGAAGGACATAAATGGTCAATACCCAATTATTTATGGAAGTCACATCACTCTGCCTCCTTCTACCTGCATCTTTGCACCTCTAAAATGGTCATGGGTCATGACCCACGGTATTCGCTTGTTTGTAGCTGTTTAGACTCTTGCTTTCCTGCAGCAGAATATTCAAGAGAGAGATTTTGTTCTACTTCAAAATGAAAACAAAATATCAACCCCCCTTTTTCTGTTGTTAATGCAAAATAAAATCTGTGTTTTATAGCCAGTCTTAAAAATGAGTAATTTAAGCTTTCAAACTAATTGCAAATATAATGTTAAGGCAATGTAGCACAGCTACATTTGAAAAAATAAGAAGATATTTAATCTATCATGAAAGACTTTGGTAAGAGCATTTCCTTTCTCCATCTGGATGGTTTGATGCAGTCCAGATGTTTACTGTATGATCAGTGTGTACCTCCTGTCTCTGACCAACCCAGGGACCAACCCAGACATCCTCGTGTTCCTTTCTTTTTACAGCTCAAGAGGATTTAAACCTGTTTTATTCTGGTCTGTCTACCCACAGTGTCATTAGAGATGGGCAAATCACAAATCGGAGTGAAAGGCTGCCTTAGGAGTGAAAGGCTGGCTCAGCTCAGTACTAAAAGTTTTGTTGCCCAGGCAAACTCATCCAAAACATTCATCTATTCATAGGTTTATAGCCTTCACCACCAGACTTTTAACTCCAATTTTTGCAAAAAGAAATTCAGAAAGACTTTCTCATGTATTTTTGTGCTTAGCCTGAATTTCACTGTGAATCAAAAAGTTAGAGGTGCCTGGGAGTGAAAAGAAATAATGAAATAAAATCTGAATCAAATATTTGCCACTTCAGGAAAGCTTATATTTTGGGTTGAGATTTGGGATGCATCGCAGTCCATCTCATGTACATAACTGTAACATGGATTTCCTTTGTGTTATGTCTGCAGCAACTTCATTTACCTTGGGAACTGGCTGCCTTCAGAAACGTCCATCCATTTTGTTTTCAAGACAACACCAACTGTCAGAGCTGTCACATGCAACCTGTGTTCTCTCAGAGCCCTCTCACGGGATCTCTTGTTCTGCTCATAGAAAGTACAGGTCACTCAGAAGCCTGTAGCTGCTTTTCATGTAGTGACATATGTAGCACAGATAAGAGAAGTGCAGCAGACATTCCTCTGTTATACCTGGACATTTCTTGAAGGGTACACCTGGGAAAATGCACAAAGAAGGTTGATCCTTTTTCAGGATGCTAGCTAAGGGCTAAATATATCTTCCACAGTAATCCAACTTTCACTGAAGAGTAAGGTACACCTTGTAATGTATTTTGAGGTAAGAGCATGCCTGCAAGCAGTTAACAACGTGTATCAAACATGCTGCAAAATGCCACCTCCAGTCTCTCCAGGTTGTTAGTATGTTCTCATCTCTTTTAAATACAAATGATTCCTTGAATGTATATAAATATCTGCATTATATTGAATCAATTGGATGACTGCATAAATCATATGTATTTGAAGATGGACAATGTTTATGTTAAAATACTCACTCTGTGTATTGAAAATAATGGAACAATAATAAAAATATATTTTTATACTTTAAGATAATTAAAAGTAAAATTTTCAAATTCTTTGAGCAATTCCCATAGCTAATCACTGTTTCCCCTTCAGACCGATGTTAGCTTGTCCTTTTAATCAAAACCAAAGAAATAAATAAATGCATCAAATAGATTTTGGCTAGGTAGGTTATGCATAAGAAAGGTGATATTTGATACCCACTTAGCAAACACAGAAGGATGCATAAAGACAAATCTACCAAACCATTAGTAATAATCATATTGTTTTCGCTAATGCTATCAGTTAACACATTAAGAACGTGCAGAAAACCATGCAAAAGCAGACAACCTCCAAGGTACTTTGTTATAATTAAGAAATCATTCATGTAGGATAGAAGGAAGAACAAAACAGTGAGTAAATTATTTGGTTGGCATTTCATACAGCCAGTAGAATGCCAGCATGACTGCATTATCACACATTTAAGCAAGATGAGAAAATAAGCCAGAGATGGATGTACAAAATTATGCCTCAACATACTCAACACTCTTTATAATGGCCCATGAAGGATAAACATATGCTGCTCTGACTGTGCTGTGGAACAGAAAGACCAACAGCTTCCTCTCTTCCCCAGTTATTTCTTGTACATAGGTCACTCCAAAAGTAATGCTTCTTGTTTGTTTCCATGGAAACTGCAACAGATACAAAGAGCACAATAACACCATTTGATAGAGCAAATTCTCAGCTACAAAATGCTATTTTTTTAGCATAGTCACTACCATTATCTATGTATTTTCATCAGTGATGAACAAGAGCCTGCATGCTGTGCTTGTGAAAACGTGCACCGGTGGAGGTGACCCCACCATTTCACAGCTGTTATGACAGTGTCATTGCTAGGAAACTGTTGCCCACTCAGTCCATTTTTCGTTGACCCAAGCAGAAGGCACCAAATCCAGACTATACAGTGGGTGTGGTAGGACAGTCCAGACAAGACTGGCAATGTGCTCCACAGTCTTCAGGCTGGTATGGGGCCTGGTGTTACTGAGTTGCAAGAAGAAGATTGTCTTCTTCTCTGGCCTAACTCTGGAAATTCAAGTGTTCAGCTTAATCCATGTTACAAACTAGTTGTCAGTAGTTTGTCTAGCTTAGAGGAAATACAGAAGGATCATCCCTTTCCTATTCCAGAAGGCAGTTCACATCACTTTACCCACTGAGGGCTGCATCCTGAACTTTATCTTTGATGGGAAATTCACAGGTCTTCACTCCATGGAATGATGTATTGACTCTGGCTCATGGTAGTGACATCATGTCTCATTACCAGTAATGATGTGATCCAGAAAACTCATAGAATCATAGGATCACCAAGGTTGGAAAAGACCTCTAAGACCCTCTAGTTCAACTGCTCACCTACTACCAATATTGCCCACTAAACCATCTTGTACTACATCTACGTATTTCCTGAACAATTCCAGGGACAGTGTGTCAACCACCTCCCTGGGCAGTCTGTTCCAGCACCTGAACACTTTTCCAGAGAACAACTTTTCCTAATATGCAAACTAAACCAGTGCAACTTGAGGCCATCACCTCTCATTCTCTCACATTTCCCTGGAGAGGAGGCCAACCTCCACTTCTTCAGAACCTCTTTTCAGGCCGTTGTAGAGGGCATTAAGGTCTCCTTTGAACTTCCTCTTCTCCAGATTGAACAATCCCAGTTCCCTCACCTGTTCCTCATAAGATTTGTGCTCCAGATCCCTCACCATCTTCGTTGCCCTTCTCCGGACATGGTCCAGGGTCTTGATGTCTTTGTAGTGAGGGGCCCAAAACTGGACACAATACTCGAGGTGCGGCCTCACCAGAGCTGAGTACAAGGGTACAATCACCTCCCTGCTCCCGCTGGCAACACTATTTCTGATACAAGCCAGGACTCCATTGGCCTTCTTGGCCACCTGGGCACCCTGCTGGCTCATGTACAGCTGATGCTCCTCTCTACAGTCTTCCAGCCACTCTGCCCAAGTCTGTAGCATTTCCTGGGGCTGTTGTGGCCGAAGTACAGGACCCAGCACTTGGTTTTGTTGAACTTCATCCCACTGGTCTCAGCCCACCAATCCAGTCTGTCCAGGTCCCTCTGTAGGGCCTTCCTACCCTCAGGCAGATCAACACTTCCCTCCAGTTTGGTGTCATCTGCAGACTTAATCAGGATGCACTCCATGCCCTCATCCAGATAATCAGCAGAGATATTAAACAGGATGGGCCGCAAAACTGGCCCCTGGGGATCACAACTCATGACTGGTCTCCAGCTGGATTTAACTCCATTCATCACCACTCTCTGGGCCCGACACTCCAGCCAATTCTGTACCCAGCACAGAGTGTACTTGTCTGAGCCACTGGCTGCCATCTTCTCCAGGAGAATACTGTGGGAGAATAGACAGAGTCAAAGGCTTTGCTGAAGTCTAGGTAGACCAGATCAACAGCCTATCCCTCATTCACCAGGAGGGTCATCGACCATAGAACAAGGTCAGGTTGGTCAAGCAGGACCTGCTTTCACAAACCTGTGCTGGCTGGGTCTGATCCCCTGGTTGTACTGCACATGCTGTGGGATGTCTCTACATCATCTCATTCCAGAGGATCTGTTCCGTGACCTTCCCTGGCACTGAGATCTGGCTGACAGGTGTGTAGTTCTCTGGATCTTCCTTACAGCAATTCTTGTAGATAGGAGTCACATTGGCAAGCCTCTAATCCTCTGAGATTTCTCCAGTTGACCTTATCCTCGCTGGCCACATTCCCCTCTGCATCCAGTAAAGGATGAAGGCTTTCCTTGCCCTTCCTCTTACCATTAATATATCTTTAAAAACATTTTTTGTTGTCTTTTACTACAGTGGCTAGGTTGAACTCAAGCTGGGATTTTGCCTTTCTAATTTTCACCCTGAATATCCTAGCAACTTCTTTATGGTCTCTCCAAGTTGCCTGTCGTCTTCAGCCTCATACTGGTGCAATAGGTCCTCACAAACTTGCATACAGTGTTTTTCTGTTCCTATGTAACAATTTGTGGGATCCACCTGGCAGAAAGTTTGTAATGCTCCAACATTGCCACTGTCATGCAATACATTGAAACCAATATACTGCTCTGTACATCGTTCCCTGGTCATAATACACTAGTTTTCATGGATAAGTTGATTCAGACGCTCTTCATTTCATGGTGTGACAGATGTACATGACTGTCCAGAACATGGCTTGTCTTTTATGTTGCTGACACCACTGCTGAAACTCACCACTCACTGCCTTACTGTGCTCACATACACTGTTTGATTTCCATCAACATTCTGCATGCATCAGTGAATGTCATTGGTTGCCATTTTTCCTGCCCAGAGGAATTCGGTGACACACCTTTGCTTCATACGTGCTTCCATGTCAGACACCATTTTGTCAGCCTTTACTGCCATCTGTCACACGGCAACAAAATGCAATGGAATATTGGCAGGAAGATTCAACCTTTACTGCCATACCATCAACATCCTCCTCTGATGTTGTGAACAAACACCATAAAATAGGAGGCACTGCTTTTAAAGCTGCCCTCATTCTATGACATTAATAATGGAGGAGAAAACTAGAGAAAGGTTAGGTAGCAAATGCACACCCATGTAGGTGAATAGCCTTGTAAGGCCACTTCTCTTTTAGAAAATTCATACAAATTGGGAGAAGTACGTAGAAAGCAGAGACTGGCAGATCTTGCACCCAAATTCCAAAGAGCCTAGAATTATGACCTGAGAAGCTGTAAGATGGTCAGCCTTTGGCTCCAAAGAAATCAAGGGGCAAGACTTCTCAGGGCACATTTCTGGACACAGGAACGGGAAGGTAGATATTGAGAGCACCCAGCATGGATTTACTTTGGGTAAATGATACATGATCAGCCTGATTAGAAAAATTTCCCTCTGAAGACAGTGAAGCACTGGAATAGGCTGCCTAGAGAAGATGTGCTATTTTCAGCCTTGGAAGTTTTCGAGACCTGACTGGAAAAAGCCTTGAGCAGAATGGTCTGATCTCAGAGCTGGCTCTGCTTTGGGCAGGAGTTCATCCTAGATGTCCCTTACAGCTTGAATGATTATTCTGTAATCCTGTGAATTCTCTGGCTCTCGTGAGAAGAATGACTTCCGTAGCAAAATATAACATAAGGTCCTGAAGTAGTGAAGGTGTCTGTGGAGAAGCAGATAGAATAGACTTTTATCTTAAATATAATTCAAGATTTTTCCCAATGAGGAATAGGTCACAAGAAATTACTGAGATGATCCCAATTTCATCTTTTTAAAATGCCAACCATTGCACAAAATGGCAAATTTTGTACCTCCCCGCCATGCTTACTCTTAATTTCTGTCTTTAAGATATTACACACAGATGAAGAATTTGTCCTGGCCGAGGGCTATGACAAACAACTAAACTGAATCAAGAATATACTCTTTTAGCTGTCATCATAATAATAGTGGCCTTTCAAGGGAACCTGGAAAACCAGTATGAAAAAAAAAAGCTCATTTAATCTGTACAAGTAATTAGAAAAGATGAAAAGGGAAAATTAAGAGTTTTATCCTCTACTGTACTCAAAAACTGCCTGATAATGAGAAATGGAAGTGTACAGAGTCCTCTTCCCCACCTCCCTATTCTTAAGTCTGGTACAGACAGTATAGAAGCAAGCTGGCACATAAGGAGTTATTTCCAGACTCTATCCTAAGTCCTGCTAAAAGCCCCTGCTGATTACTCTGCTGTTGTAACCATCCCCAAGGAAGTATCTCCTCTTATCCCAGACACATGCTCAAAGTGTGTGTGTGTGTGTGAGGAAGGGGGAAGCAAGAACCAGCATGAAGCAGCTGGTTTCACTAATTTAAGGGGAAACCCCAACCAGCTGTTACCATCAACTGTTCATTGACAATGAAAAAACAGATCAGGGGCCAGGATATATTAAAGTGTTAACTGTGGGCTGTTATCTATGCTTTGTAATAATGAGTGCTACAGAAACTTGTGTGCTTTTCTCCATCACACGGCTGCTCTCCCATGCCAACATATATATAGCGGATTTTTGTTTTTTTTTTAATCTCAAGCATGTCATTGCTTACTTGCTGTCTTGAAAGTCAGCTGTTGGGGTGGGAAACTTAGACAACCAGATGTTTTATTTTTCATGCTGAGGAAGTGAAATTAGAGATTGTCTTCCTAAGCTTTTTATGGAAGAAAGTTCAGAAATACAAGGAAAGCTATACTTTTAACCCTACAGAGTTTAAACACCGGAGCCAGTAGTTCATAATGACTAGGAAAAAAAAAAACAACAAAGAAGGAATACATGGTATCGATGGAGGAAAGGGAGTGTTGGAGGAAGGAAATGCAGTAAAGATCACTCTCCATTCTCAGTTAAGAAATGTCTTGAAAATGTATTATCTGCTTCACATAGGCTACCCTAGGTAAACTTCTAATACTTGTAAATCACTGGTCTACAAGTCCAACAATGTCTACATTTAGAACAACCATTTCTCTATCTGATTTTCAGAAGCTGATACTACAAGGAACCACTGCTAAAATGGATACACGCCTTTTTTTGCAAAATGTCAACATGTTGTGGCTGGTATTTTAAATAGATACAAGTACAAAAATCCTGGTAATTTTCTTGAAGACTTTCTTTCTTTAAGGCATACCTTACAGTTTTCAAAAGCAGTATTGCAGTTTCAAGGCAGAGGTAAAGCAGGGGTAGGAGGTTTTAGGCAAGCAGCCTAGAGTAGGAAGGTTTCATGCCTTGCCAGATCTTGGCAGTAAGTGCTGTATGAAGTAACATTCATAACATGGCCCTATTTAATTTCTCAGTGTTATTACAAATGGGGAATTAAACTTTTTTCTCACAATAGAATATATTTGCTGGCTTGCACCCATATCCTTTTAATTTAATTTGAGCTAGCAACAAATCTGTTTCTCATTGAACTGCAGCTTTTTTTCTCATATATATCTTACATTTTTGTGTAGTATTGTGAATGAGTTAATATTTATCATTGAATACTTGTTTCAGCCATGACTCCAAATTCAAATGCTGTTCAACTCTGAGGCTGTTCAGATTTAAACTTTAGCCCAGATCTACAGTGTTTCAGTTGAATTGTCTTTGAAATAACCCAAATTAAACCCCTAGAGCTAAAGACCTCTGGCTTCTTGCAGGATTGAATATGGAGCCATATCAAATTCACAGCTTGAGCTCATTTCTGGTGAGATCCAGGCGTAGTCAAAGGAAGCCCCATGCATGTGTTCTGTCTCATTTTTGTTAATGTCTTTAATGTTAATTCCCCCATAACCTTTTCTGACTCTGCCAAGCTGTGATTGCCGACTGTGCCAGTCTACCATGTCGTTTGTCAGGAGAACAAACAGGGCTAAAAAAAAGGGTGGCCAAATGCACTTTTAATTGTGAACCACTCCAAGAACAGATGAACTTGGGTCACAGGAGATAATTGATATGCAATGCTTCAGCACATTCTGGGTTCAAACACTATCCAATTCAGTGAAAGTAGACTTTTTCTCGTGAGAAGCAAATTGCAAGCAGTTTGAAAGCTCTGTTGGCAGGTAATTCTGTTCAGATATGCATATTTGGGTCTTTAACAGCCTCCCAATTCAACTCCCCCCAGAGATGGCCCAAAAAGAAAATTCAAAAGTGACCATACATTTGAACATCAGCGTCAGCAACCACATTGTTTCCTGATGAAAGATGGGAACAGAGGCGGCCAGAAGAATCCAAAGAGCACTTGTTTACTGCATCATTTGTCTTGTGGTCCTCAACGCTGCATGAGAAAGGAGTCCTTAGGAAGTTAAAATGTCCCAAACTCCCACTAGCAGGCAAGATGCAGTGAGTGTACACACAACCATGCTGGAGTTACTCTTAAATCTTCTGAAGCAATTTGAAGAACCACATGGGAGAACTCCCAAGCTATTTAAGGGGTAGTTTTCTTGCGCAGCAGGGATGGCATCATACTTAACTGAACTGAAACCAGAACAGGGCAAACAGTGGACAGATTTTCTAAGCTCCCAATTCACCCAACTAATTACAGAAATCTTAAATTTTTATTCTCTAAAAGAGAGAAACAATAAGTGTTTAAATACAGTCATTAGGAAGATAACAGTCTATGGTTTCTTGGATTTATTTGACTTTTAAAAATCAAAAACCCACATTTTCTAAAAAAATGTAATCGCTTAAAGTATGTTCCTACTGGAAAAGAAAAAAAAATGGAGAAAGAAAGAAAGACTTATGAGGTTGCTTTTTGCCCCTGGTGATGTAATTACGAAAAAATCAGCCCAAGGAAAAATTGTCAAAGGGAACGACAGCAATAAATACTCCTTGGAACCCAGGAAATATGCAACAAGTTCTAATGCCAAATGATGGCATTATTTGTTTTCCTCATTAGAAAAAGTATGTTTCCCCTTGCGTTGTAGACATTTTTTTCTCTAAGCATATATGTCCACTGAATAAATGGCCTGAACTGACTTTTGACAGCAGTTCTTCTGCTTGTCATATTGACTTCAGATTTTCCTTATCTCTATCTGCATGGAGTTGTGGATTTTTTTCCCCTTGAATATGCTAAAATGATTTTAATTGGATGTTTTTATTCAAAAACAAATAAATACGAAGACAGTAAACATTAGTTTTCCATGTTCACATGTGATTTTTTTTTGTGATTATGGGAAAAATACTGTTATTTTTCCTTCTCTTATTCAATGCAAGCAAAAAAATGGAATCTCTTTATCTTTGCGTAGAAATAAAGGAAAATATGTTTGATATTTCTACCTACAATTTTTTAACTAATGAAAGTATGAATTGTACTTATTTTTCAGACAGCTCTCCTCTGCCACTTTTCTCAGTCTCAACATACAATGCTATTCTTTTTTGCAGCAGTTTTCCAGTTTCTCTGCCCACCAGTCTGCTTTGCTTTACCTTAAGTACCTACTGCTGAACAAGGAAGAGCCTCTGCAGCCCAAAACTAGCACGAGCGAGAACATGGCTGGAACTGCCTGCCTGCTCTGCAATTTGACCAGTAGCTAAAAACATTAGTTCTTCTGCTAAGCACACATGGTATAAACTAAACCCCTAAAAATTAATGGCAAGCACTGACAGAGACTGAGCAGAATCTTAAGCTTGTATCAACACATTTAGGTTAACATTTTCAGTCTGAAACACTTTTAAGGCAGGTACTGAACTTCTGATGCACAAGAATTCTTCAGAAAGAGGTGGCTGATGCAGGGTGAGTCATATATCTAAGCTGTAAGAGGAAGAGGGCAGCAAGAGGATTCATTTGATAACAACTTTAAACTTTCTAGAAAAGCTAAAAACCAAAAAGACAATTTTCTTTTCTCTTCTAAGCTTGGTCACACAGTGCAATTTATTTGTGGTACTCACTGCCACAGGATGTCATGGAGATCAAGAGCATGAGTAGTTTTTAAAAGAGACTAGACAGAGTGATATAGATAAGAGCATTGGTCTCCGTTCAGAATAGCTGCTGTGCTGTAAATCCACACCTACCCTGCAGCAGCCTTTTGTCAGCAGATGGACCCTTAGGTGCAGATAGGAATGCTGACCTTCAGGCAGCTCCGGCCAAGCATGTGCCCTGGGCAGGAACCTGATACTCTCAAGCCACAAGACATCACTACATGACACCACAGCACTCCATCACTTGTAGCAACACTGCGCTTCCTACATTAACTGAAACAGTGGCAAAGTAAACAACATTCTGTGTTCCTAATCCCTCTCTGGGAGAAACTACCAGGAGGCTTACTTCACTGGAAGCAGACAGCAAAATGTCATGTAAATTAGCATCATGGCACTAGGGGACATAGTTTACTGATGTGACTCAGTAGGTCAGGTCAGTGGTTGGACTTGACAATCTTGAAGATCTTTTCCAAAATAGGTGATTCTGTGGATCCCTGTGCTCAAACAAGACCACTCAGCGTTTTGCGCTGAGCCTTTCTCCAGCTTCCTCAGTTACTTTGTAGATCCCTTTCGGCATGCATACATACACAACATCAGACAGTAGATCTGGCTCTAACCCAACTGGAACAGGAAGCAGCCCAACCATATCGTGTCAATCTCCACATGAATTAATTTGAAAAGAGGTCCTGCCGTGTCAGTGGACAAGGTGGCTGCTGATAAGGCAGCTCTTCCCTTTTCACTGCCTCATTCACTGTAAGCAAATCTCTGAGAGGACTTCCCAATTACACCACCACTATCATCCTTCCACAGCTCTGCTGGTCTGCCATTCAGCACCAGAGCACAATCACTGACCCACAGACCCCAGGGTTAAACAGATTTCATAGAAGGTCCCAGAAACTTCCAGCTATCTCCTCATTTTTTACCAGTCTCCTGCTGCACATCCCTCCACAAGCCCAACTGTGCCTCCTCTCACCCAACAACAGGACGGCACCAGGCATTTGCAGCCACACTGGTGAGGACCAGCTAGCTTTGAATAACCAATTTAAATTATTAGCAGCCCTCCTATTGATGACAGCATGAGAGCTGAGACTTGCCAGAGGACGTTCTAGCAGCTGAGCAGCTTATTCTGTAGCTGTAAACTAATCAGAACAGCAATAACATTTTGTACCATTTTTCTTTCTGCATGCAGACTGAAAAAACAGCATTACTCTGTGTCACTTCCATGTATAAAACAAATTGTAAAGACATTTATGGAGCAGTACTTTCCAAGATACAGGATTTCTGCATGCTCTGTCTGCACTAAATCCCCACTGAGGCATTTCTGAATGGCTATCAGTACCATTTCCTAAACTAATTGCACTTTGATGCACAATTTTGAGAAAAAGACAACACCCTTTTTCTTTTATTTTTTTTTCTTTAATATATGAATATTCTGTCCTTTTCACACATTTTTAAATGAAAATGTTTTGCAGGAAGTACACTGTCGGGTCCATTAACACTGTGGCCTTAACCAGCTGAGATGTTGACTCGCATGTACTCCTGTGATATATTCCTCTTGGCAAACTGCAAACAAGTTTGAACCCAAGAGGTGGGAATCTTGCAAGTCTGACTGAGCAGTATAATGCAGCATAGTCATATGAGATGTTGGGTAATTCTATTGATATTTGTGAAATAGGATGTTGCTTCACTCTTCATTGTCTTTCATCCCTTTGCAAATAGTCATACTGAAGTCTCTCATGCAAACAAACTATTTTGACACCAGGCACTTAGAAGAGTTTGTTGCCTTTAGGACCATGACAAAAATAATTTCACTATGAAATACATCATTTACAGCATTTGATCCAGAACAGGCATAATCTTCAATTATTGAATCAATCTGAGAGATTGTAAAATCTGTGAATGAATTTCTAATTTACTATGTTTCCTATTAATTGAAGAAAGGCATAATCATGACTAAAAAGAATCTAGAGGATACCTACACAAAATGAGTTCTTCCTCTTAAATGTGCATCTATAAAATAGCAAATGCAAACAGGGGTTGCTGAATGGACTTGATCATTATGAGTCCCTTCCAGCTTGGGACATTCTGTAATTCTGTGAACTGGTATAATGAGAAGTAGGATGGAAATCAATAACCAGTGTGTAGAAGGACCTGGAAGTTAAAATCCTTCATAGTCAATAGGACTCCTCTGCCAAAGTATTTATCTATCAGGAGGATAAATTAAAGTAAAAGGAAAAGAATTCAAATCCTGAAAGGCAAAATGACACAGAATCAAAATGTAAGAGCAGCCTTGCTGAGACTGGCCGAAGAATAAAGGAGCCCCCAAGCCAACACATGGCAGTGTGTGGGACCAGATGCTTTCAGGACTCCAGAACCAGGGAGTGCCACCCATTCCTTCCCCCCCAGCTCCCACCCACTGGCACTTCTGAGCCTCACAGGGCCTGGAGCAATGCCGGGACCATGCCATTCAGTAATAGTCACTCACAGACTTATCCTTTGCAAATTTGTCTTTTCCTTTTAAAACTAATTTTACTTTCAACCTCTGTTATACTCTTTGACAATGGCGTCCACAATTGGTTTAGGCATGTCTCGCTTCCACTGGTTTAAAAAAGACATCTGTATACATATAAAGGGAAATAACTGAATATGGATTTGAAAGTGCTTTAATTCTCCACACTCTGGTTATATGAATAAACACAGAACAGCTGGTTGTAAAACTTGCTGTTCAGAGATTATGAAACAGTACAGATTAAATCCCACAAGCAACTGTAAAAATATCAAATGGAATAAATCAGATCTAGTAAATTAATAGATCTACGTTGCTGATCCCATCGCTGTACCTAAAACTAGATCATACCCCAACTGACAGCATGTTTCTTGCCTATTTTGAACAAACAGGTTAGGGTGTGTTGCCCAATATTTGACAAGAATTGCTATGCTCAGGGAAACAGAAGAGTATAGCTGTACACCACTTAATGCTCTACACAGGCAGAACTACTACAATGACCAAGCTCAGACATAGCCCCAGGGGAACTTTGATTCAGGCACCATGAGTGTCACAGCTCCTTCCCTTCTGACCCTGATAAAAGGAGAATACTTCTCTCTCCTAACCTAATTCAGCCCACCAAGAATCAACAAGAGACTTTAGAGGAAAAGGTTTGGTCAGCTTTGTGCTTTTGTGCATTTTGGTCAGAGGGTTGACAAACACAGCAGATTTTCATCAGTTCCATGGCCAGACGCATACATGTCTGCACAAGCACTGATTGATGGCCAGGCCTACAGAACAGACTGTTATGTGGTAGTAGGATTGTTGCAGACAGGTTTCAAAACGAACCTGTCTAACCTGTCAGAAGCCATGTACAGTGTGTGAACACATCTCTCCTAGAAGAACATTGGAGTCCAAGCTTCCTCCTTCCCAGAAAAAAAGCTGAAATATCACCCTGATAACAAACCACTAAAAGCCTCCTGGGAAACATGAAAACTATCATGGACTTTTGACTTGAGGGGTATTGTGAAATTCCTGTATGCCAAACTAACAGAAATAGAACCACAAAGTTATTTGGTACCACTCAGTTGCAATTAAGCAAGCATTCTCATGCTAAAAACAAAACAAAACAAAACAAAAAAAAACAAACTAGGGGCTATAAACATTAACAACATAATTTAGCATCTAATTTCTCATTACTTCCAGTGACTGAACTTTTCTCTAGCAGGCTCATGAGACAAAGGAAGCTTCTTCAAATTAAATATATGGAATACGATCCAAGCTGTAAAATTCAATAACTACCAAAAAAAGCTCTATCACAGATAAATACCACCCAGGCCTATATCCAAACTGTTCACAATATCAGAACAGGAAACCATAAAAGTTTACTGTGACTAACATGGAAAGGAGTGAAAGTAACTCATCATTGCAAGCAATTAAAGGAAAAACAAAGCAAATAGTTCTAGGATTACAATACTACCAGCAGGATCTGCCACTCATTCCACCGTGGCTCACAGCAATTTCCAAGTTATGAAATGCAGAGTTAGCTTTAGATTTCAAATATTCTTCTGTATGAAAAATTATAAATACATGTAAAGTCTTTTCTTTAGGCAATTCCAGTTATTCTGAATAAAGTATCAAAGACAATTAGTTTCTTTCATTTCCAGATATTTTTGAAAAGGACAAAATTCAAATTCAAAGTGTTTTGTATACTTCCTTTGTATTCAATGTCTTTCTACAGAAAATCATCTGAATGTTTGGCTTTTTTTTATGCTATTTAAGTAATACATATTAGAAACAACACCAAGTGCCATAGCTACCCTGAATAGGGTGTCCTATAATGCTTTGTCATGATTCATTACTGCAGAACTGTGATGATGCAAATTTGGCTTAGAGATCCCATGGCACTTTATACATACCTTGTACTAATGCAAAAGGGTACAAAAAAGGCAATAAAAAAAAGTGTTAAAAATTATATTCTTGCTTCAGATAATCAAACTTGCAAGACTTCCAAACAGGCCATTTGAGTGATGCAAATCTTTATCCAGCTAAGTCAATTTGCTTTATCACAGAAGAAAGAAAAAGAAGTTGTGCACATTTTATGTGTTCATGTTTTACAGAAATAGTTTTCAAGTTGTGCAGCAGATTCCTACCACTTTATGATTTAAATGATGAAGTAATTAGCTTGTCTAACAAAAAAATTAGAAAGGAATTCAAAAGAAACTAGCCAGAGGCAATTATTGTATTAGCAGTAATATCCTCCTTTGAAAATACAAAATCTGCTTTTAAGCGTCCTGTGGGCTATGGGTTTGCTTCTGATGTCAACGGAAGGAAAGCTAGTTTCCTTCTCACTCTTTGAAGAAAGACAGTTCATCACTGTCTTATCTGACAGGTAGTCATTATGCTTTTTAGTGAAGTCAGTTCTTAGCTTCATGGGAGGTGTTCAGCATAGCTCTTGCTATGAAATAAAGGCACCTTCCCTAGAAAAGTAATGCTGAAAGACAAGTAGAATTTACTATTCCCTAAAGACATCTCATTCTGAAATTTACTTGGTAGAGCCAAACTTATGCTCGCATAATTGAAGCCAAGTCCATTTGCACAACAAATGCTTACAGTTTCCCACTCAGGTTTTAACATCTAACTTTTGCCACCCACCACGCTTATTTTAAATAGTACAATTTTTTTTTAACTTTATTTACTCTAGTGAAGGCTCTGCAGCCTAGAAGCACGATTATCATGTGGAGTAAGAAAGAAAACAGGACAATTGTTCAATCACTCAACAAAACACTTCCCAGGCTAATTCATAATGTCTTTTTTTTTCTTTTTTTTTAATTCCTAAATACGAAAAAGTAGCTTTAGTAGGCTATTCAAATACAAATTGACAGAGCTGCACATGTACAAGCAGAAAATAGCAGCATATTGCCATGGAGATGAATCTAGTGCTGCCAATTTACCTACTCCTCCCCCTGTATATTTCTTAAGCTGATGACAGAGCTGCAGCAGTATCTTTGGGAAACTGACAGCACTCATTTTGCCAAAGCCATCCATATTTATCTGGCTTGATAAATTACTGGAACCTAGATCCTTCACGCGGTGTTTAGCAGACTAGTTCACAGTACAGGAAGCACATCACCCATTCCTTCTATACCCAAATATCAGGGGGAAGAAAGGGAGAAGGGGGAGAGAGAAAAGATGTCTATCTCTAAATATGAACAACAGTCAGTAAAAGATGAGTAAAACTCATCAATTGTGGAGAAAAGAGTTTCATTTGGCTGTGTAATCATTAAACTTACCTTCCAGTCTCCCACTGTGATGGTCTTATTTTTATGCTGCCTTCCATCTGACTCCTAGCCCTCTTGTTCCTTCAGAGATGTCACCAGTGTTGGGTTTTCAAAGCATGGACAAGAATCTGACACTGTCAAATGGCAGGGTTTCTAATCTACATGAAAGAGGTTAAATCTAAGTGTTCCTAATGCCAAGAAGGAACATAATAAGCTTTTTCTCCTAAATTTAAAAAATAATCACAAATGTCTGAGTACAATGCATATCATAACTGTTCTATATATTATATTTATATTACATATAATATGTGCTACGTAATAGATTTTTAACCAGACATAAAATTCTAAAACCATATAAAGATACTGTGAAATAGCCTTAAGGTAGGTCATAGAGCAAGAAAGCATGTTTAATTTTAGAGAGAGCTGCCAAAGGAACATGCACTTACTTAATTTTTTGAAACCTAAGGAAAGCCCTAACTTTCCTTAGTTCACCCATGATACCCCTGTAGGGTCACTCCCTGTTTTCAGGGGACTCTCAGAGCACAACTCTGGTTTCCTACCAAGTTTGGTCTTTGAATCTGAATGGTTCCTGAGAGTCACTAACAGTTGTCTACTACAATAAATCTTAAGAAAACAAAGATGCATTGTTTAAACATGCACTGTCACTGTAGAAGTAAATAAGCGCGATTAATGTTTTGCTTTAAAAACCGTCTGGTTTCTGTATGCAGAAAAACCTGGATTACTTCTATTGTTCAGATGAAATGTAATAATACAAACTGGTTATAAAGGAAGTTGTTTATACAAGCTCCTTTTCACCATTATTCCTTTCTTCTCTTCTCTGCAATTATTTATTTTAAATTTTAGTTTAAGTGGATTAGATTTCATCCATAACCAGTGTGTGACTTTGTGTTGCCACCCTGCCAGTTTCTGCTGAGACCCCACTGAAATCAGCTGCTTCTCATCCTTCTGCTTGTTGTTTTAGAGACTTTCCAAAGTTTTCCTTCCTAAAGTGATTAGAAAGTCATTCTAGTACTATTACACAAATTTTCTTGAGAGGTATTTCATACCCAGAGCCTTAGTAAAATCTGATCACTCGTGTATTGCACAAACGCACATAAGCCCTCAGTAAAATTCAGTAAGAGTGCAAGAAGTGCTCAAGAATTAGAAAATTTGGGATTTAAAGCAGAGCGTGTGCCTGTGATTAAAGACAGTATCGTAACAACAGCAGACCTCCTTAGCTTCCACTCTTCAAGAAACACTTCTTGTACAGTTCCGATCTGGAGAAAAAAGCAAGCTTGAAGTATGACATCATATCTCCATGTGGCATGAGTCACCACATCAAGATGCTTTGAACCATTTAACACCCAATTCACCACTTAAGGTAAAACCAGAACTGACAGAAGCAGGCAAACCACTGCTCTGCTGTCAGCAACTGAGCAGAAACAGGAGATTTCACAAACATTTGCCAATGGGAGATGAAAGATTCATCCTTAGTTCTGATGGAGGCTCCAGAGAAATATTTAATGCAGCACAGAACTTCCTACCCAATCTCCATTGCTTTAGCCACTTAACTTATCCTCTGTCTACCCACCCTTACTGTAAGGACAATATATTTCATTATTTCCAGTATCTCTGACCAGTTTTGAGATTCCCCTTCCAAATGAAGCTGTTCCTTTTCCCCAAGTTCTGTTATTTGTTTTTTTTTTTTTTTCTGATCTGCACTTATCACAAGTGGACCACATTTGCTAAATCTCACTCTTCACTCAGACACCTACCAACTCTCTGCTTCCTCATCACTTTGGGTCTAGACTACATGTTTTCCAGTTCAAGACTGTTTCACCTTTACCACTGCTCATCACCTAATCCCTTCTCACCTGCTCACTTCCAACTTCTATTTCCCTTTCACCATTTTCCCCTCTGACAGTTTGCACTTCTGTTTCCTCCTCTCCGGACTTCTTGTCAGCACTGTTTCACTTCAACTTCTACATCAGGAAATCTCTGCCATACTGTCGAAGTACATCAAGGAAGCACAGGAGACAGTCTCCCATGTCCTATCCAGAGTTCAACCACATCTAACTATGCAACAGATTACAAGTGAAATTACCTTTTTTATATTATTAAATTCTGCCAAATTCTAGTCTTTGATATATTCAGCATGGACAAAAATCTTCACCACTACCAGAGTTGCAGAAATCATTTCTTTAAAATGCTTCTAATTAAAAAAGATTTTCAAAAGCATGTGCATCATAAAAGGAGTTTTGCTGCTAGCAGTCAGGTTTCTGGAGCTTCTCAGAGAAAAGTTGCCAGAATTCCTCTAACAAGAACAAAATAATGTGTTTTTGTTCATTCTTGTTTTCTGGGGGAAAAAAAAAAAAAACATTTTTCCTTATAATTACTGGTACCCTGCAGGCACACATCTCACCTGGAAAGCTGAAGTTCAAGTGATTAATGTTTAGCAGAGTTTAAAGGAGCAGGGAACTGAAAACAGTGATTATACAGATACCCTTAGTAGGTGATGCTGCTAGTCTCACCTTCAGAATTAACTGTATTTTGCTTTTTACTTTTAGAACAAGATTCTGTAAGTTGGAGATAAAACACAACTCTCAGAATCACCCAGATGAAAGTACACCATCTGAATCACCACAAGTACACCATCTATTGTAGAAGCCATGCAGAGATGTCATATGCTTACTCTTGAATGTTCTGTATCTCAGTTTTCCAGAAAATGTTGTCTTTTTCTTAGACAACATATGAGTTTAGTGTTCTCTGTGTCTTTTATGCTACATCCCATGCTTTTTCACTGAATGGAAGTGGTCAGTGAACTCCCAAGCCCAGTGGTGCTTTATTTAGTTTAACGGAGGCTCTGGTGTTATCTCACAAAAATATAATGTAAGGAATGGCATCATTTTTTAAAAACAGTACAAGGGGAAAAAATAGCCCCACCGTCCCAGACTCATTCCTTCTTATCTCTGACAACATGTGCAAGCGGATGCAACACAGTAGCAGGGAAATGGAATGGGATTATTGTATTAAGACTCTATTTATACCATGGAGAGCAGAAAAAGCTTTCATAATAGCTGCTAATGGAAGAGATGTTATCACGTGTCCTTTGTATTACCAAGGTCTGTAAGCTCAACTCAAAATCCCTGCCATCAGGTCTGCCTGTTGGCAAGTTTAATACATCGCAGATAATTGCTGTGAAAAAGGCTTGTCAAGAAAAAGGTCTTTCCTGCTGCATTCCTATAACCTATAGTAAATACACCCTCTTGCCAAAATCCACCTGAAACAAAGATTTGTAGTTAACCAATGAAAAAAAATATAATCTGTTTTTATATTTCTCTCATATTTCAGTACTCTGGTAGCATCTGATTCCATACCTTTGTAAGGATTTGATCCAAGGAGGTACTACATGCTTTGATCTCAATAAAGATCACTTTTCCATTAACTCCAAATTTATGCACCTGTTCAAGCTATATGTGAAAACATAGTTCTCAGTTTAAGGCTAAAACTGAAATCTAAATGACAGTTTTCCTCTATGATTATAAGTAAAGTCCTGTGAACAACGTAACAGCCTGTTTTTTGGAAAAGATCAAGCAGCATCTCACAAATAAGTTCAGTGTGCCTTTGTAATGCAGAAATAAGACGAAGAAAAGAATACCAAAACTACAGTTTCAGACAATGTGAAAACTGCACACAACAAATGAGAAAGAAGCTATTGCTTTTGAAATGGTGACTTGCAGATCAATGGAATTATAAAATGTCTGGAGTATTCCACAGATTTCAAGCAGTTTCCTGGAATCACAGAAAATATTTATTTCAAGATTACTGCTTAACATGATTCTGTCTACCTTATTTTGTCTCAATGACAAAACAGTTATCTCCTGAACAGAAAGAAAATATTGAAGCATGCAAAATGCAAGCTAGTGCTTTTTCTGAGTTTAAGTTCATTGCGAGTAATAGTAATCAAATATTAACTGGAATACAAAATTCCCATGCCTTTAAAGGTCTTGGATTTCTGAACACAGTAAATCTTAAGGAAATAATGTACAATCTCCCTTCAAATGATATGGCAATCACAGACAATTTAGAATCATAGAATCCCCAAGGTTGGAAAAGACCTACAAGATCATCCAGTCCAACCGTCCTCATATCACCAATATTTCTCACTAAACCATGTCGCTCAGCACAATGTCTAAGCATTCCTTGAACACCTCCAGGGTCAGTGACTCCACCACCTCCCTGGGCAGCCCATTCCAGTCAGGATCTGTCACTTCTTTCATCAGTATAAAATCATGAGAATTTTTGTATCAGCTAGAAATCTAATATACTGTAAGAGTGTACCAACAAATTCACAATGAAATTTTAAAAGTCTAATTGTAAATATTATTTTCTTTAATATTTTAGTGACTCAGAATAGAATATATTCCACTGCTCAGTATGTAATCTATGACTCTCATTGAAATAATGAACACATGTTCATTACTTCAAGAGAACATCAACCAAAACGTTGGTGAAATAAATTGTTCGCAGGACTTACAATACTCAGTGTACTTCATCTTTCACCAGAGAAAAAGATTTAAAATCGGAAGGATTTGAAGGAGTCTGAGACTTACCCAAGGGATTAGAACACCCATAAAACATATGCAATTTCATTTATTTTAAAAAGCAAAACAGAAACTACTAAATAAACTCCACCTGAGGGGGATTAGCCAATAAATAAGACTACAGTTCAGCAACTTTTGGGCTGATGGCATTGTCCTTCATTCCTCAGCTTCTTCAATGGATCTCTATTCATAAGATTACAAATCACATGGAAGGAGGTAGGAACATAGATCAGAAGCAAATCATTCTTTCTGGAATGTGCCAGCCATTGGACTGCAAAGCTACATGCCCAGAGCGTAGCAGGAGAAACACCAATCTTGCGTTTTCTACTGCAAAGTGGTAACATATCATGTAGCTAAGAGATGTGGAAAAGAAGGAACCCCTCTGTTTGAGCAAACAACTGAACTGATAGATCTGCTTCCTCAACAAATTTTCAGATATAAATATCCCAGTGTAAAATTGTCATGTCTTTTAGAATAAATAAGCAAATGAATAAGCCAGCACCTCAGAACATCAAAACACATCTCAAAACACACAAAAACTCCAACAGGTAAACTAATTTCAGGAAGAAATGTCAGGATCCTGCCAGCAGAGATATGTCATAATTGACAGTGAAGTACTTTGCTTGAGAAAAGTCTCTTTGATTCTGAACCTAGATTTATTCAGAACAAAATCAAAGATATCTCCTCCTCCCCAGTCTGCTACCTTTGTTTCCTCAAACCATTCATATAAATGGAAATATCTCATGTATAAAATAAAGAGAAGAGTCTTGGAGACAGCCACACTAATTTTGTGATAAGCTGAGTACTCTCACAACTGTTCTAATCCCATGTCTTCAGACCTGAGCTGGCAAGCCATCAGTAGGTGGTCTGAGATGGCAAAAACACTGCAAAGAGGTGCAAAATGAGCTTTCACGCCTCTTTCTGATGAAATACAGACTAGATCACTACTGTGACATAGCTGGCTAGTAGAAAACTATTATGGTATTAGGGCATTCAAGCATACAGGTGAATCTTGACTCTCTCTGGAAGACCTGTAGACTTACTTCACATCTCAGGGAGCATTCTGGGAAAGTCTGGTGACCTCTGCCCGGAAGAGCAGATGGCTGGACAAGGCCAGGAATGGAGCTATACCCTCCACCTTATAAACAGCCCAGAAGTCAACTTCTGTATTGGGTGTCTCACATTTGAAGAAAACAGATGGTAGTGTTGAACTTCTAACAATCTGTAGTTAGTGCATTTGAGTTCCTTTCCTCTTCTTGCAGTCAGCTTTAAAAATCTGTGAAACCTATACATGTATGAAATAGTGAGAGTCTCTAATTATTTTACAGCTGGCAGGACTTTAAAAGATAATGGCCATAAAAAATGTAGTTCCCATACAGTCTTCTTATGCTGGAAATTTGCTGTTACATGATAAGATAATCCTTATCAATCCCACCTGCTTTTGGCTACATCTTTAGAAAAAAAATCTACTTCCAGGAAAGATAAAATAATAGACCTTAATAGACCTTGTTAGTACTTCCCCAGTGTTGCATCAGTAGATTCTGGGATGGAATATTTTGTGCTTCCAAGAAAATAAAAAAGAATCCAGTTATTCTTTCTCTATTTTTCTAACTTTAAAAGAAAACAAACAAATGAATCATATCTTAAAACAGCTGTGCCTAAGGATATTGTTATTACACCAGCATTTTAAAGGAAAAGTAAGGGAGTACAGAACCTGATGAATGCATTTAACTGGATATGTTCCACTGGCTTTGACAGTAACCTAGAACTGCAACCTACTGATGCAAAGAACTACCACAGAAAAACAAACCACAAAAAACGAATACAGAAGAGTCAATTTGGATATGTGTATCAAAACCAAAAATATTTCTTCAATAAGTAACCTGCGTAAAGTTTGTCAGATCTCTCGAAGCACGTAGTGGTCAGTATATTTAAAATTTAAACTGGTATTTCATCTTTATGTCACTAGCTTGTGTCTCTATCTGTTGTTCAAAACGAATTTGATGACGGGTCAAAACAGTTACGCCCCTCAACCCAGTTCTCAGTTACACCCCTGCAATACCACTGACCTCATATGCTTGGCATGGCAGGGGTGTAACTGAGAAGACAGTATGACCCATTATATGCTGCACCCAGTGATGAAATAGAGCTAACGCACCAATAAGGTCAGAATGCAGCTAAGGATGATGGAAATTAAACCAAGCAAAGGTGCATACGTGACAAGGCTTTTTTTTAATTAAATACGTGCATAAATAAAAATCGCCCAGTGTGAATGAACATCCACCTTTCTTTTGTGAAGAGTAGGATAAAATTTCTAAACTACTAAAGATTTACGCTCCTATCTCTCTTGCACAGGATACATATTCATAACTGAGAATGAAAATTGAGAAAATTTTCACCCAAAAGTCTGAGGAAATTAAAGAAAGAGGAAGAACTTTGAAAAATAATTACATATTTACAGATAATCTTCCACTTACATTTTGTGTGGGATAATGCTTCACTTACAAGCTATAACTTTAATCAAACAAGGGTATATGTCAGACAAAACTGAAAGACTTTCTTGATGAGCTACAAGCTGAAGTCAATATTAAAACACAAAATTTATATCTGCATTAATTTTCTAAGGACAACCTTTATATTTTAACATAGCATGATTTTAATTAATAGTGACCATTCAAATTTCTATTAAAAACATTTATGGTATTACAGTTGGTGAGCATACAGGGCGGTACTCTAAATAAAAAAAGAAAATGAGAAAGTTTCAAACTACTGAATAAGACTGGCTAATGAGAGAGGCGTTGCAGCAAAATTGTAACTAGTATTAAAATCCATATTCCATTTGCCTATGAAAAAAATAGAAACTAAATCAAACAAGCAACAAAAGACAAAAAAAAAAAAAAGAACACAAAAAGCAGAAACCAAAAAAACTGAGAGGGTCAGTTTTCTTTGTAGAATACTCTTTGTATTCAAAGGGAAGAACTTCATGTGCTATCATTAGTAATACAAAGGCCCTTTCTATAGAACAGCATTTAGTAGGACACTTGAAGCACAATGTAAGACACTTGGAGCACAGTGTAACATCCCTCAAACTAGCCTGATGTACCTTGGCACACCTATGGAAAAAAGCATTAGCTTGGAAATATTTTTTGCCAAATAGAGTTCAACAAAGGTATTCTTCCAAGCACAGTGAGTTCTTGACAGAATGCATCAGACATCTAGGGCTTGGAGGTCTACGTACCAGCTTTCACTTAGTGACTGAAGAATTGTTCCCCACCTTTGGAGTGGAAGGCATCAGTTAGGCTACAACAAGTGGAATCCTTCCCATTAATTGGTACATTGACATTAGGAAAAAAAAAAAGCAGAGTTAAAATTGTTCAGATGGAAGGGATCTACAAAATTCATTTCACCCAACTGCCTGGCCACTTCAGGGCTAACCAAAAGTTAGGGCATGTTATTGAGGTCATTATCCAAATGCATCTTGACACTGACAGGCATTGGGCTTGAGCTACCTCATTAGGAGGCTTGTGCCATTGTCTGACCACCAATCACCCTCACAGTACAGAAATGTTTACCACTGCTCAGTCCAGTTTCCTCTGGTGAAGTTCCATGCTGTTCCCATCCTTCCATTGGTGGCCAGGAGCTGACCCCAGGACCTACTTCTGCTTCCCTCCTCAAGGAGCTCCAGAGAACAGCAAAGTTGCCTCTCGGCGTTCTCCAGTCTGGGCAGCCTGTTTCCCCAGCCTCACAGGACATGACTTACAGCCCTTCTTCTAGCTCTGGTGCCTCCTCTGGGCACTCTCAAGGACTTTAATATTCTTTCTAGATTTCTTAGCCTAGACACGTCAAAGACTCACCTTCCAGGACCAGACAAGCTGACCACAAGCATCATGAAAAGAAAATCTTAAAGTTAACTATATTTAATCTTCTGTAAAATTACTGCAACAAATGTACCTGCATTTTTTCTTTTCTTGCACAATCACTTGAGCTATACTCAAGCACTGAGTTCAAGAGGAATGATAAAATTGAATGTGGACAGTACATATTTGTTCAAAGTCACATTTGTGAACCTCTAACAAAATGAACTTCACAGTTATTAAATCAGGAATGTTTGTACGCACATAGCTAAGAATCAAAATTATAGCACCTGCCTTCTGATGACCATAGCCAACTGTTCACTGCTTTAGAGCCCAGTCTGCAGATCTGCTGTCAGTTCTACTGAGGGCAGTTGTGATGACTTCCAGGAAAACCTCAACTGTGAAGTACAAAATGATAAAAAACAAATGAACATCAATATAAATAAATGTGCTGCACATGATGAAATCACCCTTAATTTCACCTGTACAGTGATTAGCTGAATTGATTACTATTGTCCTGGAACAAGACCTTTGGGTTAGAAAGCTCTGAAAACATCAGCTAAACACCTATTGATGATCAAATAGCAAAAAGAGCTATCAAAATTAGAGGGAGGGAATGCTGGACAAAAAAATAAAACCTCACTCTGACAGTATATATATTCATGGTAATTCCAAGTACTTCTGATCCTCTGTCTTGGATAATAACAGAATAAAGAGAATTTCAGTGAAGCACAATAAGGTCTGTTAAACATTTAAGTGATTGACATGAGAAATAACTAAGCTTTACCTCTCTTGAAGCTGGAAGAAGAAGACTTAAGGCAACAGGTTCAACAGGTTAAGTCAACTAACCTCCATTATTTCATGTCTAATGTGAAGTAGTCATTGAACTTTTGAGTACTAGCATGAGAGGGCATCAAACAAAATGAGTCAGGGGTAGAAAATCAAAGAGACATGGGTCTTTACTCGCAACACAGGTAAGCTATAGGGCTCCTTATTACAACACCAAAGGTTTATACAGATTAAAAACAAACAAACAAAAGCAGCAATATCTTCTTATAAGAGGATAAACATTAAAAGTGGTACAAAATAGATATTACATCTGCTTCAGGAAGTCTGTGAACTATAGATTGTTAGAAGAGTGTTCTGGAATAGCAACTATACCATAAGTTTTCTAAGAGCCTATGATGTGAGGCTGCTAGATGCCACTGTACTGTGCCAAACGCACAGTAGAACAAATTAACTTGATCCCCTTTGTTGAAGTATCCATGGACTCCAATGGATTTGTCTCCATTCTTGCTTGTAAAACAAACTTGTCAAATGTTCCTCAACATCAGATTTATCCCATGTTGATTAATTCCATTCTTTACTGAGTAGATGAAGACATCAGGCTTACTGGTGTTTTTTAAAAGTGCTGTTACATTAGATACCTTTCAGTTCTCTGAATTGCTCTCTGGCTCCACTGCCAGAGTTAATAGCCGAAACAGAGCTACAGAATGAGCTACAGAAGAAGAGCAACAACAATGGTGAGTAAACACCATTTTACCTATTCGTGCTACACCTTTTCTACCAGCACTTCTTATTTGAGATGGGTCGTTTAATTAATCCCCTATGAAGAGGGGTTCTGGTGTGATATCTATTTTCCATCAGAAAATATCCCTTGAATTTTTGTTGGTCCTATAATACGTTGGTTCTACAATCTCCCTTACAGTCTTGTTTATACTGACTTTGATGTACTAAGAGAAGGAATATTTATTGCGTTCCTCATTTAAGTTGTTCAAACTCTTGCTGAGGTTCAGTTGTATCACTGTTCTTCCTGGACCTTCACAGCTATGCTCCTGCAATTCTTCTCCTCAGACTCACACCTAGATTCATGCTCTTCTGAAAAGTTTAAGTGACACCAGAACCTACAATTTTTCAAGATCATTGTCTTTTACATAAATCTATTAAGAGGTACAGAAGGAAAAATAATTTCAGATACGTATTATCCCTGACAGACAATTCTTACAGAACAGGCATTTCTTAAGGAAAAATGCATGATTTTTTCACTGTAAACTTACTACTACTTACATGAGAGGATGCCTAATTTTTATTCCAGGAGTACATTTTATAAGAGATGATGGAACAGAGCTGAGTTGCTAATAGAGATCAGTGTACTTGCACAGCTGTGAATAAGGAAAAAACAAGAAGTTCAGTTTAATACACACTCTTTTCTCCAAGTCACTGATTTATGATTTCAAAAAAAACCATTCTTCTCCACTCACTTCCTTTGTAGTTATTTTGCTTTTGGAAAGATAGGATTGCACTTCACTGTTCATCATGAATTTCATTAGAGAAAAAAAGCACAACATTTATAGGGAAAGAAAGAGCCTTTTCTTATCATAAGTAGCAGGATACAACTAATATCTTAGCCTTCCATCAGAAATTATCCTTAAGGCAGTATGCAAAGCAAAGAACTTTGCTGCTACATATTACCACCGGAATGCGTCAAGGTATTTGCAGCCATGGAAGAGGATCACACTTGTCTCCACCATGAAGGGGTGCAGGCAGCATTGCAAACCTGTCCATCTGTCAACCTTGCATACGTTGGTGAAGAGTGTGACAAAAAGGCAAATGGGAAGAGCAGGCTTTCTCTGGGAGCTCCTTTCTGAGAAGCAGAAACAGACCCTACCTTACCACTGCACTGATTAATTATTCTGATGTGGAGTGAATATCAGTAGCATATCGATGTTGTAACTCTAAACCCAAGTTACAGTGAGGAAACACTACAAGGCCAAGTTAGTACCCAATTGCAATCTGCAGGGAATTATAGGAAGCAGATAAAAGATTCACTGTCCTCAAGGAGGCAAGATGTAAGCAGTAACCTGGGAGGAAGGTTAAGCAGGGAACAGCTGAGCTGCACTAAGCCCAATTCTCTCTCCCCTCCCCACCACTAATTATCTCATTGCCAGAAGCTCTCAGAAAAGACACCTTGTGATATTCACAGCAAGCTGAGTTTCTCACAAGCTTTAAAAGCCTCAGTAGATAATCCCTCCAGTCCCTTTCTGGCTTTATATTCTCCAAAGAATAACTGCAAGCTATAAACTGACTATTACAACACCAAGTTCAATAAGAAATCCACTTCTGATTTCAGTTACTGTCCCGTGACTGCAGGCTATTATTACCATCTTCTAAAGAATTAACTTAAGATGTTTTCGGTTATTATATTCAGGCTCTGTTGCAGTCAGACAATTATTGACTTTACTGTCAGTTACAAAAGTGAACACTTTACCACTACCTACAAAAGTGTTCACAGACCCTCAAGTAGGAACTAGATGACTATGAGAGCTTCTGTACATATTTTCATTCATATTACTCTAAATACATATCTTCGCATCCAGTTTTAGTCACCAGACACTTTTCTTGCTGTCTTGAATATTCGCAGTAACCTATGAAGTAGAAGTGAAAAGAGCAAGACATGTAGTAATGTCTGCACACATACATACCATTTTGTCTTAGTTTTGTCCACTCATTCATTATTCCCTCCATCACAGTGACTTCTTAGCTAACTTCTTGGACCTGATACAGAGGTTGTGTCATCTGGACCACAGGAGACAGTGGGTCATAGCCAAGATTTTAAGGAGAGCAATTCAAAACTTCTGGGATTACTTCTGGGTATAAAAGACAACTGGGGAGAAAAAGAACCACCTATCAAACAAACAAACAAAACCACCAACAACAACCAAACCTGAAGTATTAAAGTAATAATAAGTGAAACTATAGTTCGTTCATTTTTTTCACTTGAAATATATTTCTGATTTGGTATTACAGTAAATCCAAATTACACAAGAGAAAGGATTCATACCAACTGATAGGCAGGCTTGGGGGCAATACTACTGAACAAAGAATTCCTTCCGAACTTACGGTTACTGCTTCATGTTTCGTAAACACTGCAATCCACTGTCAACCCATAGGCCCAACAGGCATAAAATTTATGTGTACATCATGACACCTCAGAGCAAATTCACACTCCATCTCTTTTTCGTTTTGCCTTTATTTCAGTAAGCATCATCTCTGGCAGCACAGGAACACTTTCTAAAAATTAGGCTGACTAATTAAAAATCATGCCCACTAATCATAACAGTCTTTTAGGGATTGCAGTGGCTCCCAAGCTATACTTCATCTAATAAATTTGGTAGATGCCAGAATAAAACTACACTTCAGCATGTTTTACCACATTATTACTATAGAACATAGAATTTCAATCTAGTGTTCTTGCAATCATGACAGATTTATAATAGTTTTCACATAATAAACTAGATTTGTATGATAACATCTGTATAGCTGCTAGAGTTATACTGCATTAACTGTACTTTAACCATAGCTTTATGATTTAAAAAATATGGGTTTGGGCCAGTGTTTTATTGGGTTGCCATGCTCAAACGTGTTCTCCATGGCAAACCAGTTTCTCTTTCAGCTCCTGGAACTGTAACATGAACAGGAAATACTACATTCATTTACTGCCATAGAGGGCAAGGTGCCAGAAATTTGTCTGTTCTCTCTTTCTAGAGTCCAGTAAACCAAAAGGTGAATCTGCTTATCTTACATATGTTCCAGACAGCCGCAGTTGCCTGCAAAATCCAGTGATGCTTAATGGGTGAGCTGTGCTTCCAAGAATCAGACAAAAGCTGAGAGTGTGGCACTGGCCAGTTTTGAGGTCTCTCACAGTGTTGCATCATTTTAAAGAAACCCTGCAGCAGAGCAGGGATTAGAGATTGTGCATGAGAGATCCTATCTGCCAAAACAATGGAAATATACAGACTTGGAGAAAACATTTTAACCTATTAAAACCAGATGTTCCTATTCACCTTTTCTGCCTACATATTGTTCCACCTGCATGTCAATGTGAAGAAGATAATTCTCCTCTCTTACTCTCATTTATGTGGATATGTGCTTTCCAGCTTGAAGAGCCTATTTGGGCTTACTCCTTAATACTTGTTGTTGTGGAGTTGTGGAGTTACATGACTATCTGCTTAGTGGTCTTGTCATGCATGATTTCACTACTGATTTTGCTGACAAGAATGAAGTGAGCTACCATTTGATGAACAAGAGAAAAGTGGAAATGAACATTTATGACTTAAACTAGTCTTCATTTTTTGCATCCCAAGGCCATGAATGTTACAGCATGCTGAGGGTGGAGTTTTTTTTCTCGGCCAACTGAAACCCACTTGGGATTCCTTTATCATTAGGCTACTTATTGTCATTAAAAGAAGTCAAAGTCTTTTCTGGTCCCTTTAGTGAGAGAAAGCCTGGTGGACTAAGAAACTGTGACCCAGCAAGAAGAGTGTGTGTTTAATGCTGGGATAGAACTGAGACTCTGAAAAAAAGTATGTTAATTTAAATATTCTCCTAGGCTTGAAAACCAAGGCTCAGTATCCTGCTCCAACATGGACTTCCTGCTGGAGGCTTAATACATCTTTTAGACAAGATTAATATGCACCAGGCCTTGCCAAACTAACTTCAGCATCCATTTCTATGAATCAATTTCATTAACGACCAGTTAATATGAGTGGAAGAACCTCAGGTCTCTCCCTTCTTCCTAGCTAATGTCAGCATCTTTGGTGTACTCCTTCCAGCTCCCACCAACGCTCATTAGCTGAAGAAGACCTGGTTGTGTTACGCAGTGGGTGCTGCCCAAGCCAGAATTACCTATTTTGTCTGAAGTACAATGCTTTGCCATTCCCTAGAAATTGTAAGCAGAGCAGCTGGCCTCAGGGTAGACTTCTCTTTAATGTATGTGCAGGGAACACTGGGATATGAAAATGCCTTTTGAGAGGTACTTCAGGTGGTTCTGCCCTCACAGTCCCAGCTTCTGCTGCTCCCAGGATGGAAAATAGATGGTGAGAAATGTGAGTATTAAGGCCTATGTCCACAAACATGGATAGAGGTGCTGGCCTGAGTATAGCTACAAACACCTCTTTACTGCTGAAGCCTTCACCAGGCTCCCACTGGACACTGCTGCAGCCTCCCTGCCTTGATGTCTATGATGTCATGGTGTGGATGGCAGTGCTGGATACCAGGTGGAGGAAGAAAGAGAGAAGCAAAGGATTCTTTTCCAATATGGTGGTGCTGCCCTTAACACCAGGCTACCCTTGAACATGACAGAGAACTGTCCCATTGACTCTCGACCTGTCCCATGGGTTTTACTTCTGATCAGACCCTTCTGTCAAAGGCCTAGAAAGTCTCTGTGATTGAGGCAGGCTTTGTCCTTGTTCAGGACCCAAGGGAGTTGGCAGCCACAGGGTCTCTCTTCCCATGATCTCATTCATACTCCTTGAAAACCTTTCCTATATCTCGTTTACTCTTGCAGCTGCAATGGGAAGTGCCTTTTGTCTTCCTTTGCCTGCCTGCCTGTGGTAGGGAAACGCCTGCCAGGGCTACTTAATTTCTCCCCTCATATATATACTCTTGGACTTATAGTCTCTTCTCTATAATAAAGCATGTTATTTCTCAGCTACTGAGTGCTTGACATAACATAATTTCCAGGAAGCTATTCACTTGAGTATAGTGACCATATATACCTGTGGTTAGCTGATCTTTCTGGATCTGCCACCACAACATTGAATATAAATATAACTGAAATAAGTAAAGGGAATAGGTGGACTGTGCTAGTTGCAGTGACAAAGCTGCTGAGTAGAAACAATGCTGGCATCCAGTTAAAGAAAACACCCCAGTAGTGTCATGATCTCTCAGAGATCCATGCCTCTTGCTACTTACCGGAGATGCACAAGGTGCTTGTTCCTCTTCTGTTTCAAACAAAGCAATTTTGCACACTTTGATGGGACTCATAACCAGAAGTAAATTCTCCTCTAGACTTTACACACACAAGAAGAAAATACACTGACTTATGCAAAATGACTCAACAGGTGGGAAAGAAGTTTCTATGGGTAATCCGAACCAACCTTGGAAATTTTAGGAAATAGTGCACAGCTAAGACATTGATGCTTTGAGAATGTACCATATTTAGTAATATATCCCTCTTCTGCAATATATAAATATATGAATAACAAAAGCAAATGCAAGTGACTTCTGAGTATTTGCCTGCAAATCAGAAATCCTGACTTGAAGTATAACCTTACCAGGTGATAAAATTAGATGCAATTTCTTATATTTTTCAATAGGAAGTTTTATTCAGTAAGTGTTCCCAGTTCATATCATGGCTTTTCAAGGTATTTATGCCATTTTCTGATTATCTGCAGAAGAATTCCTTCATTCTTTCTCAGTTCCAACAGAAATATGAGTAAAAAAATTAACTACATATAAAGAAGAAGAGATGAATTGTCTAATTTGGAATAACTCTGAGGAAGTGTTATTTTGCTGAATTCAGAACATAATGTTTTACATATTGCATTTCTAACTAACATTAGCGGTATTGGATAACATTAAGGAAGTGTGAATGGTTGATGGATGCTGACACTTTTTTTATGTCTGTTATTCTGAGCTTTCTCTCCCCAAACCTTTCTAGACATTTGAAGCATCAAACTCAACCACTGTTGCTTCAGTGCTGCCTGAAAGTCCTCCATCATTCAAGAACCTTAATTTACTAGTCTATGAGGTGTTCTCCAATCTTTTTCAAAATTATCTTGGAGTTAGATATATGAATCTGCAATCTGCAATTCATTGTATCACCGATTTGGTGAACGCAGAGCTCACAGTTGAAATTGGCTAGAATGGATTGTAAATATCTAGATAGATTGTACAAGTGCTTGAAGGAATATTTTGTGTGCAGTCTAAAGGGGGTCACACAAGACAAATCCTCTCTACATAAGCTGCTCCTGAGGATCCTACAAAAGGAGAACTGTGAGTCCATGAGGATGACTGTTTTGAATTGGGGGACATCAAGAACTGAACTGCAAAAACATGTCCTGACATAATAGAAGGCACCTCCCAGGTTGAAGAGGAAGACTGAATGAAACATAAAACAGTGGTTAGGTCAACAGACTAATGGCGGTCAATCTGGGATTTGCTCATGGGTACAGCAACTGTTTCAACATGGTCCTGAGTCTTGGGGTTTCCCAGTGCTCTAGTAAATGTAATGATCACGTTTCACTAGGAGGCCTCGCCTAGCTTATAGGAGATCTTTGATATCTTTTCATGAAATGCTGATTGCCAGACTCCTAGTTGAAAAAAGACAGGGATCCGCTAGAGGAAGTCCATCAGAGGGCCATAAAGATGATTAAGGGCCTGGAGCGTCTCCCTTATGAGGAAAGGCTGAGGAACCTGAGTCTGTTCAGCCCGGGGAAAAGAAGGCTGAGAGGGGATCTGACTAATGTTCATAAGTATCTAAGCGGAGGTGGGAGGCAAATAGATGATGCCTCGTTCTTCTTGGCGTCGTGCAGTGATAGGACAAAGAGCAATGGCTTAAAACTTGAACATAGGAAGTTCCACAAAAATGTGTGGAAGAACTTCTTTATGGTAAGAGTGACAGAGCACTGGAGCAGGTTGTCTAGAGAGGCTGTGTAGTCTCCTTCTGTTGAGATATTCAAGACCCATCTGGATGTCTACCTGTGTGACCTATAGGAGGAAATCTGCTTTAGCAGGGGGGTTGGACTTGATGATCTCAAGTTCCCTTCCAACCCCTGCGATTCTATGATTCTGTAGTTATTTTGCTCCATTTGGGGGCAGTAGTAATGACAATCTGAAACTGGATTTCACTCCCACAGACCTACCTTCCCACCTTCCCCTACTTCTGATGCACAGTGTTGATCCACAACAATTTGCAATTCAGCAAACAGAAATTTTATCATTTGCATTGTTTGATACGTTAGTCCTGCAGAGACAAATTCACTCTTGAGAATGGAGACTGGCTAGTACTTTCCAGTCAACTTAGACATCACCTCACAGATTTTGTCTGAGCAATCAAAACAGAACATAAAAATGTTCCTAAAGAAAAAAAAATTGAAAAGGAAAGGAATCTATTTCAGAGTTTGAGAACAGAACTCCTGAAAAGAAAACCAGGGTGAAATACTGGCCTGTATGAAATTAGTGACAAAACTCCCCCTGTTACACAAACCATTTGTGTTCTAAAGTTTCAAAGGAAAATTGATTTTCCTAGCTTCTCTATTGACATTATGCTGATACGGCCATAAGGAACTATTCATATCTACCATACATACACTGTGTTCACCACACTTGGTGTCAGAGCTGCCTTTCACAAACAGAGGCAGAGAGAAAGTGGCAATTGTTAATAAATTTCCTGGACAGATTTATTTTACCTGTTGACATTTTGAGAAGCAACTCAATCCTCATACTTTAAAATCCAACTGTGCCTGTGGGACCCGACCAATTTGCATTAAATCATGAAGTAGTACTCTGAGTAGAAGAGGATAATCACAATTTTTGCTCTTGAAAATTGGTAAAGTCATTTGGTTTATTAGTAACAAATGTTTAACAATTCAGGCTTCTCAAAGACCCTTCTGTATTCTCTCTAGAATGGTTTCAGTTTGTGCTGCCACTACACCATAAGGAAAAACTGCGTATCATAGACAATACTGCACTATTCCTTATCCGTGTTCCACTTGAAAACCCAAGTGCTTTCTCATACTTCGTATTCTGCATTCCAGCTTTCTCCTTTTCACGTTGAGCTTCTCACATTTGTGAATTTACATCAGCGCAGTACAAAGGGAAAGTGTTTCTGTTAAACAAGTGATCAGGCTTCTTAATGAACCATATGCTTCATAATAAATTCTACATTATCACACAGCAATACGCGCAGTCTGTTGTACAACAGTTATTTCCTACATCACATGCGGGGAAAAGTATGCTGTCTCATATCATGCTATGAAATGTTAGTAATTGTCAGTTATTAATTACTTTATATAGGCCACAGTATGTACCTAAGGATAGTGCCATCACAGTACTTCATGAAATACTTCAAAAACTTTACAAAAGCTCAATTATGAACAGAAATAAATCAAAAGAGGGAAATGAAAAGGTTGCTTTCCCTCGTACACTGAAGAATTATTACATCAGTACCGCTCCATGATGATTTGAACTACAGAATGGCAGTTCATGGTGACATTTGGTCCAAGGGACAAAATACTCAGATTAGTAGAATCAAACAATGCAATAGGAGAATTGTGCTGTGTGTAAAGGGTGGCAGGTCCACCACAGCAATTTCAATAAGAAAGCAGCAGACAGCAGAAAGGGAACATTGCCCCTCAGATAACTCCATCTCTCAGATCATCTCAAAGCTAAGGAAACACGATGGACCTTTTTCCCTGCATTCATGTCCTAGATGATCTCTTCAATTAAAGTGAAATGAAGCTTGGCTTTTATGTGCTACTTTGTTTAACCCATCTAGCTAGCTCCTTAGTAATAAATTTATCATCAGTAAAACTATGAATTCTATTTTGTCCTTCACTGGTGTAATGGATCTTTCTGCTATCTGTAGCGTACTATCAAAATTGTGGTAGCAAAGGTGCGACAGGAGATGCAAACAGCTGTTCCTTTGAGTTAGAGTGCAGAAGGAGATCAGAGAGATCTGTAAACATTTGCTTTCAAGCTATTTTCAGTGTTATTATAACAAGAATTTTGGAAGAGAAAAAACACCTTTCTTTATGAATGTGAGAGACAAAATGCATTGATGGTGTCTTTTTTTGTGCTACTAGTACCCTGGCATGAAGCAGGGGAGGACGAAACATTCTGGCACCTTGTTCTAATAAATCTTCTTCAGATTTCTCATGGACACAGCACACTGTAATTTAGAAACTTGGTAGGGAGGAAGTCCAAGTGCAACATCTTCAAAGCCTGTGGCTTTAGAGAAAATATGAGTGAATGAACTTGGCTCGAGTACAAATAAGAAATGCATTCCTGAACCAAAGAGCTACAGCATTAACTTAACCTTAACACCAGTTCTGCTTGACTAGAGGTCTGAGGAGTTTTGTTTTGTTTTAATGTTTAAGATCAAAAACACAAATAAATTGCATTCCCTGCCAGTGGGTGGAAGTAATATCTCAAACGGCTTTGCTCCTAGTGTAAAAGAATTACTGCAGTGTTATAAGCTTCTAGGTTTAGTGAGTTAAAATTCACATCCTGTGGTGGGTCTGCCAGACCATATGAAGCCTACTTTATGAGGCTTTTATCTATACATCTGCAGCACTACACTGTAGCTTTATTGCCTTGTTTATCTTACATGTTTTGTTGTTTTTTTGTCTCATTACTACAACCGGTTTGTTTGGTTTTTTTTTTCGCATGGAGAACATTGCCAGTGGATGTACACTTGGGGGTAAAACCATAATAAAGACTTCTGGTTATTAATGATGCTGTCTTTATGAAGAAGACATGAGAAAAGCACACTTCATAAACCATTTTTACCACTTTTTCCTTCTCTTCTCTGTCCATTTACATCAGAGAACGCTGGTGAATGGTCTGCCTGAGGGATGCCCATCTTTAAAATGAGGAGTCTGAGTCAAATCTTTTTCTGTGGCACATTCAGTGTCTAAGATTCAAACTGTGCATGGAATGAATGCTGCTGTTAAAGAGTAAAAGAGCAGTAACTTAACTGTCAAGTTTGTCACATGGTGTTGTGCCACCCAATTTATTATGCTACTAAACAGAGAATACTTTCTTTCCAATTCTGCAACATAAATGTTCCCAGTTAAAACTAGGATCAATGCACGTAGGCACAGTGAATTAGCTCATTCCCCTCCCACTGGCTGCCACTGCATAGCCATTGCTCTCCCAGTTCTTTTATGCTGATGACTTTAATGGATTTTGTTGCTGCCACTCAGGGCATGTTAGAGGCAACATTACCTATGACACTTTTGACCTTGAAGAACTCTATAATTCAACAGCCATTAGCTCAATGTCTCAGTAATCTGCCAAAATGTTTAATAATTAAAATAATGAGTCTTTGAAAGGGTCCAAGTGTCTGTTTCCTGCAGAACGTGTCAAATCTGGGAATGGAAAACCCTATAGTGAAGCTGCAAACACATTCAAGATCTGAATTCAAAGCAAAGTTGAGCTACATGCACCAAGTTACAGTTGCAAGTTTTAATCTGTGCATCGTACCTCATACTTGGCAAGTATCATCACAGAGACAATGAAAGTACTCACATGAAATGTGAGTTCTTTGAATGCTATTTTATATTAACAGGCAAGTAATAGCTTACCAACTTCTGGACTTGTATGTCTCTCTTGATTCCCATTTTTAAAGGCATAAAAACTGTTCACAAATGCTTTAAGACATCTCATTGATAAAGCATTAAATGAGGAATAGCACTTCAGCTGCCCATCACTCAGAAATTCTCAGAGACTTTGTGTTTGAAGTTGTCAAGACAATCACAGCTGTTTTACCTTAAAACTATAAAAAATGAACTTCTCCACCTTTTTCCTGCTATGAATAGGCAGTATTTTATTATTTCTAATATTTTTTCATGTTTTTTCTTTTCCTCCTCCCTCCATGAGGACTTGATGACTTCCTACGCTGTAGGCTGCACCAAATTTCTGGACACAACGCTATGTGATAAATCTCTGATTTACTTTAATGGAGTCACAATTTCACATCTGGATGTTAGCTATTGTTCCTGGCACCACTAGTTTTTTTTTTCCCCTACTTCTCTCTGAGAGTAGAGTATCTAATATCACTGAACATTAAAAGACTGAGTTCCACTTAATGGAACAAAATCAGTTATGGTAGTGGAATTACCTCACGGAGCCAAATACTGATCCCGGCAGCACACATTACAACCATGTTGAATTCCTAGTGGTCAGGGATTGTGCATGTGTCAGTAGGAATAAACCACTGACCAACTGGCTGTTCTATAGGAAACCTCCTCTGCTCAAGCCCTGCACACCCAATAAAAGAGTTATTACACAGTTCCAGTTTGGAAGTGACCTACATTATTCTACGATGTTGGTTCTGCACATCAGGGAAAACTATCCTCAAATATTTCTGGTTTAACTACTTCTTTAGACTAATTTAATTTATTGAAATATTAATTATACCTGTAGTTGGCCACTGGCCCATCAGTCATTGCTCCATTTGCAATCACTGAGTTACAGCGCAAACCTGGACTTTCTGAGTTATGTGGAGCTTTGTATCCCAGCAGGTTAATGTGTAGAAACACTGCTGCATAACACAGTATAATTTCTTTCTCCCTTTCTTTCTTTTTCCCTTTCTCCCTTTCCTTCTCCTTTTCTTTCTCCCTTTCTCTTGTCCTTTCTTTCTTTCTGACTCGCTTTTCCCTTCTCTTTTGCTCTTGCTTCCCCATCTCTTTCTCTCTCCTTTTCTCTCCCTCTCTTCCTTCCTCTCATCTACTGATTAAAAGGAACAAAAGCTCACTTGAAAAAAAAAATCAGAAACCAACAAAAAGTGAAACTCAGAGCACACTTAAAAAAACCCTGTGTTGCAGTACAACAAGAATGAAGTTTGAAACTTGAATCTGGTGAAGGAGAATATATAAACTTTGCAAGTCTAAAAAGAGACAGATCTTGTAGAATTGTACATTATAAGTACTAGGAAATTGAATGGAAAAAATATTTAAGCACATCACAAAGGTTTCAAAAACAATGTTAACTTGCCCACACTTAAAAATATTGTATGATATGGTATGAAAATTGCTTCATGTATTAGTCAAAAATAAAGGTTAATACGTATTTTATGTACGAGAGGGTAATTTCATTTCTCAATACACCGGCATTATGGATTTTCATTTCATATAATTCTATAGATTTCAGCTGGCTAGTAATTACAATTTCAAAAAGCATCAAGAGGTTGATTGGCTATTCTGTATTGAAACCAGATACAGATAAAGAGACTGAAAAAGGCCAAGTGAAACAAAAATATTTTTTTTTTTAATTTAGAAATCACATTGTCTTATTAGTTATATCCTACAGTCTTACTTTCACAGTAGCACAATACTTTTTGTATATACTGTTGGCAAAGGAAAACAATTCTGGCACAGAGCATCTTTCAGAAAAAGGAATGAATATTTTTACAAGTGCAGGCAACAATACACTTAAAAGTCTGCTACATACTCAGATATATTTTGTAATTAAGCATACCAATAAAAAGTTTGCATTACGTCTTTCATGCACATATGTAAAAATAATCATATCTCAGTAATCACATTCACTTTAAAACAAAAACAAAGGAACAAAATGGAAACAGAATTTTGAGTACCATACAGTGGTAAGCACAGTATGTAACACACCTTCCTCTACTGCCTGAACATTTGAACTTTACTTCCCTCATATCCCAGAGCTTAGAGGACACCATGTGTTCTGAGAGCAATCTCTGTGAAATAGGATGGAGAATTGGCTTCCTCAGACGTGGAAAAAGCTGAGGTGCTCAATAAGTGCTTTGCTTCGGTCTTCACTGGTGGTCAGGCTCCCCGTGTCTGCCAGGACCCTGAACCTCAAGGTGTGGGTGAGAGGAGCGGATTTTGTCCCACTGTAACAGTGGAACAAGTTCGAGACCTCCTCATGAAACTGAATGTGTGGAAGTCCATGGGGCCAGATGATATCCATCCTAGGGTTCTGAGAGAGATGGCTGATGTGGTTGCCAAGCCGCTCTCCATCATATTTGAAAAATCATGGCTGTCCGGTGAAGTCCCCGGTGACTGGAGAAAGGCAAACATTACTCCCATTTTTAAGAAAGGGAGAAAGGATGACCCAGAGAACTACAGGCCAGTGAGCCTCACCTCTGTGCCTGGGAAGATCATGGAGCAGATCCTCCTAGAAGACATGTTAAGGCACATTCGTGACAAGGAGGTGATCTGAGACAGCCAGCATGGCTTCACCAAGGGCAGATCTTGCCTGACCAATCTGGTGGCCTTCTACGATGAAGTGACGGCATCGGTGGATGGGAGGAGGG
>NC_034438.1:62579307-62615604 GCF_002078875.1 Numida meleagris
CTTGAAGGGAGCGTATAAACAGGAGGGGGATCGATTGTTTGTGAGGGTGGATAGCGATAGGATAAGGGGGAATGGTTTTAAGCTGAGACAGGGGAGATTTAGGTTAGATATTAGGAGGCAGTTTTTCACCCAGAGGGTGGTGACGCACTGGAACAGGTTGCCCAAGGAGGTTGTGGATGCCCCGTCCCTGGAGGCGTTCAAGGCCAGACTGGACGTGGCTCTGGGCAGCCTGGTCTAGTGGTTGGCGACCCTGCACTTGGCAGGGGGGTTGAGACTCGATGATCTTTGAGGTCCTTTTCAACCCAAGCCATTCTATGATTCTATGATTCTATGACATGACAACTGTGACTGCAGAATCAACATCCAACAACTTGTACAAATCCTCATTCCTTCCCCTCTGCTGTACACTTCTGGTTATAAAAGCATCACAGTTAGGGAGCAGATGAGGAAGACCTTGCTGTAACCTAATTGTGTCTCTGCTGGACTTCAACAAGAAGCCGAGAGAACTGAGTGCTCATTAGCCTACAGACAGAAAGGGGAAGAAGTTCTCCTGTTGCTCCTGGAAAGGGAAATGAGACCCAGTGAAAGGCTAAAGAGGATCAAAAGCAGCACGTTTAACTGTCATCCAAACTGGAAATCCCTGCCCAAGGCAATATACACTCAGTTGCTGTTTTTATGACTGTAGTGAGCTGAAGGCAGCTGCAAAAGACTCAAAGACTATAAAACTAGGTGATATTGGGAAAAGCAGAGAAAAGAATATTTGATTTTCAGTGTATGGTGGGAATGGTATTTACTTAGACTATCTGTACCCGAGTTACTTTCTTTAAGTTGATCAAATGTGCCTTTCCTTAATCAGTGTAATCCTCCTTAATCCTATTCTGCAAGGTGTTAACCAACACTCAACGATGCTCAGCAGTCCTCTGTGGAATGGGAAGTCCTGTATAAAGTTTAAGAATTAGTCTGTCCACTTAAATCTACGCTGATTTAGCAGGGTAGGCCTGCGCTGGAGGCAATTTTTAAGCTTTTTAATCTTAAAATGCATGATTTCTTAGACAGGAAGAACTGCTGTTTGAAGCTGATCCAAGGAGGGGGAGGAGGAAAGACCTGGCAGATGTCAATTTGAGCCCCAGTAATAACAACCTCCTCCAAGCAATCCAATTCATCAAGCTAATAGTTACTCATTCTGATCCTGCAGAGACTTGCATTTTCTCTCTGTTTGGGTCTTCCTGAGATAAGGTTCTAAAAGGGAAAAGAAGTAAAGGAGGAAAGGAGAAGAGGAAGGAAGGGAGGGATGGAGGAAGGAAAGAAGAAGGAAGGGAGGGAGGGAGGGACGGAAGGAATGGGGGAAGTACAAAAGGGAGAAAGGGGGGGAAGGAGGGAGGAGGGGAGCAAGGGGGGAAGGGATAAAGAGAGCAAGAGAGAAAGAAAGAAAAAATGGGAAATAGAGAAAAGGGAAAAAGAAAACAGAAGACAGAAAGAAAGAGAGAAAGCATGCATTTTCACTGTCATGGTATGAAAACACCAGGAAGAAAGGTTAAGCCCTAAATACACACATGTACTGTACCACAGAAATAACAGAGCTAGGAATAAGATGACTCCATTTATGCCCTGGAATCTTTCTTTCTTTGCAGACCACAAAGTCTTCCCAGAGGGAAAAAAAAAAAAGGTAGAAAATGTAGAAAAGTTTGTTCTGTAAAAATGTTGTAGTTAAACAAGGTGAAAGGATGAAGTAAATTTTAGAATCAAAATGCTGCCTGAAGAGTAATGATTAGAAAGAAATCCGTGTCAATAAGCAATAACAGAAGGAAGAGGAACACCCTAAGAAATTTCAAAAATCTGAATAGAAATTTTATCTTGTTTTTCTTTCAGTCTCATTTTCTATCCCTGTGGCAGTTTTAGATACTGTGTAGCTTCATTCACCTTCTTTGACATGACACCAACACTTCTATTAATAAAAGAAAAATTTCAGACAAACAGGAAAAATAAAATAATTCCTCAAATATTCAGAGAGGGGAAAAAGAAAGCTCACAAACATGTCCCTTCACATACATAACATCAACATGTGCTTATTTAGCAAACCCTTTTGCAGTTCCAAAATAGCAAGGAGTAGACACGTATAAGAGATCCATGTTTGGCACACATGCAATTCAAGGTCAGCATTAGTAAAAATACTGTAATTCCACAAGAAACAACCAGTTTCTCAAAATTCATAAACTGCAAAATTTCCCTGAGCTAGTTTTTCAGTTCGAGCCAAACTGAATTTAGTTCTGCTTCAAATATGCTTGTTACATTCCTCAGTCTTAGGCCTCTGTTTAAGTGCCACCAGCAGAGCTATAGTTCAGGTGTTTGTTGCAGCGCCCACATACAAAATACTACATCCAACCCCTAGCAAGAAGCATATAAAAAAGTACAGAAGATCAAGTTCATTCAAACTGCCCTTTTTAAATGCATAGATTAGGAAGGAAATGATTATATGTCCTGAAAAATGTAGGAGTATTTGAGACAACTCTCTCTATCTTCTTTAGGATAGTCCAACCAGGGATAGATATCTTCCAAGAAGCAATAAAAAAGTAAGATTAACAATCCAATATCATTAACTCCAGATCTGAAGTTAACTGACTAAATACTCTGTTTCATTGTCAGACATAACCACAGAGCCAAATATCACTTTACAGCCTCAAGTTGTCTATACCACACAGTATATTTAACTTAGGCCTCCACTATAACTGCTTCAATCTACTTCCACACATATTTAAATCAGCAGCATAAAATTGGAAAAAGTAAACAAATACTATGGGAAATCCACTGAAACAGATTGTCTGTCATATTACTTTTGCTCTATTTATTCTGTCTGTAGTTCAAACCTCATTTTTCTACAGCTTGCCTAAACAAGTTTTGGATTGGAGCTGTAGCTTCTTCAACACAAGAAGAGTATTTAAACTCATTATTCTTAGGAAAATAAGTGCGTTGCTTTTGCAGAGTATTGGAGCCATCTGTAAGGATGAAAGTGCCACTGCACATTAAAGAGCTCAAGGATCTGGCCCTGAACTTGTACAGAGCCGTTTGATTACTTTATTGAATTTTTGCACTCTGGCATTTTTGAATGTGATGTATGATATTCCAGTCACTTAGAACTATGTGAATACAGTAATTCAAGGAAAATTACTCAAAGAAGTTAATGGAAGTTAATGTGTGGTAAGACCATTGTCATATCTGCCTTACTTGTGAAAGAGTTGCTTCTTTTATTTCCAGTGAAGAGATAATACCTGTCTGCCTTTGCCAGCTTCCCTGTATCCGTGAATACTCCAAAATGAGACAAACTACAAATGGAAACAAAACAAAACAAAACAAAAAAAAAGGGGTAGAGCAAAAAGAAGAAACCAAAACCACAATAAAAAACTTGAAAAATGTCCTTGAGCATATAGAAAAGAAGGTGATGTGCATAGCAATCAATTGCTTACTTGGCTGAAAAGACAAACGTCAAGCTTAAATTTCCCAAAACACACAGCCTTGCAGAGCTCTCTTGTAGGAATTCAGCTTACATTCAGGGGAGCCAGCATTGAAGACCCTGGCTTACTTAAATGTGGAGACTCAAACTTGCTTTATTGCAAATTTGTGCATGTCTGTGTTTGGCCATGCTCCAGAGAAATTCACCCAAATTAGAAATTAGGGACCTGCAGGTTTTCAGTAGAAGGTCTTTGGCTGCAGGACAGCTGGTGTGCTCTCATGCTGCATGCCACATACAACAGCCTCAAAATTGTGAAAGTATCATCAAATAAGGCAGGGAGTAATCATATTCAGACAGCCACAAGAGCAGTTCCTGAGGCCTCCTGCCCTATGATTTTCAAGGTCATATGCTTGAAGTAGAGGATATGTAATTTTCCTGATGGTTTAAAATGGAAAGTTATTTGATACCTTCCTCTTCTAAAAGAGAGAAGGAAACTGGGAGTGGCAAAGTTGTAGAGCACAGCCTCTTTTAGTCCGCAATTGGGAACAGATTCCCAAGTTCCTTTGATGGTGCAAAAACTCATTGAAGAAACAGCTGTCATTTTTCCTGGGTTCGCCAAAGATCAGAAGTGAGATAGCAGCAGCAACAGAAGCAAGCTGTAACCACAGCTTCCAGTAGAGATTAAGGACAGGGGAGAGAGGAGGAAATAATCTTCTCCATCATCAAGAGTGGCTGCCATCTGGTGGCAAAACATGAGGGCCAATAGCTGCCTTCTCCAGTTTACTCTCTTGGTCCATGGGGTAGTGGAAGTATGGATAAGACTTGCAAGGATAAGATACTGTGCCTGCCTTGCCACATAACAAATTGGTTGCGCTTTGAAACATGCTAAACCTTCCTGGCAATGGCATGGAGGTGTGATTATGTAGTCAGTCCCTTCTGTGAGGAGGATACAGGCTACATACATGGTGTGATCCTTGTTGTCTGGCTCCTCTGGTACTAATCACTTGGGGATATCTTACACTGGCAGACATAAGATAGAGAAGGTAAGAGGTATGGTGGGAAGAATGGGGAGAAAAGAGGAAAAGTCAGAAAAACTGCTATCGGGGACTCTGGAGTTTTCTACGTTTGATCAGTTAGAAAGGGAAAGAAGAAAGAAGGAAGGTATTATAAGAGAATATTATAATAGATGAAGCAAGCGGAAGAGATGCCTTAAGGATTTTCTAAAATCAGCTTTCTCAGAAATAACCTTTTATAGAACTTGAACAACATAATAACGTTTATCACTCACTGAAATGGTGATGGTGATCAGGCAGCTGTGAAGAAGGATTTTGACAAGACCAAATGCTCAAGGAACACAAAGGGATTAAAAAAAATTAAAAAGTTGTATTTTGGCTTGTTCCCTACCTTAGGGCTCTGAAATCAGTGTCCTTCTACCTCTATCTCCTTCACCCTTTCCACAGAACCCAAGGCTGCATTGCTTCATGGTCCCAGGGGCTCCAAGTACAATGTTACATTATGCTGTAGGAAAACACAGACTGTCATAAGTTATTGTGTATTTTTAAAATGTGTATTTTGTGGTCATAATCCTTGTTTACAATTTGAATGTTTGCCCCAGAGCACCTACTCGATTTTAATAGAGTCAGCATTCATAAGGGACTGGCTTTTTCCCCACTGTGAATGACTACAAAGGATGTAGTCTGAAGTAGTCTTCAGATCCCGGCTGTTCCTCTTCTGAGTATCTTCAGCAAGGCACAAAAAGAGATTCAGCAGCAATTACTTATTTCTTTATTATTCTGTCATACTTATGTAGCCCTTATGCTTGCACAAACTTGGGTGCCTGTCTTACCAACCTTCAGATCACTGCACAACCTTTTTCAGATGCAGAGACTTGCAAACCTGGCCAGCAAAATGCTTAAGTTGTGATCTGCAATGGACTTCCCTGTGGTGAGGTAAATCAGCGTCCTGCAGCGTGATGATAACACCACCTCTCAAGAATCAGCTAGTGATTTGTCCCTCATCGGCGAGAGCATTGCTTTGCACAGCTTTTGCTTAAACTTTGAATTGCTATTTTAGAGAAAGGAATATGAGTCATGCACTGAAGACCATAGAAATTCAGAACCATGAGGATGCGGGAATTCCTAGTCCTCTAGCTGCCCTCAGTCCCTTTGTGTCTTTCTCAGCCATTCCTTCTTGCTGCTATAAAAAAAATAAAATCATTCCTTTCATATTTAGAAATACCGAACAAGAAAGTTCTTAAAGTGACCCCCTAATTTCCTTGAGAGAGACCTAAATTTAAAGATGTTATTTTCCTCATGTCACTGAAATAACTTCTCCATAAATATGAAGACCATAATGAGGCTTTGAAAGCCCAAGAACTGGAACTCGGGATCAGCAGCTTCTGTGGGACATACTCTTGAGCTTGGAGGACAGCTTGTACTAAGCCTTATAGTGAGCAGTGGAAGGTTTTGTTTTATGAGGGTTATTTAAATAAGAAGAGTGCTGAAATAAGACAAGGCGATGGTATAAGGATGCACAGCACAAGGGAATATTACTCTTTTCTTTCTGTTTTTCAGGTGGGCCTTCATGTTCTGAGTTCCTGAAATGTTGGTGAAGTTTGAGAAAGGGAAGAGAAACCATGCCACATCAACTCTGCACAACCACTTCCACCATGTATCTAGTAAGCTTTTTGGTTTTTTTAAAGGAACAGTGATTTGTCAAATGACAGATACGTTTCTTCTGTCTGTGTTTTCAACCTTTCTGCCAATTTAGAACTATAAAGGATTCCTCTGAGATCATAGCAGTCTCAGTATTGTGATAAACCATGTGCTCTCCAGCATTGCCGTAACCTTTACAGAGAAGACCACAAAACAGATCATGGCTTGACATGGCAGTTTTATGAGATTTCTGCAGTGCATCAACATTACCAGGATAATGTTTTGACTGTATGCTGTAGACCTGTGGGTTCTTCAAAAGGTAACTTGTTTTAAGCAACCAAGATGGAGAGAAGTTGTTTTGTCTGTCTACATCCATCAAACTGTATTACTGGGGACCAGTCAGGCAGTAAGGTTTCAGGTGACAGAAAGCTGCTTGTCAGGAAGTGTTTGCGGGCACTTAAGGAAATTAATGTAAAATCCACATTCACTTAAAATGAATTCTGAGTTCTTTATGCTCCTCACACACAGTTTTCTATGTTTCTCCTTCCACACACTGTTAACTTATTGCAAAAGGAAATGAGGCTGCTTATTGTAATATCTCTGTGCGTATGCAAGATCCTTCATTTTGTTCCCACAGCTCTGGTGAATGTATGCACAAAAGTAGCACAGTAATTTGTGCCAATTTCAATGACAACCTAGCTCTACAAAGAAATGGTTAAATAATGAAGTCTGGGAGTAAACTCTGGCAGCAAACCAGACCTAATAATTCTACTTGGCAAGATTATCCATGCCAGCAAGGAAAGCTGACTTTCTAGTATAAACAATTAACTATGGTGATAAAGGATCTACCACATGCTATGTTACTGACCAAGCCAAAAGAAAAAAAAAGCATAAATGGTCCATGTCTTTCAATTAATTTATTCTCTGCAAACTAATTAGTTTAGTTTTGGATTTGATGGATTTGTTTGCTTTATTAGCCAATAGTATTCTTCCTGAATATGTCTAAAGGGAAAAAAAATTCCTTCCGTATCTCAACAATCAATTTTTCTTACCTCTTCTGAGTTTCAAAGCCACATTTAGCTTCTAACAAATGAACTTTATCTTCAAACAAGGAAAAATTTTTGCAAAATACTTAATAACTGATGTGAAGTAACAATTGCTGTCACTTTTCCACTAACATCTTGGCAAAGTAAAGCATAAAGATAAAAGATAGAGATTGCATATTGAATTATCCATTGAAATTTTAAAGAAAACTGCATCACAATGCTGAAAGAATTATCCCTCATAATTATTTAATGAAGTGAAGAAGGCTGATTCTCTTGAGAAACAGAACTTCAAGACTTTACAAATACTTTCTCCAAAGGAACATTTTTCATATGTTTTGTCATTATAAGCTTTCCAATGACTTTTAACAAAGATTTAGTATCGGAACTTCCGCATAGCTTTTAGATTTATAAAAGCTCTTTAATTTTGCTGGATGTTCAATTGTCCATTTTCTAGTATTTGCCTAAGTATTTCATACTTCAGTAATCCTTAATCTATAGAATGGATTTCAAGTGTTTCATTAATTTGAACAAAGTCTGTGTATTTTACTTGTGGAAGCATGTCTAAATCTTATAGTGAGTTGGGAACATCTTTAAGTGAAGTGAATTTCTGGGAGAAATTTAGGATGGGAACTTTGAAGGCCAAAGCTCCAAATCATCTTGAGTTTATATAATTTGTGATGTGACACAACACCCATGATAGTGGGGAACTGGACTCAGTAACCAGGAGATTTGTTACCATTCTTTAATTTCTGTGATTGTGATACAGCAACTCCTAATGAGAAGCTCAGACCAAGAAACTCATGAGACAATTCCCAAAAGCCATTACACTAAATAGCCACAAACGTGGGTTCAGCTATTATATTGCTCTTAAAGTGAATTGACTTTCGCTGTAAGTCTAAAATGAAGACATAAAATATTACTCTGTTATTAAACAGTATATTAATAGAGATAATTCCAAATGCATTGTAACAGGTACCCAGTGTGCTTTATAAAAAATACATTTCTGGCCCTGTTGGCTAATGCTGTGTGTCTCTGTTGCCTCTAAAGATTTCCTGAGCCTCATAGGAGCTCAAATCCAACCTTGTCCTTTTCCAGTTTATTTCATTTTCAGTGAAAATGTAAAGCATGTGAGTTAATAGACCAGCACTTTACGCATTAGGTCATCAATGAAGTTTCACTGAGAGCCAAAAATCCCAAAACAGTATGTGCCTTGAAGCAGTCCAAATGTGTAATCAAATGGAATTCTGCTGCAGGTCATCAAACAACTAGCAGGTTTAACATATTTCCTTTAAATGACTCTTTCTTTACTTTTCCTATCCCACGTGGTCCATGATCATCTCATCTTCGTCAGTTTTTCCCAGCAATGGCCTTAGTGGCCTCCCAGACCATATCATTCCTATTAAAAGACTCACACCCAGCTTATGATCCGTCAACGCCTCACCTTCATAAGGTGGTGATAGAGCAGTACATGCTAACACCTTTTGGACATTCCAGCAGGAAAACCAGGGGGCATAAAAATAGACAATTCACCACCAACAGTGTTAATGAATTCTGATTATAATGGGGCCAGCTGTTAGAAGCTGGAGTACAAAATGCTTTTACAAGAGTTGAGCTAAGTCAGATGACTGTAATATTTAACCCAGCTAAGCCTGATGATTGTTCTCGTGTTCTAATACATTGTCACTTCCCACAGCAGCCAACACATGCGGTGTCAATAAGGAGAAATACTGCATCTATTTAGATACAAGTGTGATGTGCTTGTTCAAAACTTAACATTCCCACAATTTCTTTTCACTGGAAAGAAGAATTATTCCACTTAATTGATGCATGAAACACACAGTAAAAAGTGTAATGACTGACTCATAGGTGCCTTTAAATGAACAAGAGAGGATGAAGATATCTATTTTGCTTTGAAGTAAATCCTGTAAGAACTGCCATGGAAAGTTTTGAAAATGCCAGCTAAAAGCACTTATATCCAGACTACTCATGTGTCAGAGCAACCCAGTGAAAACCCTTGAATCGCTGCTGTCATTAGACTATCTTAAAACACATTTGCCAGACTGCTGAAAGAAGGTAGCGTTTCCTCTAGACACCATATGTTGTGAAGTATCATAAATATATTGCTGTGCCTAGAATGAGGATCAGATTAGTTAGCTTGTGAAACAGTAGTGTTTTACTTTCTTGTCTCATTTATTTGAGAGGTACCAAAGCCAGTCTTGAAACTGTTTTTTTCATATATAAACATTCTAAAATATCACATGGAGTTCATCTTCAAAGGTATGTGTTTCTCCGGCACACATGTATAGACAAGGTGCCAGAATGTGGCTGTGCCTCTTTCTGCCAGTCCAGCAACAATTTCCTGTTTCTAGTCTCTGCTTCTGAATTCAGGAGTGCTTGCAATTAATGTGATCCCAGAAAAACAAGATGATGAGAGTCTGCCCTCTGTCTCATGCTTTTCCCACAGAATTAAGCCAGCGGTGCCGAGAGAGAGTACCATGAAACAGTGAGCAGCTGCCTCCCCAGAAGGTTTACATAAACCTGTGACTAATAAATGCAATCCAGCCAATGCCTAAGCCCAATTAGTTGCTTCTCCCCAGTGCATCATCCAAATAGGATGTGACAGCTCGAGAGATTGCAGCAGTGTTGAATACATCACTAGGAGTGATCTTAGGTGCTCTCTGTTTCCCTTCCTGCACTTTTTTTTGTCTGTTTGAGGCAATCTTTTCTCAGGTTTTATCTCCTTCAGCTGCTCAGCCCCCACAGGGGACTCATCAAGATGCCATGTCTGTAGCAGTGCCGCAGGTTGTTCTAATGATGGGTACATACCAAGAGGGCCAAAGACTCCAAGTGGGCAGGCATAGGGGCGCCTGAATGGAGTGCTGCATCCAGGTCTGGCACCTGGCACAAGTAAGATGTGGAGTTGTTGGAGTGGATCCAGAGGAGGGCCAAGAAGGTGATCAGAGGGCTGAACCACCTCTCCTACAAGGAAAGGTTGAGGCAGTTGGGCTTGTTCAATGTAGAGAAGAGAGGGCTCCAGTGAGACCTCATTGCAACATTCCAGTACTGAAAGGGAGCTAATGAGCAGGAGTGATACACACTTTTTACATGAGCAGAAAGTGAGAGTACAAGTGGGAATGGTTTTAAAATAAAAGAAGGGAGTTTTAGGTTACATGTTAGGAATAAGTTTTTCACTCAGAAGGCAGTGAGGTCCTGGCACAGCTGCCCAGAGAAGCTGTGGGTGCCCCATCCCTGGAGGCGCTCAAGGCCAGGTTGGGTGAGGCCCTGGGCAGCCTCAGCTGGTGGGTGGCAACCTGCCCATGGCAGGGGGTTGGGGCCGGGTGGGCCTTAAAGTCCCTTCCACCCAGACCATTTGATGATTCTACAGAGAGTCACCTTGCCACAAGGCCAGGAAGGCTCAAGGTAGGCCTGCAGCTCCATCCCCTGATGGTAAAACAGTCTGAGTTGTTGTTGTATGAGCCCTGAAAACTAAACTCTTGCATTTTTCTTTTGCACTTTTCAGAGCAACAAAGCAGATGCAGAGTACCAAATCTCTGAAAATCACACCTATAATTTAATCTTACCTATCAGTTGGATGATTTGCAGCCTGATCCCAGGAAAGCTGGAGCTTGTTGGTGTGGTATGTTTTGAAGCAAACTCATAAACTTTGCAGCTGTGGTTGATAGGACCATTCTTCCAATTGCATGCACTGCAAAGATTTACAGGATTGATGACACAGCTGAAAAATTAGTAAGCAGGGTGCATTAGCTCTTAATGGCAAAATGCTTACTTGTAAATGAGCAGGTAGAATTATCGCTAAATAAGTGTTTACTTGGTTTCCAAAGGGAAGCAACAGTTTATGAACAAAATATGTATTTCTCAGCACAGGCTGGTTCTGAGGTTAAGTGCAAAAAATGAAATTGCGTTCTGGCAGTTTGCACTTTGCTGGAACATGGAACTTACACTTTTTTTTTTCTTTCTTTCAGCCAAGCACAATGCTCAATATATCACCATATCACTCTGAGCCTGTTTAGTAAATGTAAAAATTTTGCATAAAGATACATTGCAGGGAAAAGTCAGAATTGAAAATTGTCCCTTTTATTCCTGAAAGTATAGATGATTTGGGATTTAATTAGATGTTAGTTCATGACTGATAGCAGAAATATTTTTATAAGAGTTTTCTTTTCCAGGCCTATTTAAAATAGTAGGGGGTTTTGTTTGTTTCACTGGTTTGTTAGTTGGTGGGTCAGTTGTTTTGGTTTGGTTTTAGAGACTGGAAGTTTTACCAGATTTTAACCTGGAATAGGTATTTTCCTTGAACATGGCTTAGATTGGAAGAGACCTTAAACATTATCTAAATTTAATCCTCTGGTGTGGGCAGGGGAATGAAAAAAAAATACAGGAAAATATTATCAATGTCAATGAACTTGAATTTCACGAAGTAAGATATACAACAGAATAATACATTTATTCACTTCACCATCTAAACTCAATGAGTTACCACTTCAGCTAATACTGCTTTATTCTGATAATGTTTTCTTTGGGCATATCATTTGTATGCTTGTATGCATGTACTGTTATTTCCAGGTCCAACATTCCAACGATAAAAATACTGTCAAGTATCTGAGTGGTAATTATTAATAGTTACAGTACATTATGGCTTCCAGCTGAAGAAATGATATGAGTTAAACTTCTGATATCCACAGGAAATTTTCTCTTAAATCCAGGGAACAATTCTCTGAAATCTGTTGATCACTACAGACCAGTATATATTTTGCTCTTTCAGAAAAAAAATCCAAAGTTTATTATAGTTCATTACATGTGAGGAGGCTATCTACACCTAATTTACTACTTCAGGAGGACTCTGAAGCCAAGTCATTAGGATAGCCCTTAGGATAGTGAAGTTTCAAAGAACAACTTTCTGTTTTATCTCTTAGGCACATAAACTTGACTGAAAAAAAGAAGTAAGTGCCCTCACAACTCCAAGGATAAAGGGACTTAACTTGTTGAAAGTTCTTAAGCATGCGTAAGAGGGGCTAAATGTAGCCAGAAAAAAATGTTTTAGGATTAGTAACCAATACATTCAAAGAAAAAAGTATCTTATATAAGGGCTGCTCTGAAAGTAATTCCTCCCATTTTATAATGCTGGCCTATGATATCAGAGGCGGATGTTGGTGGTATGGCAGTAGAGACTGAATCTTCCCACTAGTATCTCATTCCATTTTGTTGCCATGTGGCAGATGGCAGCAGAGGAGCAGTCTGACAAAATGACTGCTGGTATGGGATGCGTATGGAGAAAAGGTGTGTCACTGAATTCCTCCATGCAGAAAAAAATGACACACGTTGACATTCCTTGATGCTTGCTGAATGCATATAAAGACCAACCAGCGGATGTGAGTGCAGTGAGGTGGCGGGTGGTGTGTTTCAGCTGTGGTGTCAGCAATGTGAAAGACAAGGCATGTTCTAGACTGCCAGGCAAATTTTTACAAACTTGGTATGCAGGCTCTTGCTCATTGCTGGTGAAAATGCATAGATAATGGTGGTGAGTATGTTGAAAGAAGTGTTCTGTAGGAGAGAATTTGCTCTAAAAAATAGTATCATTGTGCTCTTTGTATCTATTTCCATGGAAATAAATAGGAGGCATTACTTTTGGAGCGACCTATGTATTTTTACTTCCCTATATGCTACATACAACACTTTGCAACTGAACCGAAAGCCAGATCTTTCAAAAACTGCTTTAATTTTTTGGTTTTGCATACACAGAGACTCATCTATTTTACAATGCTTTCCTGGTACACAGGGAGTAACATGCCAACTCTTCCCATGCTGTTCCAGGTAACTCCTTTAGGTAAGCAAAGCTGCACTGTCATCACTGTTTTGTAAGTCCACTGTCATGCATCAGAGTCTTACACAGAATAATGATCTTGTAAGTGCTGAAATTGTGGGATTCATGAATCTGAAACAGCATTGCTTTATTCTAGTGCCCAATAATTGAAACCAAAGTCTATCTACCATACAGTTTAAAGCCAAAGTCAAAGCCAGTGAGGCGAAGAGTATAAAAATAAACAGACTTTGAGAGCTCCTTCCTAGAAGCTTATAACAAAGTGTGGTGTTAAAGAGATGGTCAAAAGAGCCTCCTGGAGTTTAGAAAATCCAGATTTATCAGTGCTCGTGCAAGATCATCCTGACTTCTAGAGCTTTTGACTGTTGTCCATCACGAACAATTATGTGAGTGACCCTATTTGCTACCTTTTTTTCTATAGCCATGATAAGAAGTGTTGTCCAAGAAACTGGGATTATAGCCCTCAGAAAACAAACAAAACTTCTTACAAGGGAGCATCTGAGAAATTTCTCCTGGAAGGTAAGCTAGAAGAATAGCAGTATCTTGTTATGTTAAAGTGTAGTTTGAATACTATTCATTCATTTCACGTACTATAAAAACACAGCTAGATACTGTAAACTAATAAAACTCACACTACTGAGCAGCAGTGTGCTGGATCTTGGCAGTTCTCAGGCTGCTGTGTTAGCCTTGTATGGAAAGCTCTTTCTCCTCAGTATCCTTCTGCTAACTAGTGTCACTTTAAAGAGCTGCAATTCCATGTGTTCAGGCATGTGGACTGAAACAACTTCGATTTTTCCAATCCATACAACTCAAAATGCTGAAAAATCTAAATGGTGCCTTATGATCAATTTGTTATACAGTAATGATTTTCTCAGACTTAATCTCAACTCTTTTTCTGCCTTACCCATTTATATGTCTTTTCCCATATCTTATGTACTGTGTTCCTTGCTTTGGTAGTATCTAAGAGAAGGGATAGTTGTACTGCAATAAATTAGATATTAATTAAATGTTACAGTATGAAAAAAACAATCTGTTACTAATAACAAAGCATATCTGAGAAAAAATATACTACGTTTTCTTGGTCTCAACCAAAAAATATATTAGATCGTCTCAATTGCTAAGTCTTTGATGCTGTTAAACAACAGTGTCAGGCAAAATGAAGGCCAGACTGTGAAGTCAGTGCACACAGCAAGCAGAATATAACCTTACAAGAACACTATTGAAACTGAGGTGTTGGTTGAGACTAAGGTTATTTCAAGCCAAAGGATAAGATGCACCACTTGAGGGGAGACCAGTAGTTCTTATGATCATGAGTGCTTCTTTGGTTCCTTCCACATGCTGCAGAGCAGATACACCATCACTACTTGCTGTAGGTAAGAATAGTCATAATAACAGCAAACAGGAACATTCACATTCCTTCTTTCAAAAACATCAGGAATTCTGTAAGATGATGAATTATTTGTATTTTCACCAGATTTGTGCAGATTATTACAAGTGTGGCATGCAGGCTCTTGTTCATCACTGGTGAAAATGCATAGCTAATGGTGGTGACTATGTTGATAAATAATGTTTTGTAGCTGAGAATGTGCTCAGTCAAATTATGTTATTGTGCTCTTTGTATCTGTTGTAGTTTCTATGAAAATCAATAGGAGGTGTTACTTTTGGAGCAACCCATGTACCTAAAAGAGATGAAACTATTAATGAGTTTATTACAAATATTCATAGATAATTTGAAAAAAGGAAAAATATTGAATAAAATATTTGTCAGCTGATACAAAATCAGCCAATCTGGTTAAAACTAAGCCTCAACTTAGAGAGGAGATTCTTAAACACTGAGAAACTAGCTGACAAAAGAATTTCAGTGTGGATGACTAGAAATAATGCACATTACTATCAAAAGTGAAAACAAACAAACAAACAAAAAAAACGACTTTAGGGTCCCTGAGGACCAAAGTTTTATCTCTCCTTGATGGGCACAACTTGCTACAAAGTGCTGAAAATGATTGTAGTTTGGCCTTTTCTAGGTGACTAATCTCTGCATCCAGTTCAATAACCTATAACATCATGGGTAGGTGTGAGTGCAGAAGCATGTGGATTACTGCCCAGTTCTTCAAGAATGCTGAGAAAAAAATGCAGAAATTAGAGATGGATTCTAGGATCTGTAAATTGAGCAGGTTTGATAAGTAGGCCATGGGACCCCAGGCAGATGCCAGCACTCAGTATTATGCATCAGTCCGTGGCTCACATTTTTCATTTGTTTGACCTTGCCCTAATTTTTTATCAGCTGATCATCAGTTATGATTTATTGAAAAAAATAAAAAATAAAAGACAAAGAAAGACTGTGATAACCATAGCAGGAAGATTTTGTGGGATTTATTTCTTGTGATGCATGGTAAGTTACTGAGGGGTTTCTTGCCTTCCCCCGAAGTCATTTGTTTTTCATGAATCCATTTAAAACAGTCTTTCATTCATTGCTTCTGCATGTGCACTGCATTTAAAATAGATGTAATATGGAGGGCTAAGAGAAGTGTCGTGACCATCTGAAATTCAACGCCAGATTAAAAGACCTTTCCCAGTAAAAGGCCTTCAGCTTGTGACTTTTGTTCTCATATTTATCATTGATATTCTTCATAAGAACTTCAGGAGAAGGTAAAAATGTGTGGTGATAACAGATTGTAATAGACCAGAATTCAACCTCCAAAAGGAAACAAAATTTATCAATCTCTAAAAGAGAAAAGTTGAAAAGAGAAAAAGAGAACTCAGAAGAAAACAAAATACAGAGTGTTCATAGATAATATCAGAGTCTACATTAAATATCCTTTCAGGTAAGTTCAGAAACTTGCTATGATAAAGCCTAGTTTAGTACAGGTGTCAGTAAAACAGCTGATGAGGCTTTTTATAATCTGCATTCAATAATGTTTAAATAAGATGTTTCTTCTAACGCTGTGCAGTCTGAAAAGATTTATCTGTGGTTTCTGTTCTGGTCTACCCAAGGCACATTACCTTAGTGATCTCATTGCTGGAGCACCTGGGGCAAGCCTGGCTGCTATTTCAATAGCAGGAGCAGCTTCCCTCCCGTTCTGATTTTCCTCCTGCTCTCCCCAGGAAATAGCAGGGTGTTTTTGCTAGAGGAGGTAAAGTCAAAGTTACAGCTCCAGCTCTTGGAGTAGGAAATGCGGGAGGTTGTTAAGGCCCTTACTTCATTCTGCATTCGTGGGTGAGCCCCTGAGAAAGCGCACTGCCTTGCATTTTGCCCTTGCCAGCTGTCAGTCTGGACACATAGCCTGAATAAATGAGAATGCAAATAGAGGAGTGCAGTACTACGAGCTTTTTTTTTTTTTTATGCAGGAGCCATAGGCCTTAAAAATAGAAGAGAAAGAGAGAGAGAGAGAGGAAGAAAGGGTCTTTACACACCATTTCAGGCCGCTCAAAGCTAGGGAAACCTTAATATTCCCTATAGGTCTTATCCAGGATGGAAAAATACATTGTTAGTTGTCCAGTTAGTGGGGCATACAGTACTATCAAAACTATTTTTCAAATATAGTTTTAAAAATAGATTTTCAGAAACACAGGGAGCAATATTTTATTTGCAAATGAGAGACACAACAAGGAGTGTATTCCTATCAGCATAATAGTGAAGTCACAGGGCCCAGGAGCAGCAGAGATGCTTAGATCCCTGGAAGACAGGCAGCTGGGTTTCACAGTATGCAATATCAGTGCTCCTTCTGCTACCTGGGGTGCAGCACACAGCCCCTGTCACACTGTGCTGGGGCTGATCCTGCCCTGTTCAGGAGCAGAGCAGCAGAGCAGCTGCACTACTTCTCCTCTGAGCTTGTGGATTATTGCCAAGCTGATGTTAGTACTGCAGTAAGTATGGCGTTGGCTGTAAGGATTTTGTCTCTTCTGTATCTTATATACAAACCACACTACGGGTTTACAAAGTTCAGTACAAGAAGGTGGGCTATCTGAAGATAAAGCAAGAAATGAAAAGAAAGAAGCAGCTGGTATCTGAGAGCATTTCAATGCTGTCTTTATCAGGGAGTAGTGGCGTACAGCAACAGACAGCACACAGAGCCGAGGGTATTCAGCAGAAATCTGAGAGGGATTATAGACTTCCTCTATACCATGACATATTTCAATTTAAGACATATGGAATAAATCAGAGTAGACAGTGTGGAGCTGGAACACACAGAAAAATCAGTAATAAACCAGGAGTGTAGTCAGAGGTGCTTGAAAACATGGGGTTAGACCTTGCCTGTCAGTTGAGTCAGGATCAAGTGAGAACTGCACAGCTCTAAGGAGAACTGGCAAAAATAAACATATTAGCAGTTTGCAGGCCATGTAGTTCTTGAGGTTATAAGCTTCCTCCTTTTACATTCATCTGCCCTCTTCATGGAGTAATGCATCCTCTAAAAAGAGCATCAAGCAATGAGCATATAAAGAAGACTCTTTGCATTTGACCACTGCTTTGGATATTTGTGGCACTCTTGCAGCTTAACCCAGACGCCATCTGGCTACTGCTGGGTAGCAGTTAGCACTGAAAATCATTTTTTACAATGAAAGTGTGCAAGTATAAAAATCTTGTGTAAGTTAAAAAATAAGGTCAGAAAAATTAATTTCTAAAGAAAATATGCCTGCTGTCTCTCTCTTCTGGCAGGTTCAGGATGCCATCAGGTCTGCATCCGAACCCAAGCTTTTAGTACATAATTGCTTTGGTTTGACACAACAGCCTTACAGATGTCAGCACAGGACAAACTGGATTGTTCTGTGGAACCAGCGCTGGTCTCCAGGCTATTCCTGTGTCAGCTGGAAATTTGGAGTTCAGTTTTGTGATAACACTTGAAGACCAGAAGTTGAGGAACCATCTTTAGTTCTTTCACAGGTTTTATAGCTCTAGATATTCTTGTGCTTTACATTTAAAAAAAAAAAAAAGGAAAGAGAAGTGCTCAAGGTCAAGTAGCTATTTTGATGCATGATTTTTCTTTGATTAGAATCATAAAAAGAGTACTCTCCTTTTCAGGGAATTTTTGAGTGACATTTCCTATAGGACAATGCATATCTCTCTGGTTTAAATAAGTAATTCAGGAAGAGTTATTTAGACATGCCCATCTCATGCCAGTCATCTTGTTCTGGACCAGGAAATGTGTCCAGGAAATGAGGGCTGGTTCCACAATCAGAATGTGTATCACGTCCCAGAGTACTCTGTAGCCATGTAGTCTACCTTGATCTGAATTTTATTTCTGTGCTTCACAGGAAGACTCTTGAATTCACAAGAGGCAGTTCATGCTATCATGGGCCAAAGAACTCTTACTTTCTCATCATTTCAGGTTTTGTACTATTTTACCCAAACTTTGCATATGTCAAAATTGGTATTGTATTTAAAAAAAAAAAAAAAAGTATTTCAGGGAACATTTCTGGAGAGCTAAAACTGCCTCTTTCTTTGAGGTATCAATGTATTTTATCCAGACAGAATTATCAGGTTATTTTTTCTCTTGAAAAGCCACTTTTAAGCAATGTACCCCATTATTAGAGTAGAAAGGATGAGGCTGGAAGCTGCTTGCTCTTTGGCTGATCTCAGGGTGCCAGTAGCTCAGAAAGGATTTCTTCAAAGCAGAATAAATTCCTGAGGTACTTGGAGTCAAGTGGAGCAGTGGACTTTGAATCTCTATTTTTTTCGCTCAGTGGAAAAGGAATGAGGATATTTTCTAATCGCCAGTTCTCTCCACCTATCCCATTGCTTTGCAAGGACACCCTCCAGTACAATCTCCACAATTCATCTTTCATCTTCTTGAAGTCTCACTAGGCCAAAGACATTAAGTTCTCTGAAACAGTCATCATCCTGCAGCTGCTGCATGTATTTGGGGAAGATGTTGATCTGTGATGGAGAAGAAGGGAATGCAAAATTCAAGTTTTAAAATAACTAACCCTTGCAAGCATAACAAGGTTTTTATTTTCTCTGAGTATGCAGCAGCATGGATCGCAGCATCCATTAACTAACCTGCATATAAGGCAGTTTTTTGGCAACCAAAATGTATGTATCTCATGACAAATCCATTCCGTTCTTCATATTGTCATTGGTTTTTTTCCACTATTGTCAGCAGGCTGAAAAACAGGTGGCATAGGTTAAGTTACTTACTAATCCAAAGTAAATCTTTCAAAAATTTCTGATAAACTTTGGAAATATATCCATTCTTCTCTTTTCAGTGCATGGATGGATCCAGAACTGAATAGACAAAACCTCTTCTTCAGCCTCTATTGGGCAGATTCACATCTTACCCAACCTGGGGTGAATTCATTCTTATTTCTTCCGCTCAGAACTCTATTATTTTGAGCAAACACTCTAGCTGAGTGAATACTCAATAAATACAGATTAAGTCAGACCCTAAACAAATCATCTGATTTTTTCATTTATTTATTTTTAATGGAAATTATTTTCTAGCTAGCCACTGGACAAAACAGATTACTATAAAGGTTGCAAAAAAATCACTGAATTTAGCATTAGGACTACCTTGTTCTTAGCACGAGGCCAGGAGGGAATGGTAGATGAATCATAGCTCTCTTCGGCTTTATGGTCTTGGCTGGTAATATGAAGAGATTGGGGCTCTTCAGGGAGACACTGAGATAAGCCCAGCATCCATACATGAAGGATACCCTGCTCTCATCTTACCAAAGATTCACAGTTACCACAGATACTATTTTTAAGAGGAAAGGACAGATTGTTCTAAGTGCATTCTATGGGTTTTTTTTTTTTCCAGCATAGGTCCTTTCCAGGGGACCAGCAAGTGTGGTAGTCATTGCACACACTGGCTGAACATCCTTCTACACAAACATCTCACAAGTAGCAAACACATATACTGAAGTTTTTCTCAGGATCCTATGAAAGCTTTCATTTCCCCAGTGATAATGATAGAAACAGTGATAGAGTAAACACTCGATGAAAGCCATCACTAACAGTGATATTATGAACTATAACTTTCAGAGATCGTTTTCTCCAATAAATGTTCACACATTTTCCTTAACTACTCTCCTGTTCCTTAAGACTTTTCCTCTCTCAGCAATATTTTGTAGTATCAAGCCTCCCCAGAACAAATTAAATCAGATGTGGCTGCCCATAAAACCAGATGATATTTTATTTGCAGCATGTGCTGGTAACTTCATTTTCCTTTGAAATACTGCTGTGTTATTGTAACATGATTGAAATAGAAAGGAGATATTTAACCATTAATAAAAGAAAGTTCATAAGGTGAAGCCTCAGGAGTTGGTATTAGTTGATTTTTTTGCATTTTTTTGCATTTTTTTGCATGTTTTTCCAGTAAAAAGCCAGAAACTCTTGAACAAAAAAACAATGTGTAGTCTATAGGCTCTGTAGGTAAGTGTAACTAAGGTCTGATTCTATTTTAGAAGTTCAAAGAAAGCAGTAAGCCAAACTGACAGGCAAACAAAAAAGAAAATTACTTTAATTTTCACCATGGCCAGAATTCTGCAGCTTCGAACACAATAGACCTCTTATGAATGCTGATAGGAGATATCAACACAAGATGCTTCACATAATTCAGTGAGTCTTTTTCTGAAGTACGCAGCTGCTCCATGGTTACAAAAACCAGGAGAAGCTGAGAAGCTGTACAAATCTCAGTCTTACATTCAGTTCTCAAATTGTGTCAGTATCCAAACTTCAACTGAGTTTTCAAAATCTCTGCCATTGTATGCAGCCTGTAATAAGCTAAGACATCCAAATGGCAAATAGTCATTTGCCAGGTGATGAATTACAGTATGCCCTTTCTCCCGACAACCACTAGTTACTGGTTGTGCTTTTTCAAAAAATGAATATGAGTCACTTTTTCCATTATTTGTGGTAATGCACTTCAACTAAATCTGTAGCAATGCCACTGTAAGACTACAGAAGTTACAGAGGCAAAACTGTTCATTTTAATTCCCTGCTATGCAGATCATTGTCCCTCATGCCAGAGATGTCTCCTTAAAGCAAGGCATACATATTAGGAAAGTAGCCCTTCTGCAACTGTCATATCTTCTTAAAAAAAAATAAAAAAGGAAAACAAAAACCCTATGACAAACAAGCTTGGGTTTGGTTCTTCTAGTAAGTCCTTAAGATAAGTTTAGCAAAACCTGAGCTTCAATTTCCTTTAAAACACCGTCTTGAAATGATGCTGTAAAGGAGTTGTGTTTTTTTTCTCATATTCCTGCTTTGCTTAAACTATATTAAGCAATATATATGTGTATGTGTGTACATATACCACCACATTCTCTCTTACTCATTCTGGTACCTGATGTACCTTGGCTGAAATTCCAGGTACTAAGTCCATGATATTTCAGGGGTCCTTGCTGTGACACGTTAGCTAAGGGACTAGCAAAAATTTATTGTGTGATAAGGAAATGAAAAGAAATTGCTGACATCGCCACAGGAATGTTCCCTCTGAAAATATTCTGAGAATACCAAAGAAATTATGGCATTTAAGGTTCTTCTCACTTCATATGAATGCCTATCACAGAGGGGAAAATTATTTATATTTTAAGCTGCAGCTATCTTTGCGAACATCTGTCCAGTGTATAGGCATACATAGTTATGGTATATTACTTCATAAGCCTTGTTCCCTCATCACATATGTTAACACTTACTAGTCCAGAAAAGAATAATGCAAATAAGAGAGAAAACAAAGACCTTTGTTTCTAGGAGTCTCAGGTCTCAACCAACAGAGCTGTATAGGAACAGGGCCAGCCAAGGCAGTTGGGAGTTATGTTCAGTTTGGGACAACATACAACTGGCCCTACACTCAGGCTGTACTGAAAGTGCATTAAAAATGCCATGAAAGCTAGATCACTCCTGCAAAGGCCGTGTCTTCGAGATTTCCAGTGTGCAGGACGCAATAGATAGATTCAGCCTGTTTACTCACCAGCAGGATTATAAATGAAGGACTAGTGTCAACTGAAACATTTTATTAGAGTGCTACTATTCATATTAATAATGTCAGATCTGCAAATACGGTTATTAGATAATTGTTATGTCATGAAAGAGGAATAAATTACAGATAAAAGTAGAACTCAAATGCATTCTTTTTTTCCTTTGTACATTTCTTATTTCTGTTGTGATAAATTTGGACTTTTTTTCCAGATAGGATATTTGGGAAATAGATATTAATATTCTGAATGCTTTAGATCTGATGCTTGTTGGGGCATAACATCCTAATTGAAATTCAAGGTCTAGTGATGAAAATCTGCTGAAGCATATATATTCACAGTACAACAACTATTAATATATTATTCCATAAGGATTAGAAAACAAGTGAGAAATATGAGCTTGCACTTGTGTCCTTTCCATTACACAATTTTGATTTATTTTGAATATTTTTAAATTATTATTTTAAAAGGTTAACTACCCTTATGAAATGTAATGCTTAATGTATTTGACTTGCAGTATTCAGGACAAAATAAAGAGGCAGCATCTCTGCATGGTGCATCACACCATCTTAGTGAATCAAACAGATCCCAGTTTCACAGTAAACTTAGACAGAGAGATATCTACAGACACAGTAAGATACTGCAGTCCACTAAAAACATGAGTATCTTTGCCAAGAAAATGAACTGATGAACAAATTAAATTCCTGATCAGAAAACCCATGATCCCGAAATCTGTGGTTGAGAGCTACACAGTTAAGGCAAATGCCTGAAAACTTACTATAACAAGCAAAGTTTCTAGTACAACAAATGGACCACAACACAAAGGTTAAGGACCAATTCTTATCATGTCCAGACAAATGAAAACATTTATTTCATTGTGTTTTTAGTTTAAAAATTCAATTTTTCATATGACAGTTTCTGCCATCTTAGGATTTATCACTTTTTTTTTCAAGCAAAACTTCTAACTTTTTTCCTTAGAAAAAAAATATACAGTCAGTAAAAATGAGGCATGCCCAGGAATCACTGTCAGACGTGTTAGTCTGCTAGGAACCATGGCCTCTCTCAGTCTCACTTAAGGGAGCAGATGGGGAAGAGAGAGAGCAGCAATGGGAAAAAAAAAGCAACAGAATGGATTCACTTGAAGAGATCATATAATGCTTTCCGACAGATTTCCAGAAAGTGATGCAGAATGCTCAACTATTTATCAACAACGAGTCTGTGTTATAACAAAAATTGTAGTAGCATGAACACTGATATGCCAGGTAACACTTAGATTTGCTCTTTTTTTCATCACTTTATTTTTATAGATAATATATTGGGCTGTCTCAGCCTCTAGGAGCTGAAATAGATCTACATGGCCTGGTGGTCCTTCTTTTCCATTACCTGAAATGCTACATGAAATACAGATGTCTCATGAAAAGATTCTGGGGCCAACTTATCCCAGAGGTAGGTATGAAAAGGTCTCATCTTAGTGCTCCTTTTGGTCAGAGAATCCCCTTAAAAAACAGATCACTAGACTGCAAGAATTAGTGGCATTAGGGACAAAAATGATCTGTAGATAATGGTAGAAGAAATAAGCAAGGTAAAAAAATGATACACCCACTGTATATTTCTCTATCTATCTATCTATATATTTCCACACTGATAGGTCGCTCAGAAGGTGGTCATACTTCCTATTTATTCTCCTGGAAACTACAACAAACACAAAGAGCACAATAACACTATTTAATAGAGCAAATTCTCAGCTAAAAAACTCTCTTTTTCAACATAGTCACCACCATTAGCCATGCATTATCACCAGCAATAAACAAGAGCCTGCATGCTGTGCTCTGGCCTCCTGGAACAAGGCTTTCATGTCTCTGTCCCCATTGCTGAAACACACCACTGCCTCACTGTGCTCACATCCACTTTTTGGTCTCCATCAATGTTCAGCATGTGTTGATGAATGTCAGTGGGTGCCATTTTTTCCACATGGACAAATTCTATGATACGTCTTTGTTTCATCTGCACTTCCATGTCAGACACCATTCTGTCAGACTACCCTTCTGCTGCCATCTGTCACACTGCAACAAAATGTAATGGGATATTGCTGGGAAGGTTCAGTCTCTACTGCCATACCACCAAAATCTGCCTCTGATGTCTTGGACCAACATCATAAAAGAGGAGGCATTATTTTCAGAGCATCCCTCATATATGTACTCATATATCCCTCATAAATGCCCATGGATGCATATGTGTAGGAAACTGTATGTGCTGATGTCTTACGTTTTGATGGGGCACCCCTGAGAGCAATGCCACCCCTATTTTACCCATGAATGCTGCTATCCTCACTCCCTTTCCCCAGGGCCATGGATGCACCAGACGAAGCTCTCTGCACTGCCTGTGCACCCTGATGCTCAGTGCTCTGAGCAGATCAGGCAGTGTCAGATAAGTAGATCAGATAACAGGGTCTGGCAGACTTTTTCTCACATACATAGGGCTACCTTTGCTGTTATCCCTGTTTTGCCATCAGAATGACAATCATAGAATCATAGAACCATAGAGTGGCCTGGGTTGAAAAGGACCTCGAAGATCATTGAGTTTTAACCCCCCTGCCAAGTGCAGGGTCGACAACCACTAGACCAGGCTGCCCAGAGCCACATCCAGTCTGGCCTTGAACACCACCAGGGATGGGGCATCCACAACCTCCTTGGGCAACCTGTTCCCGCATGTCACCACCCTCTGAGTAAAAAACTTCCTCCTAATACCTAACCTAAATCTCCCCTGTCTCAGCTTAAAACCATTCCCCCTTATCCTATCGCTATCCACCCTCACAAACAATCGATCCCCCTCCTGTTTATACGCTCCCTTCAAGTATTGGAAGGCCACAATGAGGTCTCCGCGGAGCCTTCTCTTCTCCAAACTAAACAAGCCCAGCTCCCTCAACCTTTCCTCATAGGAGAGGTGCTCCAGCCCTCTGATCATCTTGGTCGCCCTCCTCTGCACTCGTTCCAAGAGCTCCACGTCCTTCTTGTGCTGGGGGCCCCAGGCCTGGACGCAGTACTCCAGATGGGGCCTCACAAGAGCCGAGTAGAGGGGAACCACCACCTCCCTCTCCCTGCTGACCACTCCTCTTTTAATGCAGCCCAGAACATAGTTGGCTCTCCGGGCTGCCAGCGCACACTGCTGGCTCATGTCCAGCTTCTCGTCCACCAGGACCCCCAAGTCCCTCTCCGCAGGGCTGCTTTCAAGTACTTCTTCCCCCAGGTTGTATAAATACCTGGGATTGCCCTGGCCCAAGTGCAGCACCCTGCATTTGGCCATGTTAAATGTCATTAGGTTCTCATGGGCCCACTTCTCCAGCCTGTCCAGGTCCCTCTGGATGGCTTCCCTTCCTTCCAATGTATTGACTGCACCGCTCAGCTTGGTGTCATCTGAAAACTTGCTGAGGGTACACTCGATTCCATCGTCTATGTCATTGATAAAGACATTGAAGAGCACCGGTCCCAGGACTGAGCCTTGGGGGACACCACTCGTGACCGGCCTCCACCCTGACACTGAACCATTGATCACAACCCTTTGGCTGCGACCAGCCAACCAGTTCTTAACCCACCGAACAGTCCATCCTTCAAATCCATACCTCTCCAATTTGGAGAGAAGGATGTGATGAGGGACCCTGTCAAAGGCTTTGGAGAAGTCCAGGTAGAAGACATCCATCGCCCTTCTCCCATCCACCGATGCCGTCACTTCATCGTAGAAGGCCACCAGATTGGTCAGGCAAGATCTGCCCTTGGTGAAGCCATGCTGGCTGTCTCAGATCACCTCCTTGTCACGTATGTGCCTTGACATGTTTTCTAGGAGGATCTGCTCCATGATCTTCCCAGGCACAGAGGTGAGGCTCACCGGCCTGTAGTTCTCCGGGTCATCCTTTCTCCCTTTCTTAAAAATGGGAGTAATGTTTGCCTTTCTCCAGTCACCGGGGACTTCACCGGACAGCCATGATTTTTCAAATATGATAGAGAGCAGCTCGGTGACCACATCAGCCATCTCTCTCAGAACCCTAGGATGGATATCATCTGGCCCCATGGACTTCCACACATTCAGTTTCATGAGGAGGTCTCAAACTTGTTCCACTGTTACAGTGAGACAGAATCCGCTCCTCTCACCCACACCTTGAGGTTCAGGGTCCTGGCAGACGCGGGGAGCCTGACCACCAGTGAAGACCGAAGCAAAGCACTTATTGAGCACCTCAGCTTTTTCCATGTCTGAGGAAGCCACTTCTCCATCCTCATTTATCAGAGGGGGGAACACTCTCCTTGACCTGTCTCCTCCTGCCTATGTACCTGTAGAACGCATTGAAGGGAGTGACTTGCCATCTGACATTGGGAAAATACAGGGGAATTGTCTAGGAGGAGAGACAGATTCTTTTCTATGAGGAAAATAGTTTTGATGTGCCAGAAAACAGGAGCAAAATATTTAAAGTGGTGTGTTCATTTTGGCATGGTGGTCCCTTACAATGTCTTGGGCCCAAGCATAGATGCCATGGGAGCTAATAGGAGCAGGTGGCCAGAGAAAGAGGTATGGCCATGCAGTGCCACATGTAGGCAGCGTCAGCTGTGGCGCTGGCCCTAGGTGGCCTTCATCAGCCAACAGCAAGGCCACTCTGAATGTGTATGGCACGGAAAGCCCCTGGGGGGATTCTGGATGGTGCCTCTCCCACCCAGGTGCACATCTCCATGCACAAGCAATGTTTTTGGTCAGCTTTTTTGCAGAGGACAGTGAGTCATGCTGAGAGCATGCCATGAGCTTCCACTAGCAACGCCAGCAACAGTGATTGCTGTTGCCATGGCTTTCACTATTTCACTACAACATTTGCTCATGAAAGACGTACGTAATCTGAAGCAGGGTGCAAAAAGCCTTGCATTGTTTCCTTTTAGCCTGTCTTGAGACTTACCTTTCTCTTGGACAAAATTCATGACTATTATTTTTGGATTACAGAAGGAAACTTCTGTCTAATGCAAAACAGCATCATGTATTGGCATATGTCTCCCTTCATCTGTCCTTCTGCCAAAATGTCAGCTTTGCTTGGGATACGTGTCCTCTTGTGACTACAATGAAGGCTGTGTCCTCCTTGGTACAATTTATCATACAGGGTTCAGTGATGCAGTGTGCCAAGCAAGGAAGAAGAACATGAAACCTTATCAACATGGTGTTTATTGACCAGTCATTCTGCTTTGTACTCATTTCCTCTCCTTAATTCCCTGCAAGTATACCTTGGCTCTCAATCAAAAGAAATGCAATAGTTAAAAAATCATATGCTCTGGGATGAATATATTATTCTGTACATGGTGTTGGTGCAATTATTTCTCTCCTGTGATAACTGAAAACGTTTGTTAATAAGATTTGTTCCAGAAAAGCAGAGCATTATTCCATTATGCTCTTTGAATCCTAACAAATTAGCCTCTTTTTCCTTGCAAAAATCAAGTTTTGGATCTCAGACTTCATCCTGAGAAACACTGTTTACACACATTAAAGGAAGAGGGAGGGAGACAAACAAAATAATGAAAATATTTGTTTTTGCCAGTCCTATTTAGCCAAGAAAGAAGCAGAAAAGGATCATAGCCAGAACACACTGTACCCAGTGCTTGCTGGCTGATGATCACCTATAAAATTAACACATCTGACCTAATGCTCCACCTCAGCCCTACAACATCTGCTGGCAAGCAGAGGAGCTCCTTGTGTAAAGCCAGTTAACTCCATGGCAGAGCAGGGCAGGGAGGCAGAAAGAAAAGGCAAAAGTGCCTGTTGTCTCTGTGGGGCACTGGGAGTGGCACCACCACTGGTACAGACAGTGGGCACAGCTGATGCTGTTTCATTCCCGCATAGCAAGCACCCCAAACCAGTCATGCCTCAAGACAGGCAGAAGGAAACAAGGGAAAAAATGGTGAGCAAAGGTAAACCAAGGCTTGTTCTCTAAGCTTTCATGGAATCCACTTATCTAGGGCACAGTCTCAAGCTGATGTCAGTGTTGCTGTTTTCACCAGGAAGTCTGACGTGTGTCCTACTATTCCAGATTCTTAACTCTTTTAGCTTCAGCACAGTGTGACTGAAGTAAAACTGCAGAGTGCTCTGTTTGTTATGTACCTTTTCCCAAGATGACACTAGTCCTCCAATATGTGCAATAACATCAGGAAATACACATTTTGCTGATTTGCCTTTGCTTGAAAATACTCTCACAGCTACAGCACACAGAGGAAGAAGGAGGTGGTGATGATTCAATGAGAGGCCAAAGAGTAAGAGAAGAAAATCTCTTGGGGAAGAAAGGAACTAATGAACAAAAGTTGGGAACAGAAAGAAGACTGTTATGCCACAAATATAAAATGTATAGTCACATAAGCTCATAGGAAAGAAAATGAGAGCTGACATCCTACAATGCTAGATTGATTAGGGAGGGCTTGGAACATGCCCAAGGTCTGGGAATGGCATGGGAAATCATTTCAAAGGAGAAAGAACCTCACACTCTGCTACGGGGGACTGCAGCAGTACAATAACACACGGAGAGGATGTTGGAGAGCTGCCACAGAGTCTGTGCAGGGAGGAAGCAAAAACAGATGACAGTGTGTGTGGTTATATTGGATACCTGCATGGGCTGTGAAGGACTCATATTGTCAGCAACCTGACAGGTGCTGGATCTGAGTGCACAAAGGCTGTCCTCCCATTTGCTGTTCTGCCCAATTTGCTCAGATACCTCCAAGCAACTTCCTGTAGGGCCACAAAGTAACAGCATAACAGAGAGACAGATATTACCAGAATCCTGAATATTTTCTTCTCTTTTTTCTTTGTTTTTTTTTTTTTTCCCTGTCTAGCCAACGGCTGAGTTTATAATTTCTTTGATATTGCGGTTGCAACAAATATAAATATCCCTTAATAGTAATTGGAGTGGAGCTTTGTGCATCTCTCTGCATGAACATAGTAGACAAGCAGTCCACATGTATTTGCATCTCATTTTCACAGCACTTCTCTCTGACAGGGGCAAGCTGTCTGAGAGAGGAATAGCAGCCCATGAAAATCAAGGAGTTTTATGTTTGATAACAAAAGAGCAAGATTTTGACCTGAATCTTCAGCAAATTCCAAGTTCCATGGTGGCCAATTTAAAGGACTGTGATACAATCCATTTCAAGCAAGGGATAAGGAAGATTTAATTGTGAATATAAATATGCCCTAAAATGGTAGTCATATTGGGAGTACAGAGCATGCTATACCTCTATGGATATGAAAATACTAGCGACAGAATTTGTGTCATATTGTCTGTATAACACTGCCACGTACTGGCACACTTCAGGGTACTCCACGTGGGGTCAAACCTTCTCCCAACGTGCCTCTACAATGTGCACATGGGCAGATGTGTTGGCTGACACTCAGTGGGCAAATGTAAGCTGTATGAACATGCCTTCCAACCATAACTCGGGATTTTGGTCATTTAGAAGTTAAGAATAAATACCTAATGGCAAGAAGGATAAAATGTCCTTTGTTACTACAGAAAAAGCCTACTTGACTTTTCTTTCTAACAAATACTATGAGATAATCAGAAGCTAACACACAAGAAGCCTCAAGGTTTAGCTCAGAAGGAATGTCAATTTGAGTATAAAGAAGATATGGACCAATACCATTTGCCCTTATAGTCCTATGGTAGAAGACATTAATTGCAGAAGAGCTCACTGGGGTACCTTCACTCTTAAAAGCACCCAAGCCCTTACAAACACTGAACACTAACTTGTGTTTATGATGGTCAGATAGCGCTAAAAAGACAAATAATCTGAAAGAGAGATGGATGTAGCCAAACAGACTGGAAAGTCAACTTCCTGCAAATTTTATAATATTTGGAACAATAACATTTTGGAAAATGCCAGTCACATGAAAAAAAATTGTGATTGTTAAATCCCTAGGACTTCCAATGATTTAGAAGATGATAATTTATTCAGGTTTCTTTTCTTGGGCTTATATAAAGCTGGGGTAATGTTGAAAAATCTCTAACTATTTGTTACAAATACAAAATGAATCTCACTTGGCTTTGCAGAAACCTTTTCATATTTGCTTCCCATTCTACATCTGTTTTTTATTTATCTTAATTTGATTAAAATGTAGCCATTCAAAACTCAGAGTTTCTGTAAAGACTGTCAGCATTCGTCAGCTTGAGAATATATTCCATGAAGAAATAATGTTTGTTGTATATTTTTCTCTTTCTGTCAAACCCTGTTTGGCACCAGCAGGAGCAACACCATATATCTGAAAGGCTGCATGAAAATCTTCCCTCCCTGCACCGCTGAGAGGTGGCAGGCACTGGGCTGCACCAGGGCAGAGGGGGCGGCCCTGCACAGATTTGGGAAGGGAGCTTGCTGTTAAGAAACAAGCTTAGTTCCTGCATTGTTCACTACGAGAAGGGAAACAACCCAAGCCATGGTGTGTGTTATGAGCTCCACATGAGCACGGTTAACCACACAGGACAATGAGCAAATCACACCGCCTTTACGGCTTCCAGGAATCAGCCAGGCCACCTCCTGCTGGCATCCCAGGGGCTCCCTGAACCTAGAGAGGAGTGGAGGCAGGCCCTCAGGAGCATATCACAGACCCCAGCGGTCTTTGGCCTCCTTTTCCATTCAGACAAATTTTAAATGTTAAATAAATACTGAAGGAATCACTTGTTGCCACAAATTATTCCTTTGAATGTTTACCACTCATGCCAGCTTCCCTGGGGTCCTTCCCATTTAGAAACAACTTTAACAAGCAGTCCCATAAAACGTTGACCATTATTCCCCAAGTTTTGCCTAGTGACTTGTTACACAGAAATATGTTTCCAATTTTGTTTTAAAATGTAATAGAAAGGAGTCTTCATGATTTTTTACGTTAGCATTTAGTTCCATGTGGAAACAGCAATTATAAATTGCCACAAGCTTTACTGATAGCCTTTATTTTCCTTTAACTATTTAGATGGTGCATCTCATTGCCATTCCCCAAGCAGTCCTGAGAGAGTAATGTGTTCGCTGCCCAGGCAGGGACAGAGACAGCAATGATGTGAGTGCCCAATCACATTGTTGCCCTGTCTCTTCTCTGTTACTGAGCTGTGGTTGCAGTCACTTACCAGAGCCACTCCTACTGTACAAAGGCATTAGGTTTCATTGGGTTTCAAGGGTGAGCTGGAGGACACATGGCTATGCAGCATTTCCAGACATGCAAAGGGCTTCAGAAACCCCATGTAGCCGCATGTGGGGACCACCAGACAGTGCCACTGTAAGCAGTGGTCACAACTGGCTTCTATTTCCCCCTTGAGAGCCCAGAGTTTGAAAAAATGTTATTGATTCATAAGGTTCCACACCAAATTTGCATTTCCATCTGAAACCTGCCAACCTATTTTGTCTCCAACCATTCCTTTTCTGTAGATTTGGCCAGGGGAAAAAAAAAAAAAGCAAAGCAAGAAAACCTAATGGCTGAGAAGAGTTTGTCTCGCTTTGACTGGGGCCGAGTAGGTTTCAGCCCAGTTCAGTGTGCAGTTCAGTGAAAGATGCCATGAGAAATGAAGACTGATAAAATGGAGACAAAGCTGGTGACAGCAGACTCAACTGGATGCTGACAGGAAGGCATGAGACCAAAGTCTATCTTAAACACTGTGTTTCCATCCTGCAGAACTACAAAGCAATAACTTGTAATATTCTTTTGTATGGAGTAACGTAAGAAAGTAACAAAGCTACTTCACTTTCCATAGAAATAGGTACTCCTCGCAAGAATTACACTAACAAGAGGAAATGGTTGTGTCAGGTAAACAGATTAACTTCAAGAAAAACAAAGCCTCTGAAGTAATATTTCATGAAAACATTTTAATTAAAAATTAATGAATGGGTCAAAGCGGGACCAAGAACATTGGAGGATTATGACTGAGGGGGGCCAAAAGAACTGAAATGAGTCAAACTGGAACAGAACCTCTGAGAATGGGAGAACTGAAGACCTAAAGCAGTGTAATGCCAATGGAAGTGTATCTGTAGGGCAAAACTTGTGACGTGAAGGGTCCAGTATCTCCATTCTACACATTCTAGGGATTTTAATCATCATTATTTCAGATCAGCCTCAATAGTGAGGTCTTGTGGTGAGGTCTGGTTGCCTGACTCTTGTTTGTGACTGGAATGCATACTTGCAATTTGTTTCATCCCAAATTTACCCCAGGTGTTCATGCATGTCTCAGTGTGCATGAATCCTTCTTTCAAGAGATCTGAAGCACCGGATCAGGACGTGGTTGTGAAACCCTCTTCCACAGAGCACTCACCATCTGAGCTGGCACACATGTGTGATGCAGTGTCTGGTTCAAGAAGTTCCTATTAGGCCCTAAGCTTTAGTCAGTTTGATAAATCTGTACTCACATAGGTGCTCTGCAGCTTCAGTGGAGGTACCTATTGTGAACTCAGTATTCATCTGCTGGTTGCTGAGTTTCATCCTATCAAGTTGTTCTGCTTGCTTGTTTAGACAGGACTTTCTTTAAAAGGGACACAAGAAGGCTACAGGAGATTTGTTTAGTCTGCTTTCAGGATCAGCACTGGGTTTAGTTTTACAAATTATAGGCTTGTCCCTTCTAATTCTTACTACAGCGCTTCGGAGCGTAATTCTCCAGGACGCTGGTCACTCTGGCCCTCATCCAGCAAAGCACTCAGGCTCTGGTTGACTTTCAAGCAGGGAACAATGCTGCTGTGCTCAGAGGAAGACTTGGGTTTGTGCTGAGCAAACACTCCAGAACTGCTGGGTAACTGGTCAGAGTTTGCGGAATCAGCCCCAAATTCTCTGAAGGAAAAGTTATTTGAGATGTAGTAAGCACTGAAAAAGGTTTCGGAGAATTGTAAAAATCCTGTTAATCACTTGCTAGTGTGCTATATTTGTGTTATCTCAGAGTGGATACACTTCTCACTTACTGGAGCTTTTGCAGCTAATAAAAATAGAACTTCTGAACTCTCAGGGACCCTCTAAGGGATGTAGCCACAAGAAACGTCTGCATTACAGTGGAGATAAAAGGGTCCACAAAGGCCTGTGTGACATGCAGTGTTGCTTGGTGCGAGCAGCAACCAAGACCAACTACTGCATTATCCAAAGGAAACTCAATAGGCAACCTCTGGAAATGTAGGCAGCGAAAATCTGTTTTGTCTCCCATGACAAGTGCTAACTTCGATAAAGCGCTACACAACAGGGGTGCAGCCTTTCCCTGGGACTTTGATCATGAAACTCACTATGACCTTGCTGGAATTCAGGTGGAACTCAAGGAGAAAAAATCCCTGCTCCTTTTCACTGGGAGCCCTCCTGATTTCTGTGGGACCACATGTGCAGGAGGGATGCCACTAAGAGACTGAGAAACTGTGCTGATCCAAGACAACAAACGTCCTAAAAAAAACCACATTGTTTTACAAAGACAGAGATAGCAGAGATTCCCTTCCCTCAACTCAAAAGACTTACACCAAAAATCATAGAGCACAGCACCCCACAGAGATGCAATGCTGAGGTGAGAAATAACCACAAACAAGTAAGAGTGAGGGTAAGAAACAGCATTTTACAGGAGACATGGACCTGCTGGAGCATGTCCAGAGGAGGGCCACAAAAATGGTCCAGGGGATGGAGCACCTCTGCTACGAGGACAGGCTGAGAGAGCTGGGGCCATTCATCCTGGAGAAGACTCCAGAGACACCTGATAGTGGCCTTTCAGTATCTAAAGGGGGGCTGTTAGAAGGAAGGGGACAGACTCTTCAGCATGGTCTGTGGTGACAGGACAAGGGGAAATGGTTTCAAATTCAAAGAGGGGAGATTTAGGTTGGATATAAGGAAAAAGTCTTTTACAGTGAAGTTGGTGAACAGGTTGCCCAGAGAGGCGGTAGAAGCCCCATCCCTGGAGACATTCAAGGTCAGGCTGGACGGGGAGTTGGACTAGGTGGTCTTTAAGGGTCCCTTCCAACTCAAACAGTTATAAGATTCCGTGATTTTATTGCAGCTGAAGCAACTGGGGATATCTCCACACTGAGAACTGGTTTGGTTTCACCATGGAAGTAGTGCTCTGTGGTAAAAGGGTGTATAACATTGCAGGGTCCAGAAGCACTCTTTGGAAGAGGAAAGCAGTGCAGAGCCCAGTCCTTCCACACAGTGTTTGCACAAGGCTGGCAGGGCTGCTTTGCCAGAATGAATTATAACTATCTACCAATATAGCCTGATCTGGATTAGCTGTGTTTGTAGTTAACACTCCAGGAGGAGAGAAAACCTGCAACTTTGTGTAAAAAAAAAAAAGTCTTCTTGATTTAAGCTATTGGCATGCACAGTGCGAACAATTTCAAAAGGTTTCATCTGTTTCAGCCAAGTAAAATGGTGCTGAAGAGCCTCACTGCACAATGGCTGTTAGAGCATCAACCCACACCTACACAGCAATTCATTCTGCATCAGAAGTATGTCTGTGCTCACAAGGGCTCCCTCCCCCAAAGGAACTGAAGCTGGAAGCATGGGGCTCTTATTTTGTTGTGGTTGTGCTAGCCCTGTTTCCAGAGGAACAAAGGAGGGGGGGGGGGAGAAGGAAAAAAAAGGGGGGGAAAACAGAGTCTTTTTACACTCTGGAAATCTGAACGTGAGTGTGGAAGGTGAATTCTTGTCTGCTAAGGGCATTTGAATTTTTCTGAGGTTGTTATTGAAGTTCAAAGCAGATAAGGGCTCTATCAAGAGACGCAAGCTGCTGTAATGCAACACTTATCCAGTTTACAAGGATGTTAGTTTCAAAGTACCCTCTAAAGGCAAAGGGAGCTTCACAGGCCTGCCTGGCCAGGAGTAAATTATGGGATAGTGAAGGTGAGACGCAGAGAAATGTTATCAAGAGGCTTCACTGCTTGGCTGTTACTACATCTTTGCTGCAAATTACAAATAAAATAAACAATACTGTGGATGTAGGGGTAAGGAGCCAAAAAAAAAAAAAAAAAAAAGGAAGATTGGTGTTCAACAAATGAGAAGGGATGGACATTTTGCCAATGGGTAAAATACAAATCATAGAAACCGTTTCTTTTGGTTTTCATTTGATTTTTTTTTTCTATGTATTGCTTCTGTCTCTCTGCACAACCAGCCCTTCTTTGTTCTACATCCACTGAAAAAAATCATGAAAAATAATCTAACAGAGGGATTAAAACACTGCGTTATCTTTTGTCCTCTGAGAAACACCACTTGGATACAAATGTCCTTCAGACATAATTTATGTGAATGAAAATAATGGGTAACTTTGCAAGCATTCCTTTTTTAAAAAAATCAATTTCTCACAAAATGCAATTTTTGAAAAGTAAGATGACTAAAGAAATAAAATCTTTCTGCTCTAGTTTTTAAATGCTGCAGTAGAGCATGTAGGTGTACTTACAATGTAAGGAATTGTACCCCTAAATAATGTAGCACAATGCTGTATGGAGGTAATTTCATTTAAAACTCACCTTAACACCTGCAGCAAAATTGCCTCATGATCTGCCTGGATGCTCTTTGTGAACAAGTGCCAAGCACCAAGCTTCTTAATTCTGCTAAATGAAAGACTGTCATGTGAATTTAATAAATGAAGGAATACAAAGAAAAGAAATCAGTCAGAAACATGAAATGTCATTTACACTACTTTCTCCTTCTAATGTAAATTATTAGTGTACATGCCAGCACCTGAAAAAAAAATAGCATGCTTGCCAGTTATGGAACATACATTATTTTTTAAAATCATATCAGAATTGGATGGCAATGTCTCAGAAAACAATGTCATTTATAAGGTACACAATTCTTATTCTCTTTTTCCGCTGAGCAAAATAAACCAGCATCCCTGGTAGTTATTAACTAAGGAAGTGATCTCATTCCTATGCAACTAAGAGAGTATTTAAATTTAAATTTAAGTTTGAAAGATCCACTTTAGTCTCCCTGTTTAGAAGTGGGCAGTCAGCCAAGCTGGCTGCAACCCAGGAAATCAGTGTTTATGTGCACAGACAGCTCCAGAGAGGACCACATTAACAAGTTTTCAGATATCAGACAGTGAAATAAAGGACACCAAGAAGAGAAAATACTTAAAATATGATGTACATATCAAGATTGCACTTTAAGAAAGCATTATGATGTGTGGAAGAATACAAGCTCAAAAAAAGCAGATTAAAATAGATACAGAGAGAAGGAAAGAGAGAAAAAAAGAGAGAAAGAAAGAATGTGAGAAAGAAATGCAGAAAGAAAGAGAGAGAGAGAGACAGAGAGAGAGAAAGAAGATGGAAAGAAGGAAGGAAGGAGGGAAGGAAGGAAGGAAGGAGGGAAGGAAAGGAAGGAAGGAGGGAAGGAAAGGAAGGAAGGAGGGAAGGAAAGGAAGGAAGGAGGGAAGGAAGGAAGGAAGGAAGGAAGGAAGGAAGGAAG
>NC_034438.1:62616190-62631461 GCF_002078875.1 Numida meleagris
AGGGAGGGAGGGAGGGAGGGAGGGAGGAAGGAAGGAAGGAAGGAAGGAAGGAAGGAAGGAAGAGAAAGAGACAAAGAAGGAAAAAAAGGAAAAGAAAGAAGGAAATGAACACAACACCTTTCAAGAGTTTGAAATGGTGCCAACAGTCAGCATGCAATGGTCCCTGTGAGTATGCACCATGTTTTGGGTTTCACATATAAAAAATAAATGGTTCTTGAGAAACATTGCATTTTCCAGTGATTTTGGTAGGGCTCTGGCAGAGTTAGTCTTTTTGTCAGTGTTGCACTGTTGAATTCCAGACTTGGTTTACTGCAGCTCAGAACTTCCTTAGCAGAGTTTCATACCTTACCTCCTCCAACTCCTTTGGAGCTTCCCCATTTTCCTTTTACATCCCATGGGAAGACAGAGTCAGCCTCCTTTCTGGTGGCTCTTCATAAACAAGTCACTGAGGCCACCTGCACATACACCTTGCTGTGGCTCACTGGTACCGTGCATGTGCCCAAGAATTGCCTGGAGAACTAGAAGTTCACAGAGTCACAGAATTGCAGGGACAGGAAGGGACAGACTTCAAGAGATCATCAAGTCCAACACTCCTGCTAAAGCAGATTCCTACAATAGGTCACCCAGGTAGGTGTCCAGGTAGGTCTTGAATATCTCCATTGAAGAAGACTCCACAAACTCTCTGGACAACCAGCTCCAGTGCTCCATCACCCTTGCTTTAAAGAAGTTCTTCCACATGTAGGTATGGAACTTCCTATGTTAAAGTTTTAAGGCACTGCTCCTTGTCCTATGACTACAGACCACTAAGAAGAGCCTGGCCTCACCCATTTACTTCCCACCTCCCTTTAGATATTTATGAACACTAATCAGATACCCTCTCAGCCTTCTTTTCCCCTGGCAGAACAGACCCAGGTTCCTCAGCCTTTCCTTATAAGGGAGATGGCCCTTAATCATCTTTGTGGCCTTCTGATGGACCCCATCTCGGAGATCCCTGTCTTTTTTGAACTGGGAAGCCCAGAACTTCAAATGTGGCCTCACTAGGGCAGAGTAGATGGGGAGGATCACCTCCCTCAACCTGCTGGCCACACTTTTTAATGCACCTCAGGATACCGTTGGCTTTCCTGGCCACAAGGACACCCTGCTGGCTCATGGCCAAATTGTTGTTCACCAGAATACCCAGGAGCTTCTTCACAGAGCTCATCTCCAGCAGGTTTGGTGGCTGCTGGGGATAAGCATGGGCTTGGTGTTTTCAGGCACTGACAATATAGGAAGTTTGGCACTATAAGTCTGGGCTACAGAAGATTGACTAAGTCACATAAACCTTTTTTTTTTTTTTTTTTTTTTTTTGGACAAAGCAGCACTTAATTAGTTCTAAGTGTGCCAATGAAAAACAAAGCTGGCTGGCAATACTTAGATTTGCTGAATATGACTATGACCAACTTAGCTTTATCTCTTTATCTCTTTAAGCCAAGTTTGCATTTGTCTCACAGCTTCTGTGTTGCTCTCCTCAATACGATATTAAGTATTTGTGCTTATTAATTGCATTATTTTACACTGAGGTGGTATATTGTGACAACAGTTTGTGCATAACAACCTCCAACTGTTAGGAAATATGGGAAACAAAGACACTCCCCCTAAAAAAATCTTCATTTCAGTACATTTTTTTTCCTTTGTGTGAATTGCTTGGGTTTAATTTAGAAACTAATTTTCTTCCTAACCTTGTTCACATCCAAACCTAATCCAAATATTGCCTTATCTGCACTGTGCCATCAGCACGCATAGCTGAGAATCCCGCCCAGCTGCAGCATCAGATTCAGATGAAGTGTTCAAGCTTTGAATTGCAAAAGCTGGTCTCACTCAAACCAAGTGAGAAGCTACTTCTAGAGGAAGAGCCTGATAACAAGATAATAAGTCCATTCTTTTCCTTTCTTTTTTTTTTTTTTTAGGCTTAGCAGCCAGAAGCCAAGTTGTCTCATGTCACACACACAGAACTGTAAAAATGTCTGTAGCTTTGTCACTTTCACAACAGGATTAAATGAATAATATCATACTTTGATATAGTCAAGGACTATTCATGACTGTTTTTTTCTTCAAGTCACAATGAAGTCAGAGTTAATAGTTATTTCATTCCCTCAGTCATGCACAGAATGAAAAAAAAAATGACTGCCAGAACAATACTGCACATCCAAGAGACCAGACTGCTCTGCTCAGCAGCTCTGTTCTGCTTTCACCTCTGTGCTCCTCTGGGTGACTCAAAAAATTAGGTACTCCAAAGGCCAGGGCTGGTGTTGGCCCCTGGTGCTGAATCACAGACATAGCCAGGAGCTAGCAAGGTGGGAACATCACCAGTTAGCATCACCATACTGCATGCAGCCTGGTGGCATGTTCATGGAGTAAGCCACTGAGGATGTGCCCCTGCTGTCATGTCCAGATTATGTGTTTGGTCTGGACCCAGTACAGGCAGTAACACAGTAGATCTGAAGTAAATTTTTACACTTGCACAGTTGCAGCTCAAATTTACAGTTAACTAGGGATGTTGCTTCATATGGCTTTGCAGGATTGGATGGAATTTATATGTGTATGGCTTTGCAGAGAGAGAAACAATAAATTTGTTGTGAAGAGTTTGCAGGGAAGATGTGAGAGCCATGTAACTAGGAAGGCTGCTTTGAAAGGGCAGAGACCATATGAAGTCCATTAAGAACTAGTGAACTACATAAATACAACGGAACGTCCTTTCCTGTGACTCCTTGGAATATAAGAGCTTGCACAGTGCTTCAAAGGCACTTCAACAATAACAAGATTGGGGGCTCACAGTCAGGCACTTAAGCCCATGTAGGGCAGTGGGAAGAGAGAAATGTGCTCTCTCTTTGTAAAAGCTCCCTTGTGCCTTATCTTATTTTCTCTTTTTCAGTGTTTACTCAGCGTTCATCCTTAGTAAGGCTGGGCTGGAAGTACACGAATGAATGCAGACGTCTTTGAAGCTGCTGTATTGAGTAAAATAGTTGAAGTTTTTCTTTGATAAGTTCACATGAATAGAGCCATTTGCTGTTAACACATCCTTAACTGATGCGGCTATTATGCTCTGGGAGAATGAGGAGTCCTTTTAGGAAGCATGTTTGCAGCTCCCATTAAGCCTAATTGTTCTGCGCATTCGTATTTAGAGGAAGATGTACATAATGGTAATTATGACACATTTGTATGCACGTCTTGCTTTTATTCCAGAAAGTGCTCAACATACTTTACAAAATTCACCAACACACTTACACATGTTGTAAATGTAGAATCACTTTGTCAACAGCTGCTGTACAGCCACCTCGAGGTTAAATGCAACAACTTTGTAACAACACACAGCATCACCGCAGAACGTGCCAGCGACCTGGAAAAAAAACCAAAAACCTTAAATTGCCTTATCTGCTTGAAATCATCAGATGAATTCTAGGTAAGTAGCATGCAAATTACTCAAATAAAACGTTGGCTTGATCACTGGAACTAACACTTCTACTGTTGCTGCAGAAGTAGTGTGGTATTTTTAATGATGGCAATTTGCCTGAACCTCTGTTTTATGTCTTAGCTGAACGGCAGCACCTTCTACTGCACTGCAGTGACTGATGGGGGACTTTGTGTGGATCAAAGAGTGCCACCTACAGCACTCGCAATTTGTGCAGAGCTTTGGGCTTTGCTTGGCGGGATCCCAAGGCCTGAACCTGCCACAGGAGAAAGGGAGACCAGGTGGGACCTCAGCGGAAAGCAAGCACAGATCTCATGAACAGAGAAAGATGAGAAAAATTTATAAAGATGAAGGCAAAACAAGAGTCTGACCTCAACATGATGCAAGGGATTGGAACCCTGATGATGAGACTGTGCCTTCCCTAGGGGATGCACTACTTTGTGTTGGTGTGAAATAAGAAATAAACAAGTGGTAACACCACATCATCATGTGTTTTCACTGTTTCCATGTAAGGGCAGAGAAATGCTTCTCTCTGAGTTTATTACAGTCTCTCCCTGGTTCAAAATTGCCTTTCACTACAAATACGGGCGGGTCTTTTGCAGCTGGAGGAGCCAATGTGATTGAAACAGGCTGATCCTTATTTCATGAAAATACTTGCTTTCTGAGTCATGGAAACGTAATAAGTCTTTACTCAAGCTTTGAGACTCTGGAAAATTTTGGCACGTTTCCCATCAGAATGACCTCCTTGGGGAAGAAGGAATGAATAGGTAGATTTCATGCCATCTGTTGTCGTTGCTATACACTGTGTGCCTGATCCCACGTGCCTCATCCCCAGCCCATGCCTATTAATGAGACCTCCCACCATCTCCACACACTGCCCTGGGCCCATCCTCTTCCTACAGCAGGACTTTAGTCCTTCTGTTGGTATCAGCACCCCAACACGTGGCAACTGCTGTCATTGTCTCCACCCCAACGTGGTGTTTCCATCACTGCACGGCAGCTGTCCATGCAACTCTCAGGTATCCTGCCCAGTGAGGTATTTATGGCGGTCACAGAATGGGACCCTGGGGAACAGGTGTTGTGTCCACCCTGCTGGAGGCTCTCTGTTCTGCCTGGAAACCATCTGTTGTGCAGAATCCCACAAAAAGAGCATTTTACAAAGGAAAGGATCCATTCTATTGATAGATACACCTCCTTCCGACTTCAGCATGGAAAAGGAAGCTCCAGAAAAAAAAAAACAGAAAACCTGGGGAGGGGAGAAGAGAATGGATGGGCACCCATGTGTGGATGGCCTCAGGGTGGGCCATGGGTCTCACCCACTGCAGGACTGGGCTAGGGGTGGCCAGAGGAGGCCCAGGAGTCATGATGGCTGAAACAAAGTGGAAGCACTGATGGAAGGGGACTGGCGAGCATGTGTTGTTGAGCTTGCAGCATCAACAGCTCCAGATGGGGACCACATGGAGGCCAAAGTAAAAGTGCAGCAAATGAACCTAATCCTCTAATTCTCTGCCTGCAGTGAAATGGGCTCTCCCTGTTGATCTCCTAATGAAAAAGCAAGTAGGCAGTCATCTGTCTAGGTCACTCTAATTGCTTCTTATAACTGAATTTTACCATGACTAGCTAGAGTAGCAGAGAGGAACAAATTACAGTCTATTTTCTGAGCCTGTTCCGCAACAGAAATAAGAAACATATTTTTTATTTGGGAGGACAGCAACACATGGCTTTATTATTATTATTATTATTTTGTACTGGCTTTGTTTTATAAGAAGCAACTGCCTCAGCTTTTCTAATTACCCACCATAGCCCTTTGATCTCCTTTTAGACTTGCTATTAATTACTTCTCTAAATACAGCAGCAACAGCTTTTCATAAGTCTTCTATTTTTCTTAGGACCTGATACAACAGCCATCAAAGTGAGTAAAAGCCTTTCAGCTCACTTCTGACAAAAGGCCTTGCATCAGGCACTTTGTGAAAACACATAATCCACCATTAAATTTAAGTCAGGTCACACCTCCATCCTTCTCTTTCTGTTGTTTTTAGTGGAAATGAATCAGCACAAACTTTGAAATTGTAATACCAGTAGAAAATAGTTGTGCTCCCAATAAGTACCATGCAACATACACATAAAGAGCTGCCTGATTCTCATGCTAAACATCATGTATAGCATTGCTTTATTCACTAGATTGCCTAACAAGATCCTTTTTTTAACAGAATGTCTTGGAAAATAATGAAAGGCAGGATTTCCACGTGCTATTGCTTACTGCTGTCTAGAATATACTGTAAAATGCCAGGGCTGCTCTTTGGAGGTGAGATCTTTTTGTTTGCTACCTGTACAGCTGAAAATCATGTTCTGAATATCCTGGATGTTCATGGACAAGTATAGAATTAATTACTATAATTTAATTTTAATTTTCTGATGAAATTTCAGCACACAGCATAGTTTTGTTACATTATAAGGGTACAGGTTAGTTTTCTGTCATTCTGCTTGCATAACTTTCATGAGTTGCAAGCTATGTAACCTAGTGTTTAATACAAATAACACTGACATAAAAAAGTATTATTGCACAAGGTGTGGAGGTAATGAACTCTTCCTTGGTTACTGAACTCTTAAAAACTCCAGTTATTCAGATAACTATTTTACACAATGTGTTTTAAGTTGTGAATTTATGCACTGTCCTGATCCACACAGACTTTTCTTCTGTCTAGGCAACTCTAGACTGTTTTCACTGAAACATGTAGATGAAATCTGAGCTTAGCCAAAAGGATGTACAGCATACTTTGGAAGGAAAAATGGCATGTAGATAAGATGGGAGTTGCCCTATGGTGCAACGAAGAGATTGAGAGGTCAGGTCAAGTTATGCAGTATCCATAGGATTACAAGATGATTGACGATGGAAGAGACCTCAGGAGATCCCAAGGCCTACCTCCTGCTCAACGCAGGTCCAGCTGTGATGTCAGATAGGACAATCAGGGCTTTTTTCAGCCAGATCTTGAACTTGAGAGACTGGAAACTACATCACCTTTTGGAAACCTTTCCTATTCCTTGTACTCAGGAGACAGTTATCTCCTTGTGTCCACAATGAACCTGTTTCATTATTTGGTCCCCTCCGCCCCCCACTTTTCTAAAGGATTGATCTTGGTCTCCTTGATGCCCTACCTGCAGGAACTGAGGCTGCTGCTGAATCCCTAAAACCACATCCTGCACAGAGTGAACCAGCCCAAGACCTTCAGCCTTCCCTTGCAGGGCAGGGTCTCCAGTCTTGACTGTATTCTTGTCTATCCAGGTCTTTCCTGAGCTGGGGATCCCAAAGATAACACCTTACAGCAGCTCTCCTTCCCCAGGGCAGAACTTTGCATTTGTCCCTTTTTATGGCTCCTGCTAGCCCATTCACCCAGTCTGGCATTTCTAGGTGGCAGCTCTGGTTACCTCAGTTTGGTCACAGCTGCAGACTTGATGAAAGAGCACTCTGATTCCTTCTTCAGTCAATTAATAACATTTCTTCATCATTCAGGTCTTTATTTTTTATGGTGCACTGAACACCTGTGTGTCCTGTTGAAAGGCAGACTTTCACAGGAGACTTCATCTTCCATGCCCTGGGGGAATTAACGCTCCATTCTTAGAAACAAGTATCTATTTCTCCTCAGTGGGTATCAACCAAGTCAATTAATTCCTCCGTTGCTTCTGAAGTCTTATCTTTACTGGCTTCCCACCAAAGCTTATCAGCTGATCCTCAGTATCTTCAAGAGAGGAAGTTTCCCGTTGTGTTCTCCCATTACACATTGTTCCTGTGCAGCATTTGTATCATCTCAACATCTCTCCTTTTTCTTCTTCATGAAACCTTCAAATTTCTTCCCCTTTCCACTTTTGCTGCCATCCTTCTTTTCTCTGTTTCATTGTTTTTGCCTCATATTTGCCTGCCTTTTTCTATCTCCTTAGTGCTCTCCTCTTTCTCATGGCTCGTGTCCCTCATATTAGTCCTTTTCCTTCTCATTAACAACAGCTTTCCTTTGCTACTTCTCTGAACATGTAGTCTTGAAAAGTACTTCGATTATATCAATTCGCAGTATTCCCAAGTGTTACTACCTAGTGTTATCAGTGCAGTCATCAAATGGAGGCAAGCAGCCAAGCCAAGATTGTATTTCATCAGAACACACACTCCCAAAGGCACTATCAGGGGAAGGTATTGCCTCAGATTGCTCATTTGTCTTCCTTATTTCAAAGCACTTCAATTTCAAGTTCAAGACCTAGTAACAGGCAAGAATCTCTTTGAATTTTCTCTTATGGGCTCTCAGGGTCTTTACTTTAGGACTACTTTCTCCTTTCAATAGGAGTTGCTGTCCTGAATTATTCATCTGTTTCTGAAAGGCATACCCTCGAATAAACCCTGCCTTTCTATGACAAAAAAAGAGAGAGAGATCTTCAAAAATTCACAGATCTCCCAACTTTAGATCTTTATTCTATGAAGTTTAGTCCAAGTTATGACTTATGTGAACCTGTTAGTTGCATTTTGGACATTTTAAGGCTGTGAAGCTTGAGAAAAAAAAATATATATTTTTTCAGTGCTTTTAGCCTAAAATAAAAGGAACATAGTTATGAATTTTTTTCATATTTTAAGGCAGATAAAATAATAATTTAATCAAAATCTTGGAAAAAAATGGAGTAATAATGACATTATTTTTATTATAGATGAGTAGCTTAGCTTAACAGAATATAAGTGGCAAACTGGGGTTGTTCTTGTATGAGCCATACACTTAAAAGTGGCACTTCAAAGAGAACTATTTTTCAAAGGACAAGTACACACCAAACTTACAGAAGATGGTCTTAACCAGACTGCCAAAAAATTCTGCTGGTAGAAGAAAAAATGAATTTGTAAGCCATAAAAGACAGAAAAATTTATTACATGAGATCTTAAATATCACAGTATCACAGAATTGTAGGTGTTGGAAGTGACCTCTAGAGATCATCAAGTCCAGGCCACCTGCTAAACAGGTTCTTTTCAAATGATATCAATGTTATGGTTATTTTTCACCTTGGAGTCATGTTATAGGTCAAATTTATTTAGGCATATCTTCTGCCATGTAGAAAAGTCTGTAAGGTTTAATAAGTACAACCTGAAATCTGAAAGTATCCAACAAATGCTTGGCTTATCTGAAAGAAGAGAGAGAGAGAGAGAGAGAGAAGAAAGAAAATAAATCCGTAGACAAATCCAAGCAATACAATATTTGGTGGGTTTATTTTTGTTTCCCTCCCTTCCCTCCTCCTCCCCCCCACCATTTTTTTAACATTAAAATGTATAGATGTTCTAGAATATATTTGTTTCATGTCATTTTTCAATCACATTTGTGGTTGGTGGTGGATTTGGGTGAGGTTTGCACTTTTTCATGTTTGCAAGGATATATATAGTTTTACATATATGTGAACTCTTAAGTTTGCATTGTACGTGCTTCATACTCAGAACACTATATTCACTTTGGCTCAAAATTTACTTCCAGGAGCAGATCCAAACAATCTCAGCCTTTTTTTTGTTGTTTTGCCTTTTCTTACTCTCTTCTGCAAAGCTCATTGCTAAATCTCACCATTTTTGTGGTTATTCTGAACTCTTCAACAGATTCTCCAATACCTTCTGGTTTTGGCCTGAAGGAATATTTTCTATCCTTTTAAAACAAAGAAGTTCAGCCTCAACAACACCATAGGTTCCCTCCAGGTTCTCCTGGTGTTCTTATCAGTTTTCCTAAATCCACAGAGGACACAATTTTCACAGTATTTCTTCCCCATAGCTTTGTCTCAGTGGTACTAATTGATGCCAGGGGACTTGAGCAAGTCTGTGCCATAGGCACTGCAGCATATGTACCTTGGAGTCTCCCCAGCCCTGATAATTGCTTCACAAGCTCCAACCAGCTGTCATGAATTCCTTCAAAACCCAGAATAGAATTTGAGCCTATTATAACCCAGATGTGTCAAAATCTTTCTGTTGATCCTCTATCTTTTTGCTTTGGCAATGCAGAATAAATGAATCTCATTGCCTAGTTAATTCTAGATGTCAGTGTTGCAGGACCCAAACTCCATTTCTCTCATTGCTCCTCTAGAACAATATTTCAAAATGGCCTAATTGGCCTGAATAGATTTGTTTTAACAGTAAAACTTATGTTCACTACATATATCTAAATTCTACGATCAGTGACATACAGTTAGTAAATAGATTAATTTATTTTACTGATTCAAAGTTATATACATGAAAACAAGATGTTTAATGAACACAAAAAAAATACCGTTATGTGTTTTGAGGCATACAGCAAACATGTAAAACTGGTGGATTTGCTATTTTATGGACAAAGCAAATTTATGAGTGATTATTCAAACATTCCCTCCACTGGGGGAATCCTGGAGTAATTTTGGCTCAGATATGAGGCAGAGGAGCTCTATGGTTGCAGTCAGTTACACCAAATGGAGAGGCACGCTAAGAACCCTTCCCCTGAACCAAGATTGCAGAGGACCGCGAAGAGTGTGCAGCTTTCTCACCAAAGGATATAACTGGGAAGAACAGAGGCCTGCTATCAGATTTGAGGAGGCAACTTGGAAGAGTTTGTTCTGGGTGATGGGTCCATGACTAATTCCCAGCACTGTTTCTGTACCACCAAGTGGCAGGAATGTGGGGGCACATCCAGTTTCTCTTTATTTATAACGGGCGCATAGCAGTTATTTATTTGAAGTTATACTGGATAAAAATTATGTGGTTTTTTTTAAAATAATAAACCCACTAATATTGATCCATTCAGTTTGTTCTAAAGATAGGGAAGTCCTTTTGCTGACAGAAAGTAATAGATCTTAAGTGGACACCACACCATTCTGAAGCCCAGTGACTGTTTCAAATGAGCAGTCTGGAATTTGGTGTTTATTGTGTTAATATCTTTTACTGTCCTGCCACTTCCTGGAAGCAGTTCCTTGGTGTTTATGTTAGCCGCAGGGGGAAAATCAGAGTGATTCACCAAACAGCAGTTTGCACTGATCCCCATTTAGCTGACCAGTGGTAATCACTGAGAAAACCTCCCACAAGAACACGATTCACAAACAAGGGATTTGGTGAATGCACGTTGTGAAGTACATGGTGTAACTCTATGTAATGGCAGCTCCTGCAAGGTCTTGTGAGGAGAGCACTCTGCATAACCGAGAGCATGAGGGGCAATGAAACAGCAATGGAAGAGGGCATGAGCAGTGAATCTAATAGGGATGTAACTCCTTTCACAAATGGCAAACCTCTAGTGATGCAGAGCAGTGAACAAACTCCAAAAGAGTTTTGAAAGCAGCCATTGAAAATTTATCCTCTTCTTCCTCTTGCATATGGAGCAAGGCAGAAAGAAGGAGGCATGAATGGTGTGGACGCAATCATCGCAAGAGGAGAACAATCTCAATGTGTCTTTCAGTGAATGGGCCCACTGAAAGAGAAGAGGGGCAGCAGGGGGACGTTTGGGAGCACATCGTGGCTCATGAACCCTCAAGTGCACTTCGTCTTCTGTTCTCTGCTAATGGATCTTCTTGCTACAGTCTCATGTTGCATAAAGATCTTATTATTTCTGCAAACTCAGTGCCAACTGAAGACACACTGAGTTACTGTGGCTCTTACACACATCTCAGAGGAACTTGCAGGTGACACAGATTATAGATCAACAAGGGTTTTGCCCTTACAGTGCACATGAAGACACCTGCAAAATAATCCCATCCCAATCCATTTATTTCCTGTTAATGCAGAAAGGCAACAATTTTCTTGCAATAGAGAGCAGAACAGGAATTATTTTCCCACACATCTTTTCCATCTATCCTTGACACTACCTGGGGATGAGGACGTCTTCAGATTTGTTGACAGACGCTTCCTTTGGCCCACAGGATCACCTTTCCATCACCTTTTGATTTCTGCAGAGGGACCTCAAGGACCATGCTCTGTGCTAACTCATTCAACAGACCTTTTAAAAAAGATGCAATATTTTTATACCAGGGAGAGATAGAAGGCAAACACACAGTGTTGCAATTTATTTTTTTGCTGTATTCAAGGAAGATCTTTGTGTCTCGGAGGAATGGACCCTGCTGTCCTTCATCACATTTTCTTCTGGGATGGCACCACTTATCACAAAGAGGATACTCTGCCTTTGTAATTACAGTCAGCTCTTACAACAAATGCTTCCTTACCAAAGCAAAATTTTTGTTGAAGGGAGGCAGGGTCATGCACGTATTCAATCATTTCACCTCCAGGGTTGCACTGTATGTCTCTAAGTATAGCTTGTCACGTGAAGACATGAGGCTGCATATCTCCACTCCCCCTTGTCAGAGGATGCAATTAATTTAAAAGGTATGAAGTTCATATGGAAAATTATAGTAGAGATTATTTCTTATTGAGCATTATGTGCAACTGTCAGTACTGCAGAAACATTCGCTGACTAAAAGACCTTGTCTTATAGGTTTTAGTGCTGAGACAACATTAAAGTAGAAAGCTAGAAAAATCTTCTTGGAAAGCATTCATTAATTCATTAAACCATTCATTAAAGGTTCTCTGATGATCATGTTTATGAACAGTGCAAATAATAAAGTGTTCATCTTCAGGAATGAAGAATAAAGGCTGATCCAAGAAAAGAGATTTTCTCAGGAATCAGTGAATTAGAGAAGAGGTTAGGAAAAATCACAAATAATTGCCTTAAAATGTGCTCCAAGAGTCAATTTATGGAAATAGAAGTAGTATGGTCTTTGGATAACAGAAGAGTTGGCAAACAAACACAGTAGAAACAATAGTAATGCCACCTAGCCGCCACGAGGGGGTTTCACAAAAGCTTTCAAAGCATGAAGGGAGTGAGAATTAGGATGAAGCAAATACTAAATATGTATTTTTTATTCTGTCTAAATCAAATAATAGTAAGTAAAGAAAAAAATCAATTCAGAATAAATCGCTAAAATGAAGAATGTAATTGAAATATATGTTATTTTAGGATTATTATGTTGTTTTTATTTTGCAGTCAGATTTGAATGAAAATGCCATTTCCAAAATCTGAGTTTAATTTGGTAACTTTACAGGACAGTTTTTTAAATTTTTACATTTCCTCCCTGAATTTTTCTGAAAGTATGTTGGTCCAGAGTCCATTTCTCACTGAGCAGCAGGTTGGACCATGCACAAAGCTGCTTCACCTTGTTCCCACAGGCATATTTGCGTTTCCTTTCCCAATGCTCTCATGAACAAGGAGTTATTTATTTTCTCTCTGTACTGCCTTATTGTTTTTTCCTCCTGTCTCTGGCAGCTGTTGGAGTGGACAGTTGCTGGAAGAGGACAGAGCAGTGCAACCCATTCCTGAAAATACAGAGCTGGATTCGGTGATGCTGGATATGTGGGCTAAAAGGATTTCCTCTCAAAGTCCAAACACCACGGGCAAGTGAAAGCTTTTATATCCCCCTCCAACATAAAGACCAATCAATACATCAGGTCCCTCATTTGGAGCACCTTTGGAGCCTAAGGAATCCCAGTTGGCTCCCACTCCTCACCCATGATGCACCACAAATTAGTACCTTGTTAGTAACCAGGCTGAAAATCTCCAGCCTAAGTTAACACTCTGTTTAAGAGATGCTGGAGGAAATTTAAAGCCTGTGAGGTCAGATGGCATGGTCTAACCTCCTGGTCCTTGCTGGTCTTGAGATCCCACTGCATAGCTAGGATTAACAGGAGTATTCCCCACTTGCCAGCACGTAAAATACTGTTACATGATATCCATGGTTTTAAACAGAATATGCCTTCCTAAGGACTCCATCTGAGTGTAATTGGAAACAACAAGAATCTGGGCTTTCAGTATAAAGGCTCTCATGCATTAGTAATAAATCTAATAAAAGAAACTGATTAGTTACTTGGTGGGAGCCAGATCTTAGGGCAGATCACAGTGCTCTAGGAGCTGGCAAACTGTGCAACATACACATGGCTATTCAGCAGCCACAATTTGAAAAAAAAACATCCAAATGTGGCACATATTTAGCACTTTTTTTGGACTTATCTGAAAAAACAAACAAACAAACAAACAAAACCCTATCAGATAACAGGCCTATACATCTCAAGAATAATTCTGGAATTATGAGGAACTCTCTCAAGTTTAAGAGGTGCCAAAGGTCAGGCATGACAACACCATCAAGAAAACTTGCTATAACAATACCTTTTAAACTGGAAAGAAGCCATTTTATGCTAACAAGGAAAGAACTGACACATATTTTCCTGCTGCCTGCAATAATGTGACATACGTAGTAGACATATTACTGGTTTTGATTGTGATAAAGCATGTCTTGGCTCCCTGTGTATTTTGTAAGTGTATGTTCCTACTGCATGCAAGTACTGAAAAGCATTCTAACAGATATTTTGATGGCTAATAAACTTCACACTTACAAGGAAGATAAGATTAATTCTTCTAAAGGAATTCAGGGGAAAATTTCTGTTTAAAGCAAAACCTATGAAATTGAGGTGATAAATATTTAGGGCTCTGTTCACCTAGTTTTCACTACATATATATCTTTATTTAAAAAATGCATTGACCAGTATCTGACTCTCTGCATTATTAGACAGGCATTCTGCTATGGGCATACTGGAAGGACAAGGCATTTTGATAACCAGTCTTCCTGCACTCTGAGGAGGTCTCCAAACTACCTCACTGTAGCCTTTGTACTCTGTTATCCATGCTACATATGCATTCATTCACTCCTAACATTCACTGTGCAGTTAACCAATTCATTCCATTCCCATCACAAGAAAAGTGGGACGTATGTCACAGGGGAATTTTACAGCTGCTTGTCCCAGGGACCAAAGTTCACCTTGACTTGGATAACAGAGACAATCATTCAACCTAGAATGTTGCACTATTTTGTTGTCAGAATGCCATAAAAGTTCAAGATGATAGAGAAAATCAAGAGCAATTTGCAGATGGATTTGGCATTCAGAATAGAATAGCAACTTAATGGAAAACTCAAGCTTCAGAAAAAAAAAATTGTACAGGGAAAATTATTGTGTATATGAACTAGCTAAGAACAAAATTTCTATCTAAGTCAGTAAAGATATTGAGATACTGTCAGATTCTGAGCATAGTAAGAAACATCCTACTTGTAACTTGCAAGAATATGGGGAATAACAGATCTTTTAACTTCAATTTTAATTATTTTACTGTCATTCATTCAAATTTTTTGTTATCTAAAATTCAGTTTTGCAGTTACTCAGTTATCCCCCTAATCAACCAAAAAGTAGGTGCATTTATGAAACCTGCAGAACTAGTCCAAATCAGATGGAATGTGTAACTGTCCTGTAATTTATGATTATTTTATAGTTCTCTTATTGTTATAATGATACTGTTCTGGATTAATAATGCCATTAAAATTGCACACCAAAGAAAAAAATTTTTAAAGGGGCAAGTTTTACAATGTATATTTATTTTCTTTTTGATTTTCTCTTTCTTGTTTTCCATTCCTTCCACTGTCAGTTCTCTACCATCTTATATTTTCAAAATTTTGAATTCATACTGGTACAAGATATTAGGTTGTTCTCCCATTTTCTCTCATTTTCAAAATGGGAATATGTCCATCTTTACATCTTTGGATCACTGTATTTAGATGAGTGAGACGTCAATTCACCAGTTCAACTCAGTAGTAAATTCCCTGGCATCCATCAAACAACATCCATCATCCCAACAAACAGAAGAAGAATCGATTAACAAATCATAGACCATAGATATACACATTTCCAAGCATTGTATGCAGTTGTGTTTGAATGCAGAGAAGGGAAGAAGGGAAGGGAAGGGAAGGGAAGGGAAGGGAAGGGAA